>NC_082661.1:119265566-119578367 GCF_025265405.1 Mesoplodon densirostris
TTTGACAAAACTGAACACTCATTTATGACAAAAACTCTCCAGGAAGTGGGCATAGATGGAACTTACCTCAACATAATGAAGGCCATATATGAGAAACACACTGCTAACATCATTCTCAGTGGTGAAAAGCTGAAAGCATTCCTTCTAAGTTCAGGAGCAAGCCAAGGGTATCCACTGTCTCTGCTTTTATTCAACATAGTTTTGGAAGCCCTAGGCACAGCAATCAGAGAAGAAAAAGAAATAAAAGAATACAAATTGGAAAAGAAGAACTAAAACTGTCACTGTTTGAAGATGACATGATACTATACATAAAAAATCCTAAAGATGCTACCAGAAAACTATTAGAGCTCATCAACGAATTCGGTAAAGTTGCAGGATATAAAATTAATACATAGAAATCTCTTACATTCCTATACACTAGGAATGAACAATCAGACAGAGAAATTAAGGAAACAATCCTCTTTACCACTGCATCAAAAAGAATAAACTACCTAGGAATAAATCTCCCTAAGGAGGCAAAAGACCTATACTCTGAAAACTGTAAGACGCTGCTGAAAGAAAGATACAAACAGATGGAACGATGTACTAAATTCTTGGATTGGAAGAATCAATACTACCCAAGGCAATCTACAGATTCAATGCAATCCCTATCAAATTACCAGTGGCATTTTTCACAGAACTAGAACAAAATTTTTAAACATTTGTATGGAAACACAAATGACCCCAAATAGCCAAAGCAATCCTGAGAAAGAAAAACAGAGCTGGAGGATAGCTCAATGGAATAGGATAGAAAGCCCGGAAATTAGCCCACACACCTCTAGTCAATTAATCCATGACAACGGAGGCAAGAATACACAACTGAGAAAAGACAGCCTCTTCAATAAGTGGTGCTGGTAAAACTGGACAGCTACACGTAAAAGAATGAAATTAGAACATTCTCTAACACCATACACAAAAACAAAGTCAAAATGTATTAAAGTCTTAAATGTAAGGCCAGACTCTATAAAACTGTTAGAGGAAAACATAGGCAGAACACTTTGACATAAATCACAGCAATATATTTTTGGATCCACCTCCTAGAGCAGTGAAAATAAAAACAAAAAATAAACAAACTAATTAAACTTACAAGCTTTTGCACAGCAAAGGAAACCATAAATAAAATGAAAAGATAACCCACAGAATGGGAGAAAATATTTGCAAAAGAAGCAACTGACAAGGGATTAATCTCCAAAATATCCAAACAGTTCATGCAGCTCATTATCAAAAAAACAAATAACCCAATCAAAAAATGGGCAGAAGATCTAAATAGACATTTCTCCAAAGAAGACATACAGATGGCCAAGAGGCACATGAAAAGATGCTCAACATTGCTAATTATTAGAGAAATGCAAATCAAAACTACAAATGAGATATCACCTCACACCAGTCAGAATGGCCATCATCAAGAAATCTATAAACAATAGATGCTGGAGAGGGTGTGGAGAAAAGGGAACCTTCCTACACCAGTGGTAGGACTGTTAATTGGTACAACCACTATGGAGAACAGTATGCAGGTTCCTTAAAAAACTAAAAATGGAACTACAGTATGATCCAGCAATCCCACTCCTGGGTATATATCCAGAGAAAACCATATTTCAAACAGATATATACACTCCAGAGTTCACCGCAGCACTGTTTACAATAGCCAAGACACAGAAGCAACCTAAGTGTCCATCGAGAGAGGAATGGATAATGAAGATGTGGTACATATATACAATGGAATATTACTCAGCCATAAAAAAAGAATGAAATAATGCCATTTGCAGCAACATGGATGATCTAGAGATTATTATACTAGGTGAAGTAAGTCAGACAGGGAAAAACAAATATATCAGTCTTATGTGGAATCTAATTTAAAAAATGATACAAATGAACTTATTTACAAACAGAAATAGATGCATAGATTTGAAAACTTATAGTTACTAAAGGGGAAATGTTGAGCAGGAGGGATAAAGCAGGAGTATGGGATTAACATATACACACTACTATATATAAACTAGATAACCAACAAGGACCTACTGTATAGCACAGGGAATTCTACTCAATATTCTGTAATAACCAATATTGGAAAAGAATCTGAAAATGAATATATGTATATGTATAACTGAATCACTTTGCTCTACACCTGAAATTAACAAAACATTGTAAATCAACTATACTCCAAAAAAATAAAATAAAATAAAGAAAATGTGGGGAAAAAAAGAAGCAAAAATTATTCCAAATAAACAACTTAACTCTACTCCTTAAGGAACTAGAAAAAGAACACACTGAGCCCAAAGTTGGCAGAAGGAAAAAAATAATAAAGATTAGCACAGAAATAAATGAAATAGAGAACAGGAAAACATTAGAAAATGTTAATAAAACTAAGAATTGGTTCTTTGAAAATATAAGGAAAATTGAGCAACCTTTAGCTAGACTAACCAAGGAAATAAGAGAGAGGACCCAAATCAACAAAATTATAAATAAAAAAGGAGACATTACAACAGATACCACAGAAATACAAAGGATCATAAGAAGCTGTTATAAACAGCTATATGTCAACAAACTGGACAACCTAGAACAAATGGAAAAATTCTTAGGAACATACAACTTACTAAGCCTGAATCAGGAAGAAATAGAAAATCTGAATAGAATTACTAGTAGGAGATTTCATCAGTAATCAAAAACCTCCCAACAAAGAAAATCCCATGACCAGATGGCTTCACTGGTGAATTTTACCAAACATTTAAAGAAGAATTAACACCGGTCTTTCTCAAACTCTTCCAAAAAAAAATCAAAGAGGAAGGAACACTCCCAAACTCATTTTACAAGGCCAGCATTATCATGATACCAAAAGCAGAAAATGACACAACTAGAAAAGAAAACTACAGGCCAATATCTCTGATAAATATAGATGCAAAAATTCTCAACAAAATACATGCAAACAAAATTCATTAGCACATTAAAAGGATCATTCACTATGATATAGTGGGATTTACCCCTGGGATGAAAGGATGTTTCAACATTCACAAGTCAATCAATGTGTTTCATCACATTAATACAGTGAAGGAAAAGAATCATATGAACATCTCAATAGAGCAGAAAGAACATTTGACAAAATTCAATATCCATTCATGATAAAAAGCACTTAACAAATTAAGTATAGAAGGAACATACCTCAGTATAATTAAGGCCATATATGAGAAGCCCACAGCTAACATCATCCTCAATGAAGGAAGATAGAAAGCTTTTCCTCTAACATCAGGAACAAGACAAAGTTGCCCACTCTCTCACCATTCCTATTCAACATAGTACTGGAAGTTCTAGCCAAAGCAATCAAACCAGAAAAAGAACAAAAATTCATCAGACTTAGAAAGGAAGAAATAAAATTGTCTCTGTTTGCAGAAGATATGATTTTATATATAGAAAATCCCCAAGACTCCACCAAAAGCTGTTATAGTAGTCCCCCCACCCTTATTTGTAGGGGATATGTTCCATGACCCTTAGCGGATGCCTGATGCTTCAGATTGTACTGAATCCTAAGTATACTTATTATGCTTTTTTTTTTTCCTATTCACGTACTAATGGGTGGATTGTGTCTACAGAATGGATACGCTGGACAAAGGGCAGAATACTGTCCCAGGTAGCACAGAGAGAGATGGCACAAGGCTTCATCACATTACTCAGAGCAGTGCACAATTTATAATTTATGAATTATTTGTTTCTGGAATTTTCCATTTAATATTTAAGACCATGGTTGACTGTGGTTAACTGAAACCACAGAAAGTGATACTGTGAATGAGGAGGGACTACTGTATATCTAATCAAAGGATTCAGTAAAGTTGCAGGATACAAAATTAACTACAAAAATCAGTAATGTTTCTATACACTGAAAATGAAATTTCTGCCAAAGAAATAAAGAAATTGATCCCATTTACAACAGCATCAAAAACAAACAAACAAAAATACTTAGGAATAAATTTAACCAAGGTGGTGAAAGATCTCTACTCTGAAAGTTACAAGACATTGATGAAAGAAATAAAAGAAAACACAAAAATGGAAAGGTATACTGGGTTCATGAATTGGAGAGTTAATATTGTTAAAATGTCCATATTACCCAAAGCCACCTATGGATTTGATATAATCCCTATTGAGATTCCAATGTCATACTCTGCATAAGTAGAATAAACAATCCTAAATTTTATAGAGAACCACAGAGACCCAGAACAGCCAAAGCAATCCTGAAAAAGAACAAAGCAGGAGGCATCACTCTTCTTGATTTCAAGCTATGCTCTTAAGGTATAGAAATCAAATAGTATGGTCCTGGATAAAAACAAACAAATAAATCAATGGAACAGGATTGAGAACCCACAAGTAAACCCAAACATACATCAACTAATATTTGACAAGGAATCCAAGAATTCTCAATGGAAAAAAGAGTTTAATAAATAAATGGTCCTCAAAATTGGATATTCATATGTCAAAAAATGAAACTCACAAAAATTAGCTCAAAATGGATTAAAGACTTAAACATAAGACCTGAAACTGAAGCCATGAAACTCTCAGAAGAAAATATAGGAAAAAAGCTCCTTGACATAGATCTTGGCAATGATTTTTTTGGATATGACTTCTAAAGCAAAAGCAACAAAAGCAAAAAAATTACATATCTTATAAGAGATTAATATCCAAAATATATCAAGAACTCAAATAACATCAGCAAAAAACCAAATAATTCAATTAAAATAGGGTAGAAAAAACTAAACAACATTTTTCCAAAGAAGATATGTGAATAGTTCACAGATACCTGAAAAGATGCTCACCATCACTAGTAATTAGGGAAATGCCAGTCAAAACCACAATGAGATATCACCTCATGCCTATTAGAATGTCCATCATCAAAAAGACAAGAGAAAAAAATTGCTTGCGAGGATGTGGAGAAAAAGGAACCCTTGTGCACTGTTGTAAACTAGTGCAGCTGCTATGAAAAACAGTATGGAAGATCCTCAAAAGTTAAAAATAAAACTACCATATAATCCAGAAATCCCACTTCTGGGAATATGTCCAAAGGAAAAGAAAGCTAACTCAAAAAGATATTTACATCCCCATCTTCATAGCAGCACTATTTACAACAGCCATTACATGGAAGCAACCTAAGTGTCCATTGACGGACAAATGGATTAAGAAATTGTTTTATTCATACAATGAAATATTATTCAGCTACAAAATGAGGAAATCCCGTCAGTTGCGACAACATGGAAGAAGCTTTAGTGCATTATGCTAAGTGAAATAAGTCAGACAGAGAAAGACAAATATTGTATGGTCTCATTTACATGTAGAATCTAATTAAAATTTTAAGAACTCATAGCAAAAGAGATGAGATTTATGGCTACCAGAGGCAGGGGTTGGAGGAGTGGGAATTGAAGGAAGGTGGTCAAAACGTACAAACTTCCAGTTATTAGATCCCCCCAGTACTAATAAATAAGTACTAGGGATGTAATGTACAATGTGATAACTATAGTCATCACCACTGTATGATATATATATGAAAGTTATTAAGAGAGTAAATCCTAACAGTTCTCATAAAAAAGAGCTATAGCCATGAAAAGACATGTAGGAAACTTAAATGCATATTACTAAGTGAAATAAGCCAATTTGAAAAGGCTACATACTATATGATTCCAACTATATGACTTTCTGGAAAAGTCAAAACTATGGAGACCATAAAAAGATCAGTGGTTGCCAGAGGTGGGGGAGAGGCAAGAGCGATACACAGGTGGAGCACAGAGAATCTTTAGGGCAGTAAAAATACTTTATATGATATTATAGTGATGACTACATGTCATTATATATTTTTCCAAACCCATAGAATGTACAACAGCAAAGTAAACTCTAAGGTAATCGGTAGACTTTGGGTAATAACGATGTGTCAATGTAGGCTTATCATTAATAACGAATGTGCCATTCTGGTGAGTGATCAGGGAGGTTCTTCATGTGTGAGGGCAGGAGGGATATGGGAAATCTCTCACCTTCTTATCGATTTTGTTGTGAACCTAAAACTACTCTAAAAAAGATGAAGTCTTTAAAAAAAATCCCAATGCCCTGAATAGGATCCTTTTCTTGAGTTTGGTGACTTTGACATTCTAAATATTTCTACTCTTGGCTGACCCTTGCTGCTATGTTCAGTGTTCCTAAGGGCCAGGATTCAGTGTTTCAATGTTGAGTGTCCAGCTTTTGCTGGAACTTTGAATAGACATGACTGTGGTTCATGGTAATATCCCATGATGGAGGAGGCTGAGGAAGGGTGAAGGGTTGAGTGGGGGGCAGCCCATGAGAGACACTTTTGTTTTCAGCTTCCAGCTTTCCCAAGGTGCCATTTTCTGTATTTGAGAATAACAGACTGCCAGAAGTGACAAAAATTAAGACTCAGAGAGAGTAAATGACTTGTCCAAGGTCATTCATCAGTGCCAGGTTTGGAACTCAAATCTAAGTTTCTTAACTCTCAGTATTCTCAATACTAGCTCAATGTTAATTCTCAATATTCTCTCTATTGTGGCACCTTTCACTGAGCTTCTTGCATGGTCAATGATGGGAAAGAAAGTAGAACTTGGTGGTCTTAAATATGTATCTCTCTTGATATGTTTTGTCATCAACAGGTTCAAATAATTCTGCTGCTACTATGTGTAGCATCCAAGATAGTATGGTCCTACTCTGCATTCTAAAGGGCCTGGCCAGTCTCCTTCTGTGTACTCCCAAAGCACCTGTGCTTTTCTTTCCATTGAGCAGCAATGCAATAAGGTAAGATGGGTCCCTCCTCCAGGCCCAAGGAATGACCCATGATATGTCTGAAGCAATCACAATCATCTCAATGACTGGCTTAATTTTGGCCAATGAAATATAAAGATAAATCTGTTGGGGACATGTGGGAAAGAATGTCCTCTCTGACAAGAAAGAAAAAGGCTTCTAATCAAATTCCTTTTTATACCCCAGGCAAGGGAGAGGCAGGGAACCTCTTGTTTACTTCCTGTCTTTTGATATTTTCATGATGATAAGATGCTGTGACAGCCATATTGTGATCATGAGACAAAATCAAGAGAATTGGAGAGAAACCACTGCATTGTTGAATTGCTCAACTCGGGAACTCTCTAGTTTCATGCTTCTTTTTATGTGAAATAATAAGACCACTAATTGTTTTAAACATTCTACTACCTACAGCGAAAATCATTCAAGCTGATTTTGAAAACTTCCTGGAGGAGATGAGAACCAGGTCTTAAAAGATAGTAAAAGTTACATAGGCAGAAAGGAGGTAGGGAGATCTTCTGTTGGAGGATAAGCTAAGGCAAAGGAATGGGAATTAGCTTGGCCCGTGTGGCTGGTGGCGAGGGGACTCTCCAGGCTGCTATGGAGAATGTCAACTGGAATAATCTTCTCTTTCTCTGAACTCACAGTATTTACTCTTCGTGTGTGTATATCGATTTGCAAATGTTTATTTGCTTGCAGAATTTTGTCCATAGGAGGAGAAAAGTGGTTGGCTTAGGTACCTGAGATATGAGAGGATAATGCAGTCTTCTTCCGGGTCTTCATCTGCTGGCCAGGCCCCACAGGCTTGTATTGGAGAGCAGCTGCAGGCAGAAACCAGAGGAACTCTTCTCATAGGGTGTTGTGCGAGACCGACCAATGGCAGTGCTTTGGTTTCCAGGTAACTAGACTCCACAGAGCTATGGCCATGTTGACACTGAGGACAGCATCAGCCAGCTATGGGGGCACCAGATGATAGTGCACTGGGCCTCATCATCATCCCCTGGGGGGGGCATGAGCAGCTGTGCGAGGTGAGTGGCTGCTCCCAAGAGATTTCTCTCTCAGCTGCCACAACACGGGCAGAAGCTGAGGGAGAACACCTACATGAACCATGCATGAATTCACTTGAGACAGTCCCTGAGACACAGAAATAACAGCATGAGACTCTGAGGGGAATAAAGTCCTTCACTATGCAGCCGGGGCCTGATTCTATGAAATAGTCATCATAGTCAATGTGGCTCTGCTAGAATCCTCTGGCAAGTGAGGCTAGATCAGGGTTTCTCATGGTCGGCACTATTGATCCTTTGGGCCAGACGATTCTTTGTTGTGAGAGCCATCCAGTGCATTGTGGGATATTTAGCAGCATCCCTGGCTTCTATTCACTAGATGCTGGTAGTACTCCTTCTCCTGAGCTGTGACAAGTAAAGACATTTAAAAATCTCAAAATGTGATGAGACATTTTGAGAACCATTGGTCCAGAGAAACAAGGGAGGAAGTGTGCCTGTGCACATGTATGTGTGTGCATGTGTGTGTGTGTGTGTGTGTGTGTATGAGAGAGAGACAGAGAGACAGAGAGAGAGACAGAGAGAGGATGTGCATGAGAGAGAATATAATGTATCTGTTAGTTATTTACATTTATGTTGGTTGATCATTTAGAATTTCACCTTTTGACTTTAAAAAAGCTTCAGTAAACATTTCCTTAGTTTAATCTTTGTCAGCATTTAAAAATATTTTCTTGTGATAAATTCCTAGACAGAACTGCTTGGTGAAAAAGTGGCAAGCTTTAAGGCTCTTTATATATATTGACTAAATGGCCTCTAGAAAGATTTTTCCAATTTAAATTTGACATTTCTTTTTAATCTTCACAGAATTTAGGACCTAGTTTTACACATGGTAGCTGTGTAATAAGTACTTTGTAGTTAGTTGATTGAATGTTGGTTGTGAGTTTCCATCCCTCTTTTTCCAACAACTATCTGGGTGTGTTGGTATATGACACTTCACAACAATTTCTATGTGGGCTGGGTCTGCAGAAGGAACTTACTGTTATATAGATTATTTCCTGTAGACCCATGCCTTTTAAAGTGTGCTTCCGGAACCCATGGTCTCCACCTGTGAACTTGTTAAAAATGCAAATTCTCTGGTCCCACACCTGGACCTACTTTGTGTTTTAAAATCCTTCCAAGTGATCTTCTGAAAGCTAAAATTTAAGAATGACTGTCTACAAACAATAAATGCTGGAGAGGCTGTGGAGAAAAGGGAACCTTCCTATACTGTTGGTGGGAATGTAGATTGGTACAGCCACTATGGAGAACAATATGAAGGTTCCTTAAAAAACTAAAAATAGAGCTACCATATGATCCAGCACACTGACTCCTGGGCATATATCCAGATAAAGCCATAATCTGAAAGGATATATGCACCCCAGTGTTCACTGCAGCACTATTTACAATAGCCAAGACACAGAAGCAACCTAAATGCCCATCGAAAGAGGAATGGATAAAGAAGATGTGGTACATATATACAATGGAATATTGCTCAGCCTTAAAAAAAGAATAAAATAATGCCATTTGCAGCAACATGGATGGACCTAGAGATTATCACAGGAAGTGAAGTAAGTCAGAGACAGAAAGACAAATATCATGTGTTATCACTTATACGGGGAATCTAATTTTTTAAAAATGATACACATGAACTTATTTACAAAACAGAAACAGACTTACAGATATCGAAAACAAACTTATGGTTACCCAAGGGGAAACATTGCGGGGAGGGATAAATCAGAAGCTTGGGATGAACATACACACACTACTGTATATAAGACAGATAACCAACAAGGACCTACTGTATAGCATAGGGAACTCTACTCAGTATTCTGTGATAACCTATATGAGAAAAGAATCTAAAAAAGAATGAATATATGTATATGTGTAACTGAATCACTTTGCTGTAGACCTGAAACTAACACAACACTGTAAATCAACTATATTCCAATAAAATTAAAATAAAAAAAAAGAATGACTGCAGCTGACAATAAAAATGAACAAACACTGCTCTCATCAGCATGAAAATTGCTATTTCCTAGACATTCCCTCTATAATGGCATCTCTCAGGTGGGAGTTGGGCAGTCTGCTCTTTGTTCATAAGAGGTTGGGAGCCTTCTCAATCTAAATGCATGTAATGCTATCTAACTCCATCTGGTGCCCTGGTTGGTCTCTGAGAGGCTCTTCCCATGCCCACAGCTTTATATATACTAAGGCCCAACTCAGTCTGCCTGACCATCCATGGCCTATGAGCCAACAGCTTGGATGATTAAATGAAGAATGATGCTTGCATGTTCAACCTCATTTGCTGGATTGCTCATTAGACAGATAATGGCCTATCTTGGCCAGATATGAAGTCCACTGTAAGTGAGGTGGCCATCTGTTCAGGGATGGATCTTATTAGTATAATCAGAGACCATGGGGCTCTAGCAGGCATCTTGCCAGACAGAAGAGCAGCAACGTCCCTGGGGCTGAACTGCATGGGTGGATGTGAGCAGAGTAGAGAAGGTGGGGGGTTGCACACACCTTCCAAGGCTGAGTCACTCAGTCCTCCACATGGGACAACCCCAGGACATCCAGATGCCTTCCCAAAGTGTAGAAGACACAAAGTCAGGAGGTCAATTTGGATGGGAACTGCTGCAGTTGGCAGAGACTTTGGTGCTTGAACTCACACCTGGTTCCCCTCCTCCTCTGTCAGAAATGAGTTTCTGTACTAACAGCTCCTGACATCTGTAATCCCTGGGGCTTGCAGGAGTGTGTGTGTGTGTGTGTGTGTGTGCAGTTCCTTAATTAGACTGCACCATCTCTTATAAGCAGGGGCTGTGCCTGTCACTACATGCTTAGCTTTACTTATAACGGGGAATTTTAAATGGGACTGACTGCACTCAAAATGTTCATGCACTAAGGTACCCCATCTTCAGGTTTCCAAGGGAACATTGGGTGGTCCTGCCCACAAGACACGTGCTTCTGAGAAGCTGATTATGTAAGGGATTGAAAAACTTAATGAAAAACGATTAGTCAAAACTCTTCATTGGGGCCAGTTCCAGCTACTGCTTGGTAACTGAGAAGTTTTAAAATGGGGAAATGCATCATTATTCATGTCTGGCATCTTTATCCCAGGTTGATAGCAGCCTATCTGGTGACCAGTTCAGAGAGTCAGCAGCTCAAGGAGATGGAGTTAAATTCTAAACAAGCCAGGAAGCTTTACATCCCCTCTGGCTGGGAGGCACCAACTAGTGAAAATAATCCCATCTTATTTAAGCAGCCCAGCTCAGTGAATAAAGCAGCCATTCTAAGGAAATGGGTGCTGGGGTTACAGCAGTAATAGCTGAAGGGGGAGTCAAAATAAAATGCTCACCATCAGAAAACACATTTGTATGACTGGATGCCTCTGTATCTGTGAGTAGCACAGCTTGGCATGAATGGAATGCACTGGAATGAAGAAGAATCCTAGGGGTCCTTGCTGACCCTAACAAGAGTGAACGGTGATCAACTGTCCTGGTTTTAGCAATCGAAGTCCGTGTCCCTAGAAGTCCCCCAGTCCCTGGCAAACCAAGATGGTGGATCACCCTACCTTCCAGAGGTCTTGACTCACACTCTCTTCCCAAAGAAGTCCTTCAGAGATGGCTGAATTCCTCACGAGATACATTTTAGGCAGCTCTGGAAAATAAGAAAGCCAAGTCAGCTGTTTTGATCTGAACTTTGCTTCTCCCTATCAAGTGTGTGCTCAGCGTATGAAGATTTTATGTTTTTCCTACCTCTCAGATCTAAGGCCAGGAAGCAGCAGGTATGGTGGTCTTAAAGTGGGTCAGCTACTCATGTTGGAAGTAGAGTCTGCCTCAACACTGGAAGCCAGACTTCCCTAGGTCCCTTGAGGCTTTTCCAGGTGCCTGCCCTTAACTTCTGGGGTTTCAGCAAGAGGTATTGGGTGAGGTGAGGTGTCACAGTGGGGGATGTGTATTACAATGTTTCAAGAAGTTTCGGTGTCTTTCCCACTCAGTTACTTAGGGACGATGAGTCACCTCCCTCATCCCTAGGATTCTGGTCAGGCATGTTTTCCTTTAAGGACTTATCAATGTCATTTTGGAGTTTTGACATTGTCTGGCTAGAAAGTCTAAAGTTCTGAAAAGCACTTAGTTCCAGAATATTTGAAAACAGAACAGTAGAATGTGTTGAGAGTAGGGTTTCTGGAGTCAGACTTCCTGGGTTTGAATCCCATTTCTTTCCCTTTTTAGTATGTATGACCTTGGGCAAGTTATTCAAATTCTCTGACCTTAGTTTCCTTACCTATAAAACAGGGATAGTAATGGTGTCTTTCTCATAAAGTTGCTGTGAGAATAAAATGAGCTAATTTATAAAACAGTGATTTTTTTTTTTTTTTTTTTTTTTCTGTACACGGGCCTCTCACCGTTGTGGCCTCTCCCGCTGGCGGAGCACAGGCTCCGGACGCGCACAGGCTCCGGACGCGCAGGCTCAGCGGCCATGGCTCACGGGCCCAGCTGCTCCGCGGCACGTGGGATCCTCCTGGACCGGAGCACGAACCCACGTCCCCTGCATCGGCAGGTGGACTCCCAACCACTGCGCCACCAGGGAAGCCCAAAACAGTGATTTTTTAATTAAAAAGATCTCTTCCAGCTTTACTGAGATATAATTGACATTAATGTTTTATAAGTTTAAGGTGTTCAGTGTGTTGATTTGATATACTTATATATTGCAAAATGATTACCACCATAGTGTTAGTTAACGCTTCCAGCACATCATTACCATTGCTTTTTTGTGATGAGAACATTTAAGACTTACTCTCTTAGCAACTTTCAGGTATATAATACAGTGTTATTAATGATAATCACCATGCTGTACATTAGATTCCCTCGAACTTATTCATCTCATTTTTTTTTAGTTCTAAGAAATTTATTATTTAACTCTTTCCATATGCATATTAAGGTAGCGTTAGTTTATTACTTACATGAATTTATATTTTATAGATTTATAATATCCACAACTGAATTTGCAAAGTGGTAATTTATAACTCAAATTTAATTTCTACATGATTTATAATAGCCATCAAGATATTAGAGTTACCATAAATATCTGATATAAACTAACAAGTTACTAACATAATATAATGCCATAAAATCATTTATTTTAACAATTTTTAATTTATAGTCAAGGTATCCTAGAAAATACTGGGATTTTGAGTCTGACAAATGTGGATGAAAAATATAGAACGCTTCACGAATGTGCGTGTCATCCTCGTGCAGGGGCCATGCTAATCTTCTCTGTATCATTCCAATTTTAGTATATGTGCTGCTGAAGAGAGCACCTTATTTATCTTATGACGGACAGTTTGTACCTGTAGCATAAGCCCTGACAGTTGGTTTTTCTTTTTCTGATGCAAGTGTCTGACTTAAGCCTTGATTGCCAAGGGAGCCACTTCAAAGAGGCATCCACTTCAAAGACAGCTATCTCTTAAAAACACCTTGCCAGCCACATGACTAGATAAAGAGCCAGGCTAAGCTGCCCCCAACTGCCCCAGCCTCCTTTGTTTCAGAGCTTTAAAAAAATAACAGCTTTATTGAGCTATAATTCACATACTATAAAGTTCACACTTTAATGTATACAATTCAGTGGTTTTTAGTATATTTACAGAGTTGAGCAACCATCACCGTTATCTATTCCAGAACATTTCTGTCATTCCAAAAAAAAATCCCATACCTATTAGCAGTCAGTCAGTCCCAATTCCCTTTCTCCCATCCCCTGGCAATCACTAATTGACTTTAAGTCTCTAGTTATTTGCCTATTTTGGACATTTCATGTAAGTGGAATCATACAATATGTGACCTTTCGTGTCTGGCTTCTTTCAATTAGCATAATGTTTTCAAGGTTTGCCCATATTGTAGCATGGGTCAGTATTTACTTCCTTTTTACTTCTGAATACTATTTCATTGTATTGCTAGACCACATTTGTTTATCTACTCATCAACTACTCATCAACCTGAATTGTTGAAAATACTCTTTTAAAATTACACAGCATAAAACAATCCCACATAATGTATATGTGTACTAATAATGATTGCTAATATTTATTGAGCACTTACTATATACCAGG
The DNA here is from genome assembly GCF_025265405.1 of Mesoplodon densirostris. Lineage (NCBI taxonomy): Eukaryota > Metazoa > Chordata > Mammalia > Artiodactyla > Ziphiidae > Mesoplodon > Mesoplodon densirostris. Next base: position 119,279,529 of record NC_082661.1, read on the forward strand.
GGTTGTTCTAAATGCTTATATGTTTTACCCCATTTAATGTTCACTTCAAACCTATGAGGGTACTGTCACTATTATTCCCATTATTTTTATGAGGAAATTAGGAAATAGGGAGATTAAGTAACATATCTCAAGATAAAGAGCTAGTATGTGATTCAAACCTAGGAAGTCTGTCTGCAAAGCCTGCACGTTATTTTTCATTAAAAATTATTATATAATAAAACTGACTTTTTTGGGGGAATATACATTTCTATGAATTGTAACATACACTGCCACAATCAGATAAGGAACTATTCCATAATACCAAAATACTCTTTTATATCCATCTTAACTATTGGAGGAGGTCATTGAGAGGATGTGACAGCTGGTTTCAGAGATCTTGATTGATTTCAATAACTGACCATTTGGGCTGCTTGTTTATTCTCTTCCCACGTTTTAAATTCCCATTCTGTGTTTTAAATTCACCAATAAAAAGAAGGCCCTTGAAACCCGAGGTCCCCATACTTGATCCCAATAAAAGCAGAACCCTAGGCCTGCTGCCTCTCTTTCTCTAACCCTGACTTCACTGTGCGGCCCGAGGTGTGCTGTGTAACTTCCAGAACCTTTGAATAATAAACCTTTTTTCCAAAGTTTCCTGTTGGTTATTGCTGAGGGCATCTTACAATCATGATAAGAACCACAAGGGTCCAGCAACAACACTATGTACTGATAGGTTGAGACCGGCATAAAACAGTACTCTTGACTAACATCTCCCCATTTCTCCTACCTCTCAGCCCTTGGAACCACCACTCTACTCTCTGTTTCTATGAGTTTGGCTTTTTTAGATTCCACATAAGTGTTATCATGCAGCATTTGTCTTTCTCTGATTTATTTCACTTAGCATAATGTTCTCAAGGTCCATTCATATTATCTCAAATAGTAGCATTTCCTTCTTTCTCATAAGTGAATATTTTTCCATTGTATATATGTATACTACAACTTCTTTATCAACTCATCCCTTGAGGGGCACTTAGGTTGTTTCCATATCTTGGCTACTGTGAATAATGCTCCAATGAACATGGGAGTGAAGATACCCCTTCAAGATCCTGTTTTCACTTCCTTTGGATACATACCCAGAAGTGGAATCACTGGATCATATGGTGGTAGTTCTATTTTTAATTTCTTGAGAAACCTCCATACTGTGTTCCATAGTGGCTGCAATAATTTACTTTCCCACCAACAGTGCACAAGGTTTCCTTTTCTCCATATCCTCACCAACACTTATCTTCTGTCTTTTTAGTGACAGCCATTCTAACAGGAATGTGGTGATAGCTCATTGTGGTTTTGACTTGCATCTCTCTGTTGATTAATGATGTTGAGCTTCTTTTCATGTATCTGTTGGCCATTTGTAGGTCTTGTCTTCTTTGGAAAAATGTCTATTCAGTTCCTCTGCCCATTTTTAATCAGATTTTTTTCTGCTATTGAGGTATGTGAGAATTTTATTTAGATATTAACCCCTTTTAGATATGATTTGCAAATATTTTCTCCCATTCCACAGGTTTCCTTTTCATTTTGTTAGTGTTCATTTTGTTGAAAAGAAGCATTTCTTTTGCTGTGCAGAAATTTGATGTAGTTCCACTTTTTAATTTTTGCTTTTGTTGCTCGTGCTTTTGGTGTTACATACAAAAAATTTCTGCCAAAACCAATTTCAAGAAGGTTTTTCTTATGTTTTCTTGTAGGAGTTTTATTGTTTCAACTCGTATGCTTAAGTATTTAATCCATTTCGAGTTAATTTTTGTGAGTGGTGTAAGGGGTTCAATTTCTTTCTTCTACAGGTAGTTATCCAATTTTCCCAGCACTATTTATTGAAGAGACTATCCTTCACCCATTGAGTATTCATGGCTTCCTTGGGAAATATTAGTGGACTGTATATGCTAGGATTTATTTCTGGTTCTCTCTTCTGGTCCATTGGTCTATATGTCTATTTTTATGGCAGTACCATACTGTTTGGATTACTATAGCTTTGAAATTAGGAAGTGTAATGTTTCCAGTATTTTCTTCTTTCTTATGATTGCTTTGACTATTCAGGGTTTTCTGTGGCTTCATACTAATTTTAGGATCTTTTTTTCTATTTCTGTGAAAAATGCCATTAGAAATTTGATAGGGATTGCATTAACTCTATAGACGGCTTTGGGTAGTATGGCTATTTTAAACAATATTAATTCTGCCAATCCTTGAGTACAGAATATCTTTCCATTTTTTGTGTCTTATTTAATTTCTTTCATCAAAGTCTCATGGTTTTCAGTGTACAGATCTTTCACCTCCTTTGTTAAATTTATTCCTAAGTATTCCATTATTTTTTATATTATTGTGAATGGGATTGTTTTTATTTCTCTTTCAGATGCTTTATTGTTAGTGTGTAGAAATGCAAGTGATTTCTGTATGCTGATTTTGTATCCTGCAACTTTACTGAATTCATTGATTAGTTCTAACATTTTTTGGTGACGCTTTTAAGCTTTTCTACATATAAGATCATAAAATTTGCAAATAAAGAAAATTTTACTTCTTCCTCTTTGATTTTGATGCTTTTTATTTCTTTTTCTTGCCTGATTGCTCTAGCTAGGACTTCCAGTACTATGCTGAACAGGAGTGGTGAGAATGGATATTCTTTTCTTGTTCCTGATCTTAGAGGAAAAGCTTTAAACATTTTACCACTGAGTATGATGTTAGCTGTGGGTTTGCCCAAAGCTTTTATTATGTTGAAATATGTTCCTTGAGGGGATGTTCAATTAAAAAAATTATTTTATTTATTTTTGGCTGTGTCAGGTCTTAGTTGTGGCATGCAGGATCTTCGTTGAGGCACGTGGGGTCTTTCGTTGCAGCGCATGGGCTCTCTGTTGTGGTGCACGGGCTTCTCTCTAGTTGTGGTGTGCAGGTTTTCTCTTCTCTAGTTGTGGCACACAGGCTCTGGGGCGCATGGGCTCTGAAGCTGTGGTGCGTGGGTTCCAGAGAGTGTGGGCTCTGTAGTTTGCAGCATGTGGGCTCTAGTTGAGGCATGCGAGCTCAGTAGTTGTGGCACGCAGGCTTAGTTGCCCCATGGCATGTCGGATCTTAGTTCCCTGACCAGGGATCGAAACCGCATCCCCTGCATTGTAAGGTGGATTCTTTACCACTGGACCATCAGGGAAGTCCCAAGAGGATGTTCAATTTTGTCAAATGTTTTCTCTGCATCTACTGAGATGATCATATGACTTTTATCTTTCTTTTTACTAATGTGGTGGAATATTGATTGATTTGTAGATGTTGAACCATCTTTGCATCCCTGGGATAAATCCCCCTTAATCATGGTGTACGATCTTTTTAATGTGCTGTTGAATTCAGTTTGTTAACATTTTTTGAGAATGTTTGCATCTTTATTCATCAGGAATATTGGTATAGTTTTCTTTTCTTGCAGTGTCCTTATCTGGCTTTGGTATCAATGTAAAGCTGGACTCCTAGAATGAGTTTGGGAGTGTTCCCTCCTTCTCCTCAATTTTGGGGAAGAGTTTTAGAAGGATTGATGGTAATTTTTTAAATGTTTGGTTGAATTCACTATCAAAACCATCTGATCCTTTTCTTTGTTGGAAGGTTTTTGATTACTGATTCAATCTCCTCACTCATTATTGGTCTGTTCCAATTCTCTGTTTTTGCATTATTTAGTCTTGGTAGGTTGTATGTTTCTAGTAATTTTTCTATTTCTTCTAGGTTGCCCATTTTCTTGGCATAAAATTGTTCATAATAGTTTCTTTTTTAAAAAAAATTTATTTCATTGAAGTATAGTTTATTTACTATGTTAATTTCTGCTGTACAGGAAAGTGATTTAATTATAAACACACACACACTTTTGTGTGTGTGTGTGTGTGTGTGTGTGTGTGTATTCTTCTCCATTATGGTTTATCACAGGATATTAAATAAAGTTCCCTGTACTTTATTCAGGGAACAGTAGGACCTTGTTGTTTATCCATTATAATATATATACATATACATACATATATACATATATATACACACACACACACGTATATATATATATATATATATATATATATATATACATATATATATATATATATATATACATATATATATGTAATAGTTTGCTTCTGCTAATCCCAAACTCCCAATCAATCCTTCCCCCACCCCTCTCCTCCCTGGAATAGTAGTTTTGTATGATCCTTTGTATTTCTGTGGTATGAGTTGTAATGTCTATTCTTTCATTTCTGATTTTATTTGAGTCTTTTTTTTCCCTTAGTCTAGCTAAAGTTTGTCAATTTTGTTTCTCTTTTCAAAAATCAACTCTTAGTTTCATTAATCTTTTCTGTTGTTTTTCTGATCTCTATTTTATTACTGCTTGCTCTCATCTTTGTTATTTCCTTCCTTCTGATAAGTTAGGGTTTAGCCTTATGGGGGTTCTCTTTATCAGATAATTTTTTTCTCTTGCTGCTTTTAAAATTCTTCACCTTTGATTTTTGACAGTTTTATTACAATGTGTCTTGGAAAGGATTGTTTTGGATTGAAATTTTGTGGTGACCAATTAGCTTCATGAACTTGGAAATATATATCTCTCCCCAGATTTGGGAAGTTATTAGCCATTATTTATTTAAATAAGCTTTCTACTAATTTCTCTCTCTTCCTTCTGGGACTGCAATGATGCAAAACTTTTTCTTTTAATGGTGTCACATATGTACAGTAGGCTTTCTTTATTCCTTTTCATTTTTTCCTTTTGCTCCTCTGATTGGATAATTTCAATTGGTCTGTTTTCTTGTTCACTGATTCTTTCTTCTGATTCATCAAGCCTACTGTTGAAGCTCTCTATTGAATTCTTAGATTCAGTCATTATATTCACCAGCTCCAAGATTTGTTTGGTCCTTTTTTATCTCTTTGTTGAACTTCTCATTTTGTTCTTGTACTGTTTTCCTGATATTGTTAAATTGTTTATCTGTGTTCTCTTATAGCTCTCTGAACATCTTTGGAAAAATCATTTAGAATTCTTTGTTGGGAAACTCCTGGATCTCTACTTCTTTGGAGCCAGTAACTGGAGACTTACTATATTCCTTTGGTAGAGTCATGTTTTCCTGATTCTTCATGATCCCTATAGCTTTGCTTAGGTGTCTGTACATCTGAAGAAGCAGTCATCTCTTCCAGGCTTTATGGACTGAATTTGATAAAGGAAGACTTTCACCTATAGGAGGGGGCATCCTGGAGCATGACACCAGGTCCAACGGTACAAAGTGCTACATGTGATGACACTGGGTCCAAGGTGGCATGATGTCCATTAGGCTCAGTCTGCTGAGGTCCACAGCATTGACGAATGTATGGTTCTTGGTGAGGACTGCAGGGGGTCTTCAGTGTCTGCAAGAGCTTTGGGGATCCTCAGTGGCACCTTCAGGTCCAGCTAGTATGGACTAGGAGGGCAGGCAATGGTGGCGCCTGGATCTGGTGGTGTGCACACACTTGGCTGTGGGGCCAGCTACAGGTGCCTATGTAGTGGCAGGGTCTGGTTACAGACAAATGTAGTGGTGCAGCCCAGGGCACACTATGGGCTTACTGGAAGCTGTAGGGGCTTTGCTGTCAGTGTGCTCACTTGTGACTGCATAGTTGTCCCTCCACAGCCAGGCCCTGCACTGGGGGCCTGTGATGAGGGTTGGGCCAGGGCCATTCATGTACACAGCTAGAGGGGCTTTCTGCAGGTGAACATGGTAGTGCAGGCCAGGACAGAAAACGGCCTGATCTGGGCCCACTGCAATTGCAGGGGCCCTGGCTGTCAGCATGCCATCCTGTAGCTGCACAGTCGCCCCCAAGGTGTGCTCACAGTAGTGGAGGCTGGTGACAGGTGTCAGGCAAGTAGCATACCAGTACATATCTGGAGGGTGATTCTCAAGCATATGCACAGTGATGGGGTTCCTCTGTGGGAGTCTAGGCTGGAGTTTTGCATTGGCATAGCCACAGAGGTCTGGGCTGGCTGCAGGTGCAGTCCCTGGGCTCTAGTAGGGACAGGAGGGAGGGAGCAGGGAGGTACTCTGGCAGCTGGCATCAATGAACATGAATACCTGTGGGGCAAATTCTGGTGAAATCTGTAAGGGGGATCCACATCAGTTGTGCTGACCACTGGCTTCTTCAGCAGCAAAATATGCCCAGTTTGTCCACAAAGCAGGTCACTGTGAACCGAAATGGCTCCTCCTATGTGGCTGCTATTGGTAGCCCCTGCTTTTCTTCCTTGGCTCTTCTTTTCTTAGCTGGCTCTATACATCTCATCTTTGGCAGTCTGGGTGGGGTAATACTGAATTGAGACTTTCATGTGGTACCTGGAAAGGCTGGGGAAGCTGGTTGCTCATCCTGCTCTACTTCTCCTGGCAAGGGGGACTCTTTCTACCTGGGAAGTTCCCTCTTGGCATGGAGCAATGCTCGCTTGGGGGATGGGACGATTCAGGCAAAATGAAGCTGTCTTTCTTCTCTTCTTGTGTGGTTATTCTCAGGGTTTCCTCCCACTGTGTTGCTAAAGTTCCTTAAGCAGACTCCAGAGCTTTCCCAGAACTGCTTTTGTTCATGGATAGCTGTCTAGTTGTTGAACTTTGTGAGGAAATGGAGGCTGGAGTGATGTCACCTCCAAGAATGTATATAAAATGCTTAGAGCACAGAATGAGTTCTATATAAACATTTGCTCTAACTATAACAATGATTACTGTTAATGTTGCAAGTGGAAAGAGTTTAGCAGACATGGGTCCAGAATATACCTTTACTATTTGGTAGCTGTATGGTTTAGGCAATTTATTTCACCTTTCAGGGTCTTGGTTTTCTCATCTGTAAAGTCATACCTCATAGGTTTGTTATGAGAACTCAGTGAGATAACTAGTTAAAGTATCCAGCAAAATGTCTGGCACTCTGCTTGCTCAATACATGTTGATACTTTTCTATCCATAGTAAGTTAACATAGATTTGGTGCCAGAATCATTTAGTCACATTATTCAGGTAATTACATACAAGGCACTAATAGGGATGATCAAAGCTGGTCCTTGGATTGTCACTGTTCTGGTTGGGTGCAGTATGTGCTAACCGTTAAGCTTGATTAAAATTAACATCCAAGGTCTCTTTGGAACTTCAATGGCAAGGGCTACTGAAAATATTTCTGTGAACCCCGTAGCTCCTGAGAATATACAGTCTCACTTCAGAACAAAGTGTATTTTCATAACATGCATGGAAATTGTTTACCAGCTCCTGGAGGATTTGGTTACAGCCCCAAGATTGCATACCAGCCATAGATGAATGCTTTTGTCTCACTGGAGTCACCTCACTACCACGCAGTATCTGGAGGAATGCCAACTAGGGCACTGAGATCTTTCCCCAGATGGTGCCATCACTGCTTGCCTGGTTCCAGAACATTGCCTTGTGTCTTCTGTCCTTTTTATCCCCTGCTTACATGGCATGGCCTTACATTCCCCCTGCTTTTTTCCTCTGATACCTTTTCTGGCTCACAAAAGCGCATCCCCAGCCCTCCCTGACCACGCCCCCGACACAAGGCAGCTTCCTCATAGCATCACATTGTCTATTTGCTCCTCTTGCTCTTACTTCTTGGAAGAATCTAGCTTTCAGGCTTGATCTCTTACTTCTTGAGTGGCCAAGAAATGAGACCCTTCCTGATCCATGAGTAGGGTTCATGCCTCTACCATGGTTCTAAGGAAAGTCCAAAGTGGTCCTGGGGCACACATGAGGCATGAATGGGCCCAGTGCCAGTCACCACATAAGAAAGGCCAATGGTATAACTATCTTTACTGTATATGTATACTCTCATTATTTTCACTAGCTTCCATTTTTATCAGAAGGTCAGATAAGTGGATCATGGATTCTAGCCAACTGTTCTAAGTCATATTCTTGAGTCTTAAATATAGCAGGTCATGTCCAGGTGATACCATTTGCATCCTTTCATTACGTTAAACAGTTCATACTTCTGGTTATCTGATATGAATGTAAAGGTGAATAAACAACATGGTTGTTTCATGGGTATGAGATCATGCCTTTTTACCCTAATGTTTGAACTTTTAGTAGTCACCTACAGCATGCCATGTTTGTGCCAAGTCCTGTGAGAAAAATTCACAAAAGATATGACATATGTGCATGACACTTGCATTATGGTGAGAGAGAGAGAGAAAGTTATCAGTGATGACAGGACATAGTAAAAATCTATGACAAAGACATACTGAGGGGAGCACGTTGAGTCCTAGTTGGAGGCGGGGTGGGGGGAATAGGACAAGGAGGACATTTTGGAACACTCACACTAAGCTGACTGGAGCAGTGGGTAAAAGCCGGATGGATGAAGGCAGGTGGGAGAGAGATCTACAACTCCCTTAGTCCTTTGTCCCTTCTGATTTTGTCACCATAGACTATACTTTATCCCCATTCTCTCTGTGCATCAGGGACTCTGGAATTGTCACATAAAGCCATAAAGAAATGCAAATCCCTGCTTCTCACAGTGTAATTTAAAAAGTAAAATCTCTATCCTTTAGGAAACAGTGACTGTTTAGGGTAGTTTTGCTTCACCCTATATTCAGGCATGGCCTGTAATTTTAGTTTTTGGTTTGTTCTGAACCAACACATCATGATACTAGGGTTGCAGCTGGAGTAGATTACCCTGGATCTCTGAACTTTAGAAGACATATCATTTCTACAATGCCCTGCATCCTCATCTTTGGCCCTGCTCAGGGAGTCTGTAATCATGGAAATGGGACAAGAAAACATCATGAGGGAAGAGTTTTCTGCTTGGAGAGTTCAGGCCTGTGTAAGTGGCAGGAGAAATGTCTGGGTTGTCAGAGAACAGTATAAGGGTTTGGGATTCAAGGAGAATGTAGCAAGTGACAAAGAGGGAACTTACAAGGGAAATGAGGTAGCTTCAAATACAAACTTGGTCTTCCCTGGGGCATTTCTGTGGGGTTCTGATTAGGTCCTTAACTAAGCTGCTCTGGCCAACAGGAAATGAAATATCACATTTCTCAAGAGATAATCAGGCCTTAGCAACACCAGCACTTGTAGTGGAATTGCAAGGACTCCTATTCAAAAATACCAGACCTTATTTTCTGGAAAAATCTATAGTTCCTGGAAAATTAATTGTTCCTGCAGTTTTCTAGGCCTAACTGGGTCTGAAGTTTCTGTGCTGCTGAGCTATAGGTCAGGATGGGATGAACTAGCAGCTGGGGTGTGGGGTACCCCTGTCCACTAGGGTTTGATTTCACTCTAAGTTCTTTAACACCAGCTTCTTGCCAAGGCTTCACCAGCTGTTTATTATCATAACCAACCATTATCTGAGCCACAGAACCTCACATAACCTTACCCAAAATTCAGAGCTGGAATGGAATTTTGAGTACAGTGCTAGAATTTCAGACAAGGGCCAATTAGAGAAAATGTTGCATCACCCCTCACAGTTCATGCTGCAGTTAAGTCCAAAACAAAAACCACAGACTGTTTGTGATTACTTAATATTGTTCTGGTACGTAGTCTACTCAAATGAAAAACAAAATGCAATTTATTCCATTATACTGAGAAATAAAACTTATTGTAATCATTAGCAGAATATGTTTGAAGAGAAGATAATTTACTTTTAAAATTTTAGTCAAAGTAACTTTTTCCACTGTATGTACTTCAAAACTACATAACTGATAACTATTATAATTATTTTAAGCAACACAGGGAGGAAACAGTGGGTGAAAAAATAATTTCCCTTTTGGAGAATAATCCAATCAAAAGAATATTGCACAATAATGTTGATAATAACTATGAAATTACTTGGGATACTAAATTTAAAGTACTGTAATATAAATTATGATTATGCAAGAAAAAACAGAAATAAGATAGTTTAAAAGTAAGTAGCATATTTCTGTAAGAAATTTTCAGAGTGTTTCAAAAACAGAATCAGAGTTATCAATCTAAGGGAATAGCTATAGCTGACATTTCAGCACCTCCAGAACCTGTTCTGCTCCATTTTCGCTTCTGTCAGAGTCTGTCCTAGACACTGAATAAAGATTTCATCCCCTCTTCTAATTATCTATTTATTTAAAGAGGAATTACGAAGCTAGCTGAACATAACTGAGTGTGACCTCCAAAAGAAGATGAGTTAGAAAATAAAATGGGGAGTACCTTGAATAATGGCAGAAATGTATTGACTGGGGAAATTTAAGCAGCTCCTGCTCAGACACTGAAAACAGCAAGCCCTTATTTATTATCATTGGTGAAATGGTTTCCCAAACATAGGCTGATGGACCTGGGAAAGCTGAGCTCTCACTGGATGTTATCTCTTTCCTTCTCATGTATCCAGAACTCTTTCATGGGCATAACTACTTTTCTTCCTGACTGGGCACCTCCAGTAATTACAAGGACTTGAAAATAAGACAGCTGTCAGCCCTCTGATTGCTAGGGTTGATGTGACTGATCTGGCTGGCATATCCTCTTCCTTACTCCTCACACCATGAGGAATCCTCCTGAAGTTCTGAAAGGATGACTTTTGCAAGTAGAGAGGATTATTTTTCAATAAAAGGAAAGTAATCACAGCACTCCCCTGTAATGAACTTTGTATTAGTTGGCTAATTTAAGCAGAAATGGTGCTTATTATGAGGGTATTGGGAATATTTTTATTTTATTTTTATTTTATTATTTTTTTTGAGGGGGAATATTTTTAGATGAGAATGTAAAAGAATATATTCATGATTTGGGAAATAGTGAGGAAAGATTTCTAATTCAAGACAAAGCACAAACTACACAAAATGATAAATTTGACTACATAAAAGTGTAATTAAAATCTGTATCAGGGCCTCCCTGGTGGCGCAGTGGTTAAGAGTCCGCCTGCCGATGCAGGGGATACGGGTTCGTGCCCCGGTCTGGGAGGATCCCATATGCCGCGGAGCGGCTGGGCCCGTGAGCCATGGCCGCTGGGCCTGCGCATCCGGAGCCTGTGCTCCGCAACGGGAGAGGCCACAACAGTGAGAGGCCCGCATACAGCAAAAAGAAAAAAAAAAAAAATCTGTATCAAAAGCCACTGGAGTCACTTGATATCCAGTGCAGACTCGGGTCACCACAACACCAGTCACACCTCCTATCAAGGGGATAACATCCAGCATGCACTGAGGAAAGAGGTGGCAGGCATCCATACTAAAAACAGCCCCCGCACTAAAAAACATTAAACCCATAGAGACTACACAGGGACGTTCCCACATAAAAAAACCCCTCCAAGACCACAGTAAATAATTGTTTCTTCTCAACTCATTGAGCAAGAGAAAAGTATGTAAAATGAAGATCAGAGGAACCCATTTCAATTAAAAGATTGAGAGAATTCCCTTGAAAAAACAAACAATGAAACAGACCTCTTCAGTCTAATAGACACCAAATTCAAAAAGGAGATACTAGAGCATGGACTTGAGGATATGGGGAGGCGGAAGGGTAAGCTGTGACAAAGTGAGAGAGTGGCATGGACATATATACACTACCAAACGTAAAATAGAGAGCTAGTGGGAAGCAGCTGCATAGCACAGGGAGATCAGCTAGGTGGTTTGTGACCACCTAGAGGGGTGGGATAGGGAGGGTGGGAGGGAGGGAGACGCAAGAGGGAAGAGATATGGGAACATATGTATATGTATAACTGATTCACTTTGTAATAAAGCAGAAACTAGCACACCATTGTAAAGCAATTATACTCCAATAAAGATGTTAAAAAGGAGATAATAAAAATACTGAAGGAATTAAGAAAGGCTATTGACAGAAATACAGATTATTGTAAAAAGGAACTAGAAACTATAAGGAGGAGCCAAGAAAAATTAGAGAATTCATTTGAAGAGACCAAAGCTGAACTAAAGGTTGTGAATAGCAGAATGAATAATGCAGAAGAATGAATAAGTGATCTGGAAGATAGAATAATGGAAATCACCCCACTAGAATGTCAGACAGAAACCCAAATTAAAAAAAAAACAGAATAGGGCCTCCCTGGTGGCGCAAGTGGTTGAGAGTCCGCCTGCCGATGCAGGGGATACGGGTTCGTGCCCCGGTCTGGGAGGATCCCATATGCCGCGGAGCGGCTGGGCCCGTGAGCCATGGCCGCTGGGCCTGCGCGTCCGGAGCCTGTGCTCCGCAGCGGGAGAGGCCACGACAGTGAGAGGCCCACATACCGCAAAAAGAAAAAAAAAAAAAAAAACAGAATAAAAGCAAAATAAGAGACCTATGAGATAATATAAAGTGTGCCAATCTATGCATAATAGGGATCCCAGAAGGAGAAGAAAGAGAAAAGGGGACTGAAAATGTATTTGAAGAAATTATGGCTGTAAACTTCTCAAACCTAAAGAAGGAAACAGATATCCAGATACAAGAAGCACAGAGGGTCCTGAACAAGATAAACCCCAAAAGACCTATACCAAGACATATTATAATAAAAACGGCAGAAGTTAAAAAGAGGATTCTAAAGGTAGCAAGAGAAAAACAAAGAGTAAATTACAAGGGAACCCCCATAAGGCTATCAGCTGATTTCTTTACAGAAATATTGCAGGCCAGATGGGAGTGGCAAGATATATTCAAAGTCCTGAAAGGGAAAACTGCAACCTAGGACACTCTATCCATCAAGATTATCATTTAGAATAGAAGGAGAGGGCTTCCCTTGTGGCGCAGTGGTTGAGAGTCCGCCTGCCGATGCAGGGGACACGGGTTCATGCCCCGGTCCAGGAGGATCCCACATGCCACGGAGCGGCTGGGCCCGTGAGCCATGGCCTCTGAGCCTGCGCGTCCGGAGCCTGTGCTCCGCAATGGGAGAGGCCACAACAGTGAGAGGCCTGCGTAACGCAAAAAAAAAAAAAAAAGAATAGAAGGAGAGATAAAGAATTTCTCAGACAAGCAAAAACTAAAAGAATACAGCAATACTAAACCTATCCTAAAGGAAATATTGAAAGGTCTTCTCTAAATAGAAAAGAACTAAGAATCTATAGGAAAGAGAAAATCACATTTGGAAAGTAAATCACTTAAATAAGCCATGACACACATTTTTAAAAAAATCAAAAAATTTCTGTGAAAGCAATGATAATCACAAAGAACAGCAGAAGGATGAACATGAAGATGCAAAAGAGGACATCAAAATTATAAAATGCAAGGGAGGAGAGTAAGACAATGTAGATTATTTTTCTAGAATGTGTTTAAGCCTATATGACCACCAGTCTAAAGTAAGTATATATAGAAACAGGTTAACATACTTGAAAAACAGGGCAACCACAAATCAAAAACATACAATAGATTCACAAAACCATAAAGAAGAGAACATAAGCATAATACAAAAGAAAATCATCAAACCACAAAAGGAAAAAAAAAGGGACAAAGAAGAAATATAAAATCAATGAGAAAACAAGGTTTAAAGTGGCAATAAATACATATCTATCAATAATTACCTTAAATGTCAGTGGACTAAATGCTCCAATCAAAAGACATAGAGTGGCAGATTGGATTTAAAAAAACCCACAAAAGCCTATAATATGCTGCCTAGGATAGACCCACTTTAGGGCAAAGGACACACATAGATTGAAATTGAAGGGATGGAAAAGGTATCTCATGCAAATAGAAATGACAAGAAAGCAGGGGTCACAATACTCTTATCAGACAAAATAGACTTCAAAACAAAGGCTATGAAGAAAGGTAGAGAAGAACACTATATAATGATAAAAGGATCAATACAAGGAGAGGATATTACACTTGTCAACATATATGCACACAATATAGGAGTGCCCAAATACATAAAACAAAAACTAACAGACATTTAAGAGTACAGAAATTATTTCAAGCATCTTTTCTGACCACAATGGCATGAAATTAGAAATCAACCACAGAAAAAGAAAGAAGAAAAAAACAACAACAATTACATGGAGACTAAACAACATGCTACTGAAAAACCAATGGGTCAATGATGAAATCAAAGAAGAAATTAAAAAATACCTTGAGGCAAATGACAATGAAAACACACAATCTATATGATGCAGCAAAAGCAGTTCTTAGAGGGAAGTTCACAGTGATACAGGCCTTCTTTAAGAAATAAGAAAAATCTCAGATAAACAGTCTAACCCATCACCTAAAAGAATTAGAAAAAGAAGAACAAATAAAACCTAAGGTCAGCAGAAGGAAGGAGATAATAAAATCAGAGAGGAAACAAATAAAATAGAGATTAATAAACAGTAGAAAAAATCAATAAAACCAAGAGCTGGTTCTTGGTTAACCAAATTGACAGACCTCTGGCCAGGCTCACCAAGAAAAGAGAGAAGACTCAAATAAACAAAATAAAAAATGAAAGAGGAGGTATCACAACTGATACTACAGAAATACAAAAAACCATAAGAGAATACTATGAATAATTACATGCCAGCAAATTTGACAACCTAGAAGAAATGGACAACTTTCTACAAACATACAGCCCACCAAAACTGAATCAAGAAGAAATAGATAACATGAACAGACCAATCACTAGAAATGAAATAGACTATGTAAAATAAATAAATAAAACTCCTACAAACAAAAGTCCAGGACCAGATAGCTTCACTGGGGAATTCTACCAAACACACAAAGAAGAACTTATACCACTCCTTCTCTAACTGTTCCAAAAGACTGAAGAGGAAGGAACACTCCCAAAGGCATTCTATGAAGCAACCATCACCATGATACCAAAAACAAACAAAGACACTACTAAAAATGAAAATTAAAGGCCAATATCTGATGAATATAGACACGCAAAAATTCTCAACAAAAATATTAGCAAACCAAATCCAACAACACATAAAAAAGGTCATACACCACAACCAAGCTGAATTCATCCCAGGGTCACAAGGGTGGTTCAACTTATGCAAATCAATGTGATACACTGCATCAACAAAGGAAAGGACAAAAACCATATGATCATCTCAGTAGATGCAGAAAAAGCATTTTATAAAATTCAACATCCATTCATGATAAAACCCTTATGAAAATGGGTATAGAAGGAACATATCTTAACATGATGAAAGCTATTTATGACAAACCCACAGCCAATATAATACTCAACAGTGAAAAGCTGAAAGCCTTCCTGCTAAAATGTGAAATAAGACAAGGAAGCCCACTCTCACCGTTTCTCTTCAACATAGTATTGGAAGTCCTAGCCACAACAATCAGAAAAGAAAAAGAAATAAAAAGGTATTCAAACTGGTAGGGAAGAGGTAAAATTGCCATTAGATGCAGACGACATGATACCATATATAGAAAGCCCTAAAGACTCCACACAAAAGCTACTAGAACTGATAAATGAATTCAAGAAGGTAGAAGGATACAATATTAACATACAGAAATCAGTTGTATTTCTTTACACTGATAATGAAATATCAGAAAGGGAATGTAAACAGTCTCTTTTAAAATTGCATACAAAAAATAAAATGAAATACTTAGGAATAAGCCTCACCAAGGAAGTGAAAGACTTATTTTGCTGAGGACTATAAAACATTAATAAAGGAAATTAAACATGATTTAGAGAAATGGAGAGATAATCCCATGCTCTTGGATTGGAAGAATTAATATTGTTAAAATGGCAATACTACCCAGAGCCATCTCCAGATTTAGTGTGATCCCTATCAAACTACCCATTGCATTTTTCACAGAACTAGAATAATCCTAAAATTTATATGGAACCATAAAAGACCCAGAATTGCCAAAGCAATCCCCTGGAAAAAGAACAAAGCAGGAGGCATAACCCTCCCAGACCTCAGACAATGCTACAAAGCTACAGTAAACAAAATGGTGCGGTATTGGCACAAAAACAGATATGCAAATCAATAGAACAGAGTAAAGAGCCCAGAAAAAACCTCACACATCTACGGTCTATTAACCTTTGACAAAAGAGTAAGAATATAAAATGGGAAAATGTCTCTTCAGGAAATGGTACTGGGAAAGTTGGACAGCTGCATGTAAATCAATGAAGTTAGAACACACCTTCACACCCTGCACAAAAATAAACTCAAAATGGCTTAAAGACTTAAATCTAAGATATGACATCATAAAACTCCTAGAAGAGATCATAGGCAAAACATTCTCTGACATAAATCATACAAATGTTTTCCTAGGTCTGTCTCCCAAGGCAATAGAAATAAAAGGAAAAATAAACAAATGGGACATAGTGAAACTTACAAGCTTTTGCACATCAAAGAAAACCACAAACAAAATGAAAAGACAACCTCCAGTGATCAACCAAATGATGCGACCGACAAGGGCTTAATTTCCAAAATATACAAACAGCACATACAACTCAACAACAAAAAAACAAAGAACCCAATCAAAAAATGGACAGAAGACATAAATAGACATTTCTCCAAAGAAGACATACAGATGGGCAAGAGGCACATGAACAGATGCTCAACATCGCTAATTATTAGAGAAACACAAATCAAAACTACAATGAGGTACCACCTCACACCAGTCAGAATGGCCATCATTAAAAATTCTACAAACAATAAATGCTGGAGAGGGTGTGGAGAAAAGGGAACTCTCCTACACTGTTTGTGGGAATGTAAATTTGTACAACTGCTATGGAGAACAATATAGAGACTCCTTAAAAAACTAAAAATAGAGCTACAATATGATCCAGCAATCCCACTCCTAGGCATATATCTGGAGAAAACCATAATTCAAAAAGACACATACACCCCAATGTTCACTGCAGTACTATTTACAATAGCCAGGACATGGAAGCAATCTAAATGTCCATCAACAGAGGAATGGATAAAGATGTGGTACATATACACAATGGAATATTACTCAGCCATAAAAAGAACAATATAATGCCATTTGCAGCAACATGGATGGACCTAGAGATTGTCATACTGAGTGAAGTAAGTCAGACAGAGAAAGACAAATATCATATGATATTGCTTATATGTGGAATCTTTAAAAAAGGTGTAAATAAACTTATATACAAAACAGAAATAGAGTTACAGATATAGAAAACAAACTTATGGTTAGCAGAGGGTAAGGGGGGGAATAAATTGGGAGATTGGGATTGACATATACACGCGACTCTATATAAAACAGATAACTGGGCTTCTCTGGTGGTGCAGTGGTTGAGAGTCTGCCTGCCGATGCAGGGGACACGGGTTTGTGCCCCAGTCTGGGAAGATCCCACATGCCACGGAGCGGCTGGGCCCGTGAGCCATGGCTGCTGAGCCTGCGCTTCCGGAGCCTGTGCTCCGCAACGGGAGAGGCCACAACAGTGAGAGGCCCACGTACAGCAAAAAAAAAAAAAAAAAAAAAAAAACAGATAACTAATAAAGACACACCGTATAGCACAGGGAACTCTACTCAATACTCTGTAATGACCTTTATGGGGAAAGAAGCTAAAAAATGAGTTGATATATGTATATGAATAACTGTTTCATTTGCTGTACAGCATAAACATAACATTGTAAATCAACTATACTCCAATAAAAATTTTAAAATTTGATACAAATCAATATATCTACAAAATGAAAACAGACTCACAGATATAGAAAACAGACTTGTGGACTTGTGGTTGCCAAGGGGGTGTTAAGGGAGGGAAGGAATGGGAGTTTGGGATTAGCAGAAGCAAACTATTATATATGGGATGGATAAACAACAAGGTCCTACTGTATAGCACTGGGAACTATATTTGATATCCTGTGACAAACCATAATGCAAAAGAATATGAAAAAGAGTATGTATGTGTATAACTGAGTCACTCTGCTGTACAGAAGAAATTAACACAACATTGTAAATCAACTATACTTTAATAAAATCTAAAAGAAATACACTGGAGGCAAAATAAAACCAACCATAATCCTTGGAAAAATGTTAGCAAAACATACACTTGACAGAGGATTAGCATCTAGAATGTGGACAGAACACCTGTAAGTCATGTAGAAACAGTATATTTCCCCTTTTCTCCTCTTGACCTTTGTGTTATTGTTATACATTTTACTTCTTCATTGTTCTAAACCCCACATTTCATTGCTGTTTAAGAAGTCAATGATCTTTTATAGATGTAAATAAGAAGAAAAAAATATTATTTATTTACATACATATTACCATTTTGGGTGCTCTTTATTCCTTTGCTCAGAAATATAACATCATCTGCTATCATTTTCTTCCAGTCCAAAGGACTTCTTTTAACATTTCTTACAGTTAGGTCTGCTAATAAAATATTTCAGCTTTTGTATGACCCAACAAATCTTTGTTTCACCTTTGTCTTTGAAATACATATTCATTGGATATAGAAGTCTACTTTTTTTTTCCTTTTAGTACTTTAACAATGTTGCTCCACTTTCTTGTCACTTGCATTATTTCCAGATGAAATCTGCTGTCATCCTTTGTTCCTCTGTTGATAAAATGTTTTTGCTCTGGATGCTTAAGCTATTCTGTTTATTGCTGATTCTAAGATATTTACTATTTGCCTTGTTATAGGTTCCTTTGTGTTTCTTGGGTTTCATTTCAAAGTTGCTTGAAATTATTGCATAACTCACTAATGGTTTATTTATTTATTTTTCTTTTTTTAAATGAGCCGTTTTCTTTATTTCATTTTGGATAGTTCCTATTTTTATGTCTTCAAGTTTAGTTATCTTTTTGTCCACAATATTTAGTCTGCTATTAATTCCATCCAGTGCATTTTTCGTCTCCTGCATTATAATTTTCACCTCTAGAATTTCAGTCAGGATATTTTTTTATGTCTTCCATACTTATAATGTTTCATTTTCCTCTAGTTTTCTGAAAATATGGAATACAGTTATAAAAGCTTTTTTTTTCAATTGCTTGTATGCTAATTGAAGCATTTATGTGTGGGTCAGTTTTAATATTTAATTTTTCTTCTTATTGAGGGTTTTTCTATTGTTTTTATTTATTGCCTGGAAATTATTTAATTAGATGACAGACTTTGTGAATTTTACCTTGATAAGTGCGAGATACTTTTGTATTCCTGTTGGAAAGTTTGATCATTTTAGGCCTCCCTTTAAAATTTTTAGGTGTGAACATAACCACATTCATTTTGGGATTATTAATCCCTACTGCTGAGGTAAGAGCCTTCTGACTATCCAATTTCTTCTGAATTATAAGATTCTCCAGTCTGGCTGGTGGGAACAGGAGTCAGGAAAACAATGCTAAATGATAAGGGCTTTCTTAACAAAGATTGCTGGTACCTGGATGAATGGATGTTTGAATGATAAACAAGCCTTGGGAGTTAAAGACTCTTGGTGTTATTTATGTAATTGACTTAGGGACCTTCACACTTTACCCCCCAAAGAGCATTTGTTTATGTTAAAAGGCAAAAGTCTCTCTCCCTCTCTCTGGAGGAGTTGTGGGAGCAGATGTGTCGGCTCTCTTGTATAGGTCCTATGTACACACAGGAGATTTCTGCCCTCACTGCATTGCCCTATGGGGAATTGGAGCATGCATGAGAGACTGACAACATATGTTCTCTGAGTAATTAAACCTTTTTCTCTGATCCAGAAACCTCATGTTTCCTGTCAAAAAAATTCATAAATATAGATATAAAAACTTAATAATAGGCACTATTCCCAGTACTGTGTGAGCTCTGAGTACATTTCTTTTAATCCTTTTGCATATTTGTTCCTCAGTCTTGGGTATTTTCATCACAAGCATGCACTGATTAGTATTCTCTTGTATCTCTTTGCAAATCTCCACAGTTCTCGCTCTGTTTATATTTCTGTCCTCTGGTATTTTGTGCTATGAATCCTAGCTACTTAGGATCTCCCTGTACCCTCAGCTCTGATTCCTCAGCTTAGGGAGCACACCAAGCTTTGCCTGAGTTAGTCCTTACTGTGCCACAACATGAAAATTCTCTAAAAGCAATAAACTATGGCATCAGAGGGCTCACCTCATTATTTTCTTGTCTCTCAGGGACCACTGTGTCCAATGTCATATATCTTGTCTAGTGTTTTAATTGTTAAGGGCAGGGGAGTGGGTAAATCCAGTACTCTATCTTTGATGGAAGTAGAAGTGATATTGCAGCATTTTCAACAGAGAAAATTGTAAAGAGAACAAACTGCCCATGTCAGGAGAATAAATAAAGACATTTTCAGATAATCATATAGTGATATACACTATAGCCTGAATTTTAATAAAAAATATCACATACAATTTTGAGCACCAGAGAAATACATACAGCTGCCTCCTTTATCTCCACTTAGTTAAAGTGAAAAAGTTGTAGATTAATATATATTATCATACAAGATAAATGTTTCAGAAAGAGGAAAATCAATACTATATACTAATTTTGAATACCTACACATGGAGAATGAGTATAAAAACTTCTATTAGAATGATAAGCATCCAACTGAAACATGTTAATCAGATACCTTTTCAGAATAGCATATATTTACAGTTTTATTTCCTAAGATATTTGTTCAGTACATAGATATCTGATTGTGGCCTAAGGAGCAGTTGTCTTCAAAATGTAGCTCTGTGGTGTTTTGTTTGAAATTATTCCAGGAAGCTAAGATTTTCATCTGTTTTTTTCAACAATGATTTTGTAATCCATATAATATCCTACATAAATCCCTTTCTGCTTATAGTAGCTAAAGTATATTCAGGTCCCAGCAATTAAGGCTCGACTCATAAAATATCATTCAAAAAATGAAGAAATGGAGCATGAAGGATGTGTAAATTTAAATAGGTAGAGATGGGGTAAGATATTTTAGGAAAAGAGAACAGTAGAAACAGAGGAACTGGAACCTTTCCATTTCCATTCAAACATTCTCAATTCACTCACATCTTAGAAGAAAGGCCCACTTTCCCCTCTATTCACTTACACCTGGCTTCTGCCAACTAACTTCCATTCCATTAAAATTATCAGAGAATTTCAATCTTCCACTTATTTGACCTCTAAGTGCGTTCATTATTCCCACTTATAACATTCTCTCTTTCTTGAGTTTATAATACTATATCTGCTGTGTTTCCCCTTTCTATCCGGCCTTCTCTTCTCAGCCTTCAATGCAGGCTCATATATCCGGCCACTTAATAGTGGATTTCTTTTTTTTTTTTTTTTTTTTTTTTTTGCGGTATGTGGGCCTCTCACTGTTGTGGCCTCCCCCGTTGCGGAGCACAGGCTCCGGACGCGCAGGCTCAGCGGCCATGGCTCACGGGCCCAGCCGCTCCGCGGCATATGGGATCCTCCCAGACCGGGGCATGAACCCGTATCCCCTGCATCGGCAGGCGGACTCTCAACCACTTGCGCCACCAGGGAGGCCCAATAGTGGATTTCTTAAAAGTTTGGTGGTTGGTCCTTCTCTCACTTTACTCTGTATCCCTAAGGAATATCATTTATGCCTGTGGTCTCAAATACATTAATGTAAAAATAAATTTCAAATTTCTATCTCTTGCTGTGAAATTTCATATGAACCTCATCTTATATATACACAAAACTACCTACTAAGTATCTCCAATTAGTAAAGGCTCCTCAAACTCAACATGTCAAAAATCAAAAATAATTATTTGCTTTCAGCCATCTGCACAAGTTAAGCCCTAATTTTAAAGATGGGGATGATGATACTTTGCCAAAATCAAGTAATTTGACAAAGTCACGAGATCCAAGAATTTAATGAAAAAAAATAGGTCTTGACATTTGTCATCATTGGTTAAATATATCATGAATGTATGGATTACAACCCCATTCAGAACTGATCGTCACTCTCTAACAGTAAAATTACTGGTGCAGTGATGAGAAAGGTTGTTGAAATTCTGATTTCCATGAGTGAATCTGGTGGGAATTATAATATTTAAATGAGTGAAGGCAATTAAAAGACATACATGTATACATTTTTAAAATGGACATCCTTACAATGTGCACTCTCACCTCAACATAGTCTTAGAAGTCCTAGACAAAGCAATTAGGCAAGAAAAAAGTCCTCCAAATTGGAATGGAAAACGTAAAACCATCACTATTTGCAAATGACATGACATCCTACAGACTTCACCAAAAAACTGTTGGAACTAATAAACAAATTCAATAAAGTTGCAATACACAAAATCAATAAACAAAAGTCTGTTATGCTTCTGTATGCTAATAGCAAACTATCAGAAAGCCCATTTACAATTGCATCAAAAAGGATAAAATACCTAGGAATAAATTTAATCAAGGAGATGAAAGACCTGTTCAGTGAAAACTACAAGACACTGATGAAAGAAATTGAAGTAGATACAAATACATGGAAAGATATTCCATGCTCATGGACTGGAAGGATTAATATTATTAAAATGTCCATACTGCCCAAAGTGATCTACAGATTCAGTGCAATCCCTATCAAAATTCCAATGGCATTTTTCACAGAAATAGAAAAAAACAACCCTAAAATTTGTATGGAACCATGAAAGACTGCTAATAGTTAAAGTCATCTTAAGAAGAACAAAACTACAGGAATTATTCTCCCTTATTTCAAACTATTTTACAAACCTATTGTAACCAAAAGAGTATGGTATTGGCATAAAAACAGACACATAGAAAAATGGAACAGAATAGAGAACCCAGAGATAAACCCAAGCATGTATGGCCAATTAATTTATGACAGAGGATCCAAGAATATGCAATGGAGAAGGACAGTCTCTTCAATAAATGGGGTTGGGAAATCTGGACAGCCACATGCAAAAGAATGAAACTAGACCACTACCTAACACCATACACAAAAATTAACTCAAAATTGATTAAAGATTTGAATGGAAGAGCTGAAACCATAACACTCTACAAGAAAGCATAGGTGGTAAGCTCCTTGTCATAAGTCTTGGTGATGAGTTTTCAATCTGACACCAAAACCAAAAGCAATAAAAGAAAAAATAAACAAAGGGGACCATTTCAAATTAAAAAGCTTTTGCACAGAAAAGAAAACAGTCCACAGAATGAAAAGGTAGCTACCAAATGGGAGACAATATTTGCAAATGAGACATCTTATAAGGGGGTAATATCCAAAATATATAAAGAACTCATAAAACATATAAAAACTCAAACAATCCAATTAAAAACTGGACAGAGGATGTGAATAGACATTTTTCCAAAGAAGACATACAGAGGACCGAGAGGTACATGAAAAAAAAAGCTCAACATCACTAATCATCAGGGAAATTCAAATTAAAACCACCAGTGGTGATATCTCATCACCTCACACCTGTTAGAATGGCTATTCTCAGAAAGGCAAGAAATAAATTTTGGCAAGAACAGGGAGAAAGAACCCTAATACACTGTTGGTGGAAATGTAAATTGGTGCAGCCACTATGGAACACACTATTGAGGTTCGACAAAAAATTAAAAATAGAACTACTATATGATCCAGCAGCTCCTCATCTGGGTATTTATTAGGTGAAAACAAAAATGCTAACTAGAAAAGATATATAAAGCCCTTGCTCACTGAAGCATTATTTACAATATCCAAGATATAAAAATAACCTAAATATCCATCAACATATGAACGGATGAATAAAATGTGACACACACACACACACACACACGAATACTACTCAGTCATAAAAAGAATGAAATCTTGCCATCTGTGACAACATGGATGGACCATGAAGGCATTATACTAAGTGAAATAAGTTAGACAAAGACAAATACCGTATATCTCATTTATACATGGACTATTTTTAAAAATCCAACACTCCCAAAACAAACAACTCTCCCACCCGTGAACTCATAGACAGAACAGATTTGCGGTTGCCAGACGTGAGGTTTAGAAGGTGGGCAGAATGGGTGAAGGTCAGAAGGTATAAACTTCCAGTTTTAAAATAAATAAGTCCTGGAAATGTAATGTACATCATAGTGACTAGAGTTAAGAATCCTGTATTGAATATTTGAAAGTTGTCAAGAGATTAGATCTTAAAATTCTCATCACAAGAGAGATTTGCAACTATGCGTGGTGAGGAATGTTCACTTATTGTGGTGATCATTTTGCAATATATACCAATATTTAATTCTCATATTGTACACCTGAAACTAATATCATGCTATATGTAAATTATATCTCAATAAAAAGGAACATCCTTAGGATGGTTTAATTTGGGGAAATTATTAATAAATTAGAAATGTTACAGGAAAAGATGAGAAGACAGGTAAGAGCAGATAGTATTTAGGATCTTATTAAATATAGGAATGTAATTGTTGTGTTTTGTGTTGTGTTGACAAATAGCTTGCTGTCATGAATGATTGATTAATCTGTGATAGAGTAATAGTAGAGAATTAATACATGTTCCATGTAGAGATCAGATTTTTTGAGGAAGAATATAAAAATATTTTTTAATTATAAAGAAAAATTAAACAAAACTGTATGTTCATAACACATAGATAACAATGTTTTGTTATGTTTGCTTTTTAAAGAAATTAAACAATATAGATAAAACGAAAGTCTCCATGTGTTCACTGTTCTTATTTGTAGACAACAGAACCCACTCTGTTGAGTTTAAACAGAAAGGGGTTTTTAAAAGGGTAATAAGGTAGTTCACAGAACCTCACAGTGGGTGGAGTACCAGGCTTGGGTGCTACATAGCCAGGATCAATGCAGCTAGAATACCTGACCAGCCATACCACAGGGCTCTTATAGCAGAAGCATTACTGCTGTTGCCACCTGTTACTCAGTACCTATGATGTTAGAGATTTGAAGTTAAAATTTTGCTAAAATGCCTCAGAAGAATCACATGCGTTCACCATCATGCATTTCCCCAGGCAGAACTGCCATCTCACAAAGCTCACTCCCCTGCTGCAACTGCACACAGGGTCTCTGCTTGGCAGAACCTAGGTCATACAAAGAATATCAGCTGCAAGATAAACTAGAAATGGATAACATGAGTGTGGAGCAGCCAATCAACAGTATTTCTCTAGTCCCTTTGATCATCACTACTAGTCCCTTTTTCCCTGTAATCCTATACCTTCCCTCTCACAGAAGTAACCAATGTACACATTAATCTGTAAATAATATACATTTTAAATTTACATACACTGCATTTTGTTTACATGTTTCTATAATTGGATTTCTCTTTTTCACATATTTTAGACCTATTCATTATGATATATTATTCTTTGGTAAACTCCATCTAAATGTATCCCATTTTTTCATTCACTTTTGCTGGATAGTTTATCTTTTTTATTATTATAAAAAACTGGTAAACTTAATATCATTATACATATTTCCTTGGGCACATTTACACAAATAACTGAAAAAGAAAATTCCCTGGAGGTAAAATCACCTAAGGCTATTTATTACAAATATAGCTTCCCAGTCTCCTCCATAACAGTCAAGGGGCAAGGAGGAAACTTGGAAAACTAAAAAAAAAAAAGCTGCAACAGGTTAAATTACAAGGAGACTATTTTCAAAAGTAAAGGTATAGGTCGTGGGTGGGATAACTTTTTCTGTAAAGGGCCAAACAGTAAATATTTTAAGTTTCGTGGGCCACAGTCTGCTCTAGTCTTCCTTGTTTTCTCTTTTACAACACTTCAAAAATGTGAAAAAAAATTCTGAACTTAAAAGGGCTCTGCAAAAACATGCTGGTAGTTTGCTGACCCCTGGTTTGGTAAAGTGAGGAATAGTACAGTTATTTGGAATCAGTAGCAACTGAGGTTTTACTACCCAGATCTGAAGGGAAGAGACAGGTTACTGGGACTTGAAAAGAGAAAGGGTATCCTCTGGAGTCAGATACATGGCTTGAGGGGAACTGTGAGAGAGCCTGCCTATGGAGACCTTCCAGGAAGGAATTAAATATCTGAACCTCTCTCCTCTGAGTTCCTGCCAGTGCTCCCCATTCGGCTATGCCAACCCTGATGCCAGGGGCAATAGAGTCCTGTTATGCCACCAGGTAGTCCAGCCTTCTGGAACAGACAGTAGGGTGGGCAAAGTGGAGAGTGGGTTTGGAGGAATGAAGAGAAGGTATCTAGGAGGCTTCCATTCACTATTCTAAGACAGTATAGCTGGGATGGAACCTGGGAACTGGTGGTTTTAACAAATAACCCAGGTGATGCTTACCAAAGCTTGAGAAACACTGTTCAAGGGTATACAACTAGATGTGAAATTGCTGGATCATAGTGTATGTGAATTATCCATTGTAGAGCTGAATTATTCTCCAAAGTGACCATATCAATTTAATTTACACCATCAACATACAAAAACAACTAATTTCCCTTTTAATCTGACCAAATACTTAATATTGCCACTTTTCCATTTTTGCTGATTTAATGGGTGAAAAATGGAATATTCTTTGGTTTCGTTTTCAATAACATTTATCTGATTTCCAGTGAAGGTGAACATATTGTCATATATTTGTCATTCCAATCTCTCTCCTTTTCCTTTTTTTTAATGATTTATTTTATTATTTATTCATTTTATTTATTTTTTGCTGTGTCGGGTCTTAAGTGTGGCATGAGGGATCTTCGTTGAGGCATGCAGGATCTTTCGTTAGGGCGTGTGGGTTTTTTGGGGCGTGCAGGTTTTCTCTTCTCTAGTTGTGGCGCACAGGCTCCAGGTCATGTGGACTCTGTAGTTGTGGCGTGCTGGTTCCAGAGTGCATGGGTTCCGTAGTTTGTGGCACGCAGCTCTAGTTGAGGTGCACGAGCTCAGTAATTGTGGCATGCAGGCTTCGTTGTCCCAGGGCATGTGGGATCTTAGTTCCCTTATCAGGGATTGAACCTGCGTCCCTTGCATTGCAAAGCAGATTCTTTACCACTGGACCACCAGGGAAGTCCCTTTCTTTTCGAATTTATGTTCTTTGCCCATTTTTCTATTATATTATTTTTCTTGTTATATTATTTTCTCAATTGGTCAAAATTCTTTACATATTCTGGATATAACCCTATGTCTAATATATACTACAAACACCTTTTCCTCATCTGTGGCTTATTTTTTTTTCATTCTGTTGATGTTGTCTTTTGCCATATAGAATCTAAAAATTTTTATGTATTTTTTTGATTTATACTTTATGACCTGTTATGACTTTTCCTATTAAAAGTTCATTAATGTGTTCCACTACTTTCTTATAATGTCATAGTTTTATTTATCACTCTTAATATATCTGAACTTTTTTCCAAAAATAAAAATATACTAAAAGGCATATAAAATTATGCTGAATTAAACTACAGATAAATCAGTATTCCTTGAATTTAAAATTCATTTGAAAGACTTAAATTTTTCTTAGGGCCAAGATGAACAAATAGTCATACAGCAGATGTTTGAAAATGCCAATTAAGAGAATTTTGAAAGAAAGGAGATACTCGGTTTTGGCAGTCTTTGGTTAAAATAAAAAATAATGTACTAAAGTAAGAGAAAGTAAAAGCAATTTATTCCAGTTAGTATTAATAATGAAAAAAATATTTCTCAATGTAGTATTATTATCATGTATTATAAGAACACTCTAATATAAAGATGTGCAAGTTTAGTCAACTGGCCAATAAATAACCTGTTATTTCTATTAGAGATTATGGAAAAGAGGGTGCTTTTAAGAAATAGAAAATAATATTAAGATAATATTTTTGGAATCTTGTCAAAATTCTGCACTGAGCAGCTACATCTACCTCAAACATCCCAAGTTTCTACTGAAACAAGAGAGTGAATTGAAAATTCATGTGATAATAAGAGTTCTGGAATACAAAAGAATTAGCAGTAAACCAGAAAATTGTGAGGAAATCCTGGAAACTATAAAGTAGATGGAATCAGATTAATGAAAGAAAAGGAAAAAGATCAGGGAATGCCACACAGTTTTCCCCCAAACAGAGGCATAAATACTCCTTCTTTGGGGAGTACCCTTACTGCTCCAAGCTCAAAGTCAGCAAAGTGCTGGATAATTATTTATAGACTCACTGTGTTAGTTTGTTTGGACTGCTATAACAAATACCTTAGACAAGGTGGCTCAAACAATAAACACTTAATTTCTCACAGTTCTAAAGGCTGGAAGGTCCAAGATCAAGGCATCAGGAGATTCAGTGTCTGGTGAGGGCATGCCTCCTAGTTAATGGTGGAAGAGGAGAAAGAGCTCTCTGGGGTCTTTTATAAGGACACATCACTTTCCAAAGGCCTCACCTCAAAATACCAACACAGTAGGGACTAGGTTTCAACATGTAAATTTTGTGGGGGACACAAATATTCAGTCTGTAGCACCCACACTCCGTAGTATGGCTGCCTTGTACCTCTCCTTCACAGGCAATCTTCTATCTTCAGTTCTGTATATCACTCTGAATCTTCCTAGTGAATTCCTTATTCTTCTTAAGTTAACCTTTTCCTTGTAACCAAAATATCCTAACTTCACAGAAAACCAATCCAGGCATCTATGGTAATCAACCTAACTCTTCAATCATTAAAAACACCTGAACTGAATGAAGATCATACAACAATTGGAGAAAACTAACAGCAAAAAGTTATTAACCAAGATGAGCAAAAAGAAGAACTGACCTCAGACTTAACAAAAGCACAAAAGATGAAGTTATGATTATAAAACATAAAATAAGTATTACAACCTTGACTGTGAAAAAATACATATAACTAACAAAAATAAGGCTAAAGAGATGGAAGTGGTTGGATGTATAAAATGTGTTCAGTCTTTTGTAGTGGGAAGTCAGCAAACTCATTTTTTTTTACCTTGAGATATCTGGTTTTCTTTAATTAACAGTAATCTTTTGATGTTCCAACTATCTGGTCTTTGTTGCAGAAACTCCTATATATCCTGGCTGCTGCCTTTGCCTTTTTGGAGCAGTCAGAGTTATCTGAGATGCCGTGTCTCTGGCTTAAGTCCTCAGTTTTGCCCACCAAATAAAACATAACTCTCAACTTCTAGGTGGTGCATTTTTTTTCAGTCGACACCTAGTAGCTCCTCTCAGCTAGACAAAAAGTCTTCTAAGACTCTTAAGAATGTCATCCCACAGCCCTCACATTCTGTGCAAGGTAGAGAGGAGACTGTCTTGAGAAATTATGCATGTGGCATGTTGGGGCACATAGTGACTTCCAATCAGATTCACAGGGAAACACAAAGTTTTTAAGAGAATTATAAAAACTCCTTGATATTGAAATTCAAGCCAGAGAAGTACTACTATGTTATTTAAACTTGTAATAGTCAACACCAGAAAAATCTAGAAACCAGGAACTGCCTAAAACAACTACTTCAGGGAGACATGGATTTGAAGGTGGGAAAAAGAGGAGGATTTTAAACTGTAGACTCCTTTGCATGGTTTGAGTTTTTCAAACTACATCTAGCTATTAATTTAATAGGTCATTTGTAGAGATGTGGATGGACCTAGAGTCTGTCATACAGATTGAAGTAAGCCAGAAAGAGAAAAGCACAGGGAGCTCAGCTCGGTGCTCTGTGATGACCTACATGGGGGTGGGAAGGGGGGAGGGAGGTCCAAGAGGGAGGGTATATAGATATACATATACCTGATTCACTTCATTGTACAGCAGAAACTAAGACAACATTGTAAAGCAATTTTACTCCAAAAAAAAAATTAAACCTAGTTTAAATGTTAAAACATAACTTGTATTATACAAATGATGCATGTTACTAGTTCACACCTGCTTATGTTTAGTTTTTAATTTTTTTAACATCTTTATTGGAGTATAATTGTTTTACATTGCTGTGTTAGTGTCTGCTTTATAACAAATTGAATCAGCTATACATATACATATATCCCCATATCTCCTCCCTCTTGCGTCTCCCTCCCACCCTCCCTATCCCACCCCTCTAGGTGGTCACAAAGCACTGAGCTGATCTCCCTGTGCTATGCAGCTGCTTCCACTAGCTAGCTATTTTACATTTGGTAGTGTATATATGTCCATGCCACTCTCTCACTTCCTCCCAGCTTATCCTTCCCCCTCCCCGTGTCCTCAAGTCCTCTATGTTTAGGTTTTTGGGGTTTTTTTTTTTTGTGGTACGCAGGCCTCTCACTGTTGTGGCCTCTCCCGTTGCGGAGCGCAGGCTCCGGACGCGCAGGCTCAGCAGCCATGGCTCACGGGTCCAGCCGCTCCGCGGCATGTGGGATCTTCCCAGACCGGGGCATGAACCCACGTCCCCTGCATCGGCAGGCAGACTCTCAACCACTGCGCCACCAGGGAAGCCCTATGTTTATGTTTTAAATAAGAAATTATATCAATTTAGGCTAGGATATCCAGAAACTTCATTCTTGACCAATGACTCTTCCCCAAGGGTCCACAAGTAGGAAATAGGCATACAAGAGGCAAAGCAAAGCAAACAGAAGGCAAAGTAACACTTTAGTCTCAGCTGTGGTCTTATTCTACAGACAAGTACTCAACATGGTGACGCTAGCTATCTGGGCTGTGACATACCTGGTAGACACTTCCTTCCTTAAATAATCTGGGAATCAGTCAAACAGGCTGTGAGGCAGGCTTGTTCTGTTTTTCCCTACCTATGTCAGAATCAGACCATACACGCTGATGCAACAGAAGTTCAATCCTAAGCCCACTTGCCATCACCAGAGAATTGGAAGCCTCAGAGTCAAGAGCCCAAGAGAAAAATAATTCCCCTCCTGCCAAACTGATGTAGGGAGGTGAAGCTTACCTGGGACAGCGAGCCGCCTGTACCTCCTCCACTTTGAAGCGGCTTCCAGCCCCTCCAGTTTCAGTCACGCGGAAGCAAACAGCAGGAAGAGGAAGGCAAGAAAGATCCCAATCACGTATTGCAACTGTTTTACCCAATGGTTCTCAGCCTGGTTCTCATAGTAATCACCTGGGAAACTTTAAGCTAAGGTCTGGGCTATATACCAGAAGTTGATTTAATTGTTCTCAGGTGCCTTGGACATTAGGCATGTTAAAATTTCCCCAGGTGGGGTATGGGTTGACAATTCTGAAACTGCTTTTTTCTGTATACTGGAGTCAAAAAAATAAGTAAATATTTGGTGGATGGTGGCTGTTACTTTTCTCAGTCAGAGAAGAAAGTTATAGATAAGCAAGAAGGGAAGGCTAGAATGAATCTTGTGGGCTGGAGTTGGAGACATCACTATGAAGTCATGTTTAGCTACATACAGCACACACACAGAGAGACAGGTGAACAGTACAGAATTACAGATATGTGTTTATACATAGAATAATATACAAATACGTATTAGTTCTGTTCGCTGAGGGCAATGAGCATTCCCAGTTCCTAGATCTTGATTTCTAATTATCATTCCCCCTATAAAAGCAACTACATCACTTTAAAGAAAGGGTAGGGAAAATACAAAATAAACCTAGGGCATTTTGTACTGCCACAAAGTCAGGCAGTGTTCAAAAAATAAAAGGATGAGGTCATGTTAAAGGGACATAGGAACCAACCTGAAAGGACTCCCAATGGCTAAAGCTGGAAATATTTAAGAAACAAAATAAATAACATAGTGTTAGATTATGACTCAAAGTGTGAATTGAACACACATGAGTCCATACTGATACAATTAAACAAATGAATTAATAAGTGAGGAGAAAAAGACAAATCTTTCTTACAGAATAGTTCCAAGTAATTTATTTAGATACTATCCCTTGCAGGAGATGGAGCTTGAATTCTTCTCTCACCTGCTTGAGGGTGCGCTAGACTTTGTGACTTGTTTCCAAAGAATAAAGTAGGGAAAGGGAAAAATAATACCTATTTAAGTGGAGGAACCCGGAAAACACTAAGTGATGAAGGTTAACATTGCCTGTGATGTCATGTGGCTTTTAAGGATCCTCTGATGTAATGAGAAGGGCATTTCACCCCTGTGGTACCCTTTTCATAAACTATAATTCTAGTCTAATTGTGAGAAAAATATCAGACATACCCAAATTGAAGGATGTTCTACTAGTATTAGAACTAGTACTAGATGACCTACTAGAACTCCTCAAAACTTTCAAGGAAAGCAAGGAAAGAGAGAGACTTATAGACCAGAGGAGATTGGGAGACATAAAATCTCAATGCAGTGGATTGGATCCTAGAAGAGAAAAAGTAAAACCTGGTGATATCTGAGTGAAGTGTGGATTATAGTTAATAGTAATTTACCAATGTTAGTTTCCTAATTTTGACAAACGTACCACAATAATCTAAGATGATAACATGAGAGGAAACTGAAAGGGGGTCAGGGGTATAGGAGAACTCTCTGCATTATGTCTGCTACTTTTCTGGGAATCTAAAATTATCCCAAAATAAAATTTTATTTAAACACCAACAACAAAAATGACAACAAAACAAAGCAGATTAAGTATTGACCAAAAAATGCCCATGCCAGAAGAATAAGTAGAGATGTGCGCAATGATCTTAATAAAGTTCTGATAATGTGGGAAAAGCAAACACCCCACATGATTCAAATAGCAACTAACTTTGAGAATCCCTGTTTCAACCCCTTTGAAAGTTCTGTCACTAGAACATGTGACCGAATGATTTATCTCTGATTTTGACCAAACACGTCTCCCTGTTGATGCAGAAAGAGGAGGAGGCCTGGGGAAGTGAATATAAGGTCCTTGAACTACTTACTACACAGGCCAGCAATCTATATCAGGGTTGTGGAGGAACACTGAGGGTTGTAGACATTTAATTTTTCTTGTTTTTAACTGATAGGCTCTTCAGGCATATTTAGGAAAACAGGAGAACTCAGAATTAAATCAGCACTGGCTTGCAGTGGGAAACAGTATTGATAGTAAGGAGATATTCATTTCAGCAATTTAAGCAGGTTTCAGAGAAACAGAATGAAGGAGCACGCTCTGTGTGTGTCCAGTGGTTAACGTTTTCTTGTCATGGCACATAGAGAGCATTTAATGCACATTTACTGAATAAATGGCTTAACGTCTTCCAGTGGTCAGTGCAAGAGATTAGAAAAAAAAAGATTTCCTGAACTTGAATCACAAAGACATTACTCACGAGATAAAATGGCAGCATGCACTTTAAAAAGATGTACAGTCTGGCATGTTAGAAATGCATAATAATGTTCTATTTATACTACTTCAGCCAACCTTTGTAATTATGTACTGTTTTATGGGGGAAAGAAGAAATGCTCTTAAGATGAGGAAAAGCTCCTTTTTCTTCCCCCAAGAATTTATTTAATTTCACTTCCTGAGGTACAGAGGTATTTTCAGAAAGCACAACCCTCCCTCTTTATATATCAGTGAAAAATACACTTTCTTAGAGCTTAAGAATTCTTGCCATCCCGTGGGAAATGTGGTAGGACACTTAAAAACTTTATTCCAAAGGCCAAACCCATCTTGGCAGATGATATCATGGCTTATGTTTTCTTGGGGAGAAACAAGATGAAAATACCTCAGAGAGAGGAAAGAAGAAAAGAGGAGGGAGAGTGATTTAGGAATGAGTGGTGAGCTGTGAAGCAGGAAGAACCAGACGGTTCCAAAGGAGAATTAAGAGTCAGCCATTCATCAGGGAAACTGGTCCTGGCCTCAGAGGAGGTGTGGAAAGGACAAGGGGCAAGGAACATGCCTTGAGAAGATTTGGTCCAGGACCCCTCCAAGGAAAATATTTTATAAAAGTTAAACAAGGAAACAGATATCTGGAATTTGTCATTCCCCCAGAGCCTTTTTTTTTTTTTTTTTTTTTGAGGTATGCAGGCCTTTCACTGTTGTGGCCTCTCGTGTTGCGGAGCACAGGCTCCGGACACGCAGGCTCAGCGGCCATGGCTCACGGGCCCAGCTGCTCCGCGGCACGTGGGATCTTCCCAGACCGGGGCACGAACCCGCATACCCTACATCGGCATACGGACTCTCAACCACTGCGCCACCAGGGAAGTCCAGCCTTTTGTATTCTGAGCTGAGAAAAAGAGGATTGAGGCAAGGTAGGTTCACCACAAATAGAAGTGCTCATACGGTGCCCACTCCCCAAATTCCCAAGCACATCGAGCACACAGGGCAAATGTGGGAAGCTGGAGGGATGGAAAATGTAACCCAAGGATGAAAGGAGGGAACAATGGGTGTATTTATCAACCTCAAACCAAGCATTGTAGAATTTGTTTTCCCAGATCTTGACCATAATGGAAAAATCTTTCATTATCAGAAATGAGATCTAATAAATGGTTCCTTTTTTTTCACTACTGGCATTTTTTTGACATACAAAAAGCTGTGTATAATAAATGTATACAATTTGGCAAGTTTGGAGTTAAGTATGCTTCCATGAAACCATCACCACAATCTATGCCACAAACCTATCCATAAACTCCCAAATTTCCTTCTGCCCTCTGTTATTATTTTGTAATAAGAACACAGAACAAATTTATCCTCTTAGAAATTTTAAAAATAATAAGTGGTTCTTTATAGGTCAGGTAAGTGAGTTAAATGGAGGGCTGAGGGCTAAATGACTGTCAGGTGTATGGAATCACTGGTGAAGTCTGAATAACAATATGAGAATCCAATGGATATGAGTCAGTGTCTTCTTTCAGGACAAACTGCAAGAAGGTAATTTCTTTTTAAAATTAAACTAAAAGCTCAATTCCTTGGTTCAAAGTATCCTATCTCCCTTTTTCTGAAGGCAATTTGGCATGCTTAAAAATTCAATAAAAGATTATATTAAATCACAATGGAGCTTCAATACTAGGCTTTATTAATCAATAATTATTTGTTGACTATCCACTATGTCTCAGGCACTGTATGAGGCACAGGGGATACTAGGGCAAACAAGAAAGAACATCATTTCTGCTTTCCTAACTTGTAGTTATCTCCCAATTAGCAAAAGAATCTTTGAGAATGACATGGATTTAGCTCTCATTTCAGAATCTGTAGAAAGTATAGCTCCAAATTTCTGGTAGTGCGCGTCTGGGATTCTGACGTAATCATAAATGTT
Source organism: Mesoplodon densirostris (assembly GCF_025265405.1). NCBI lineage: Eukaryota > Metazoa > Chordata > Mammalia > Artiodactyla > Ziphiidae > Mesoplodon > Mesoplodon densirostris. The sequence goes on from NC_082661.1 coordinate 119,314,287, forward strand.
ATACTTGGAGAGAAGGTGTGAGTTATAAAAAGATGAAACATATGCCTCTATCAATCTCCATTAAGAACCCAGACATGTTGGAATTGTGCAAATGGTAAGAACAGTTCTACTAAACTTGACTGGTCTCTTACATTTTAGAGTGAGTATATCACCTTTGGAGATCATTGCTTTTTTTTTTTTTAACATCTTTATTGGAGTATAATTGCTTTACATTGTTGTGTTAGTTTCTGCTCTATAACAAACTGAATCAGCTATACGTATATTTATATTCCCTTATCCTCTCCCTCTTGTGTCTCCCTCCCACCCTCCCTATCCCACCCCTCTAGGTGGTCACAAAGCACTGAGCTGATCTCCCTGTGCTATGCGGCTGCTTCCCACTAGCTAGTTGTCTTACATTTGGTAGTGTATATATGTCCATGTCACTCTCTCACTTCGTCCCAGTTTACCCTTCCCCTTCCCCATGTCCTCAAGTCCATTCTCTACGTCTGCGTCTTTATTCCTGTCCTGCCCCTAGGTTCTTCAGAACCTTTTTTTTTAAATTCCATATATATGTGTGATCACTGCTGTTTTAAATAAAGCTGTGAGAGCTTGTGAAATTATTTATCCTCTGAGCCTCAGTTTCCTAGTCTGTAAAACTGGGATAATACCTACCTTACAGAGTAGTCATATGACTAAGTATAATATCAGTCTAGTGCTGGGTGTACAGTTGATCCTCAAAATGGTTGATTTTTCGCCATTAAATGGCTGATTGATGAAGCAGCAATTCTTCTGTATTTGGAAATATTCACACCTGAGGGGCTGGAATGAGTAATTACTGACAGAGATGATGTAGAGACAAATCATTCATCAGGAAGGACTAGAACACATCTGTGCTGTTTTCCAACTCTGAGATTCTATAAAAGCCTTGATTGGATGTTACCATGGAACTATGGTTTCTTCTTTCTTAATGAGTGAGTATGGATACCCAATCTCCTTTAGAGGTTCAGATGGGCCTAGTTGTTTATTAAGCTTCTGACTTGGGAGGCACATTCCAGGTGCCTCTAATACATTATGTCATTCAATCCTCCCAACACCCTAGTGGGAAAGGGATTTTAAAGATGTGAAAAAAGCCTCAGCAATATAAAAATTCAATGTAAATTCAGTATAATAATATTTAATGTAAAAATTCAAAAAAAATTCAATATCAACTCAATGAGTGAAGGAGTGAGAGTCTGAACTCAAGACTTTCTACTAATTCAAATCCACATCTTTCCCTCTCTTCAGTACTCAGTTTAAGATGTGGTTAAATTGGAACTTGATTTATTTGGCAGAAGGGGCCATAAGTAATGGGTATTTTTAAACTTTTAGCCCTTGGTAACCAAATCTGCATATCCACTGCTAATTTCATGTCAGCAAGGGCCACCTGTGTTTCTTGCTGTTGCTGAGGCTACTTGGACAGTATTTTGCCCATTGGGTTCTGGGAGCACAGGTGTGGGAACTAGAGTAAAAGCCAAAAAATCTAATGACTTTGAACTCCCAAAGCATGGGGCTCTGGGCTCTCAAGCCCTCAACTGAAGACACAGTGGAAATAATGAGAAGCAGCTGCATTGTTTTCCATCACTTTTAGGTTTATAAGCGTTCAGGGCAAAGGAGGTCATTGTAAATCATGTATTTTGTAAGTCACTGGTGTATTAGAAGAGACTTTTAAATATTTGTCATGTCATAGTTGAATATGAAATGTAAATTGCATTTAAATTTTCTCATCAAGCCTGAAGAAAACAATTTTGCCCAGAGTTGTCCATCTGTAAGTTTAGCAAACCAGGCACCAGCTATATTTCATAACAGGCTGGAGAGATACCCCAGAAAACAAGGGTGCTCTGGCAGAAGTGCTGATTCTCATTAGGTCAACTGTGGATGGGAAGAATTCCTCTGTGAGCCTTTGCAGCCCATTTAGCCACAGAGGAAGCTCAGTATAAAGTTCTCTTTTCCTAAGTGACCAACAGAGGCTGAAAAAGTTGAAAACAAAGGAAACCAGCTCTCTTTTCAAAGGTCAGCTGGGCTCTGGTTGTTAAACCCACAACATCTAGCAGATTATATTTAGACACTATGTTGCATACTGAAGTCTAGTTTTGCATGAAACATTTGTAGCACGGAAGGCATTATGTGTAGAAGACAAAACCCTCAAACAAAATAATTTCTACTGCCTCTGTGTAAGAAGTAAACGAATCCTACTCCAGTATTTGCTATGATCTGTGTGTTGTTGGGACCTTGTGCAGTTGCTATGGAAATGCCAGGTTCCCAAAAAAGCATAATTTCCACTAGTACTACAAAAATGACCCCACTTAGCACAGTGAATTGATTGATCTCTGCCCTGTAATTTGGCAGAAGGCTCGAAGGCCTCCCATCTCTCACTGTTCTTTCTTATGAAATGCAGTTGGCTCAAAGAGCTTGTGTTAGAGAGTATTAAAGAAATGCAGTGGTTGAGCTAAAAGCTAAAGCATGTATTTAAGGCAGCACATTTCTTTAGAATTATAATATCAAGTGATGTTTCATTTCTAGTGTAAGTTTAGGAATGTGAAATGGTTAACCAGCCTCAATTGGTAGCATGCCATTTTTTTAATTTCTCAATGAGAGACTATCATTTGTTATCCATTGCAAATTTATTCTGAGGCTCCAAAGGTAAGCAGAGGAAAAAAATGTTTAGTGTCTAGGTCACGTTTGAATTGGCTAGGAAATGACAGAAGCAAAACAGATGAGTTGTTACCAGATTTGGTATTTTCATCATTTGAAATATGTCTAAACTCATTACTGTTCTTACTGCACTTTTCATCAGAGGAATTATATACACAAATTATATACCACAGTGATCTGAATATTAGAGAGCTGAGATCCACTCTTCCCTATTTGCTGATGGGTGGTGAGCTGTCAAGGAGGCAAAGAACCTTGCCAGGGAATGAGGGGAATAATGTTTTGTTTCAAGTTATATTGTTTTCTTCCATACCTGGGCTACCCAATTACTCTCCAATGTCTTTGACAGGCTCCCTACTTACTTTAAAGATGTAGTCCTTCTTTGCCTGCCATTTCATCACAGTTGCCCTCACCCCCCGCCCTCAGCCACCCAGCACACACCTATTCAGGTTCTACCTTCTAAGTCCCAGATCAGATGGCAAGTTCTTTGTGATGCTGTCTCAGCTAGTACAGCCAGCATCATTAAAATTTCTACACATAAAACTTTTTTCCAAACCACCAAGCCACTAATCCTCTATGGCATTCACTGAGTCTTCCCCCAGTGAATCTAATAGCCTCTTTTAGTTTCCAGTCTTATCAATATCTCTGCATCATTTAGCATCATTCACCAGACCTCTGTGCCCATGCCTGTTGTGATTGCCCCTTATCTCTGTTAATGCTCATTCTTGGGTTCCCTGCTGTCTTCCCTTCCTTTCCACAACATCTGTTCATTCATTCATGAAACAAACATTTACGGGGCATCAAGAATCATGCTCCAAAAGGAATATTCTGATTGGACCAGACACCTGCTCTGTAGCAGAATTCTCTCCTAGGATACTCTCTTATGGTCAGCTTGGCAGTACGGTTTTGGTTGTGATCTGGGCTGTGCCACTCAAGTGTAATCCAACTCACTCCTAAGTAAACTTGTCCATTTGCCTCAAGAGTGGATTAAAAGAAAACAGGCAACCACACTTTGGAGAGCCCAGTATAAACATACATAAACCCTAGTCTGGGAGTCCTAGCCTCTGAGAGTTGCAGTCATATGGCAGTAGGAGCCACAGCTGTGACACTGAAGGACCATTACTGGCAGAACTAGTGGCTCACCAGTCAGGCTAGCAGGCAGTTTGGTGAAACATGACCTTGATGTTGACAGTAAATAAAGGTAACGGGCTCTCAAGGGGTACACTGAGACGTTTGGGATCATGCTAAATGAAGGGAGGATACTCTAGTTCCTAGTGACTATAATTGGTGGAGACTTGGTCAAAGATATTTTCCATTGTTATTGTTACCCCGGGATCTTCAATATCTCCCCACAGCTTCTAAGGTCTAGGAAGTAGTGGCTCCATAGATAGCAGAGCCAGCATTAAATATGAGTTCAAATGTCACTTTTTCCCTATTCAAAGCTGAAAACACTGAAGATACCTATCCTGCAGTTTTACAGAAGTTTAAAAAAGTTATTGGTTCGGAGGGCTTCCCTGGTGGCGCAGTGGTTGAGAGTCTGCCTGCTGATGCAGGAGACACGGGTTCGTGCCCCAGTCCGGGAAGATCCCACATGCCGCGGAGCGGCTGGGCCTGTGAGCCATGGCCGCTGAGCCTGCGCGTCCGGAGCCTGTGCTCCGCAACGGGAGAGACCACAACAGTGAGAGGCCCGCATACCACAAAAAAAAAAAAAAAAAAAAAAAAGTTATTGGTTCATGTTAAACCCACTGTATTGAAATGGTAATTGACTTTTTTTACCATCTAAGTATCTGTCATAGATTTCCCTGAGACTACTAAGTGCATTAGATGAGTGTCTAGTCAGATGTGATCCTCAGCCATAGCTGGCAGCCCCAGCCCAGTCAATCAATTTGAAGATGGGTGCTACTTTTGTATTACTATTGGTCACAAAAGGAGCTCAACAAATGAGTGTAGACCAATGAGAGGAAAGACACTCCTCCCCTGGAATACCATCTGAGGACAAATGACTCATTTCCTGTTTCCGTATAGAAGTGCGACATATTGGAAAGAGTGCAGGTTTTGAGGTTTGAAGGACTCAGGTTAAGATTAAACCTCTGCCACTTCCCAGGAGTATGGCCTCTAGCACTTATTTGCTCTCCTGAGCTTTAGTTTTCTCATCTGTAAAATGAAGATAATATTGATAATTCATACTTCATAGGGTTTGGGCTTGAATAAAAAATGACATGTGTAAAGGATCTAGTCCACTGCCTGACTTACCAAGGCTCCATTAAGCATCACGAATTTGGTTATTGTGATTGTTCTTACACTAAGAATGTCATAGGGAATCAGAGAGCCATAGAATTGAAAGGGATGTAAAGTTTTCTAATCCTACTCTGTTTAAAAGGCACAAAGCATTTCAGATAAGGGATTATGCAGTTTTTGCTTTAGAGTGTTATTTCCATTAATTAACATTAATACTAATATCACCTAACATTGTTTGAATATTGACTATGTGTTAAAGTCTGGTATTTAATGTTCACTGTAACTATTATTATTATTATCTCCTTGCTTTACAGCTGAGGACTTGGAGGTTTCGTCAGGTTCCATCACTTGCCCAAGGTCAGACTGCTGGCCTTGATCCCTGAGGCTCTCAATACCATTCTATGTTGTCTCCCATGTTCAGACTCCCAAGGTCAGTCTTGCTGCCCACAAAAGCCCTTCTTTTTTGTTTTTCTAAATAAAAACTAGGCAAATGGAACAGACATACCTTCCAGGCATTTAAAACCCCTGCTGATACCAGAGTCTCAAAAAAGTAAACACACCTGACTCATTAGCCTTCTGTTTTTTGACTTTTTTTCATCCTAGTTGTATCTCACCAAATTCAGAGGCTAAAATAGTTTTAAATGTCCTTGGCTTTTTCTGTGATGATGTGCAGTAGGACACCCTTTCTGAAATCTGTCTGAGAGATTCTGGTCTAAGGTTCCACTTCATCATTGTACATGTTGAGGTTGCTACATGACAACATTCAACTGGGTTAGTCCAACATGATATAGTGTGACACTGTTCCAGGTGTAGCTGTGAAAATGTGAGCAGGGAATTTGAGGGACAAGGTGAACCTGACAGAGCACTTAAGGGTGGAGTCTGGTTAGGATGCTAAGGGTCAGGTAAGATTGGAAGGAGGTAGAAACATTCATTTGAGGGTCTTTTGCTGGTGCACAGGCAGAGTCTGGGTGATGGGGGTGGGCAGGCCGCTTTTTGTAGGGACCTTGTGTGTCTTCAGCTTCAGGGGTTAAGTTCATCAACAGGGCTAGTGGTCTGGCTCTTTGGAGGGAAGAGTGTCTGCCCTACACCAGCAATATGTACTCTATAAATATTTGTGGGATCAATGAATAAGAGTAGCTGAGGAAGGGAGGGAAATGTGAAGACAAGGAGACATTATCAGCATGACATTAAAAAAGAGATGCATTTGGGGTGACAAGCAGAGAAGGAGGTGACTCTTCAGGTCAGGTGGTCAGTCGTAAATGAGAGCTTTACTACAAAAATAGGACACAAAACTCCATAGTAAGTTGTGGATGGATAAGTGGATGGATCCAACTGTTAAAAGTCTGTGGTGTTTATAACTGTGGGGTGGAGATTATGGACAGTTTTATTTCCTTCTTTTTGTTTATCATTGTTATATTATTTCATTGTTTTATTCAGGTTTGTTAGAGTTTACCTACACATTATTCTTGGGTCTGTCGCATCTTGCAGTGAACTCTGACAAAGCCTTTGTCCTTTTGTCACATGAAGAACTGACTGAAATCTGTAGGTCAGTTGAGCCTAAATGAGACTTTTTCTTAACTTATCCAAGGTTCATTTAACTCTGTCTGCTTATCCACATCAGCCAGGAGTTGACAAATGTGCCTTTCTCAGTGAATCTTTCTTCCAGTTCTTCACAGTCCTTGTTCGAGTGCTTTTCTCAGCTTACCCAGACATCAGTGAGAAAAGGGAGATTTACACTATCTCTTAGAATTGACAGTGCCCTATTTTCTTTTCTTGCATGCAACCCCATGTATAATTAAAATCCTATTAAGTTTTGGTAGCTATTACAGATACTTACAACAATATTATAAGAAAAGCTGTTTCCCAGCCCAATTGATTGCAGAATACTGTTGGCTTTGCTGGTGAAATGTATCTAGCACAAACATTGACTTTGGTATTTTCTTTCTTCTTTGTCTTTCATTTCTTTTTTAGCCTTAGAGGTGGTGTCACCTGGGGCTTGATGCCAACCTCTTGGTGCTCAGCAGGATAAAGAAGCCTGGGGAGAATGTTGTTTGACATTAAAGAATGTTTAAAGTTCATTATTTGTGAATGTACTGTTGCGTACAGAGCAATTTATGCTACACCCTGCTGATTCCCTTTCTGCTTGGATTAAGTCTCAGCTCTGATTTGTCTGATGTTTATCTACATTAAGCCTCTCTCTTTCTCTCATTCTCACTCTTGTTTCTTTTGTAAATAAAATATCTGAAGAAAACAGAGGTGAAGAATGATAATGGGGAGGAACGTTGTCTGGAGACTTTTCTGTATGATTACTATAATTTGAGGAACAAATGTGGGGGAAGATTCCCCTGCTTTCTGAAGAATCTAAAATTTAGGCTTGTGTATAAACAGTTTGGAACCCATGTAATTTCGATATTTAAAGAATAAAGTCCTGGTGTAACCAGCCACATTTTTTGGTGAACTCTCCGTAATCTAGGTCTAGGGGTGACCAGAGTCCAGAGGATGAAGTAGTAAGTTTGGCTGTTTGCTTCCTCCTGGTTTTCCCTTTCTATGCTCCCTTTCTCCTCCAAAGTACTCTTGTCTTCACCAAGACCTCCCCCTTGGAAGGAACTGATATCAGGCATGGAATGGAAGTGAATGGAAGTCTTTGTGTTAGCAATTTGCTGGAATTTTGAACTTCATTTCTCATTTTGTGTCAAAAGAGAATACCCTGAGAAAGTATTTAGTAAAAGATAAGAGGTACAAGTCAAGTCCGATGAAAGTTGATTAACTCCTCCAAGCCCCTGTGTCTGCTAAAGTGGGATCTATCAAAGGTACCAAGGGAGCAGTGGGTAGGTTCTGTTCAGGTGGATAGGTGAGAAAATCAAGGTTATAACATATTCTCAGAGGTGTTTTTTATATAAAAGAATTACTTATTTAGAAAAGGATACATGCTTATTAACTTATATTTCATTATTACAAGCCAAGTATAAGAGCAAGAATTAAAGGAAATGTAAACCTTATGTACAAACTAAAGGTTTTGTTTCTTTTGTTTTGTATTGTTTTTACTACTTAAAATCAATAAGCTCCATCAAGCTAATATTCTTTTACAACTAGAAGAAGGATATTATTACATATATCTCTGTATCTGTGTATTTGTTTTCTCAGGGATAATAATAATTAATATTAATATTCCATCTCTCTCTCTCCCCCTTGCCCCCGTCTCTCTTTCTCTCACTTATTAGCCTCTAATGAAAATTCTCTTTGAGTGCCGAGTTTCTGGGTCTTTGTAATGCAGAAAGGAACTGCATCAGATATGGTCAGTTTCACTCTCAAGAGTAATAATTTCAGGGAAAATGATGGAGGTTAAAGAAAGGAGTAATGAAGAAGACTGGGGAAAAAGGGAGAATAGGGAATGGTTGAGAGCAAGCTTTGGAATCACGGAATTGGGAAAGAGAATTTTAAGAAGTAAACTGGGGTTATATATTGATGTCCTTTGAGAGAATGGAATGAAAATTTTGATTAGTTTTTATTACTAGAGTGTTTTCCTTTGAATACAAAATAGTAATAAGAGAGAGCCATGATAAATCCTCCTAAATATAATTAGAGCTTCACAAATGCATACATATATATTCTGTATTTCATGTCTGAAATGATTACCTAATCTGTGGTTATTGATTTTAAGATGCATCATCATTTCATATACCTACATTTAAGAAAGACAAAAACTCTTTCAATAATTATTTTACCAAGTCACCAATTATAAGATGCATCTGTTTCAAAGATGTTAAAATGTGAAAAAAATGTGTATCAGTAAAAGAGTATAGAAAATAATAGAATAGAATACACCAAAATATTGATGACTTATCAGTAGATTTTGGAATTGTAAGTTATTTTTGTTTTCTTCATACTTTTATGTGTTTTCAAAGTGTTTTATTCTGATCATGAATTACTTTTCTAATTAGAACCAAAAACATGGTTCAGATGTAGTTTTGCAGGAAATTAACAGGGAATGAAGCCCTATGCTTCGGGGAACTTCTGATCTCACTGGCAAAATGCTACAACTGCTACCACCATCAGATATTTCTGTTCCAAGGTCCAGCAAAAGAGTCTTTGAAATTATTTTTACAGCTTGTTCTGTGGATTTCCTAGGACCTAGTGAGTGTCCCTGCCCATGAAACAAACATAACTTTACTTAGCATAAATTATTTGTACATCTATAAATGTAGGCATATCCATTTACAAAATGTAATAGTGGGTGAATTTCTAAATAGTGCAGCGCACAATTTCTTTTCAATGGCCAGTAAAATGTTGAAGTCTATCCATATTCCTCAGGCCTTTTTCTTCTCATGCTTTCTTAGCTCATTTGAAGGCCATTGGGCTCAAGGTTTGAAGAATCTGCCATGTAATCTGAGGGCTTAACTCTTCGAAAGACTGGATTCAGGGGGTTAAAGGGTATATGTGCCATCTACCACCTTCCCTTAGTGAACAATCCAATGGAAGAAAGAAGTTTAATCGGGAAGAGACTTTCATATTTCCTATGGCAGGGTTTCCAGCTCAGTGTGCCTAAGGATACAGATGATTTTGAGTCAGAGGGAGGTAGCTTGGGAGGGAGAAGGACAGCGATTGCATTTCTGAAAAACTTTCCCCCAAATCATCATCTTTTAATGATTTTTAAGATAACCATCAAAAAAGCTCTAGAAGAAACTACATGAAATATGCAATAAAACATTAATGGTTAGATAGTGAGACATGCAATCAAAGGGTGGTGGCTGTTTTATGTGCTTGCTCCCAACCCAAAGTGCTCTCACGCCCAGCACCAAAAGAACGTCACTTTGCTTAGAGTCTGGGCCTGTCCAGAGGGCCTGAAGGGCTGATCTCCAGGGCGCTGAATAGGAAAGACTCATCCAACTGGAAGGGGGAGTCGGGTTCACAAATTCAAGCCAAGAAAAATAGGTTGGAGTCAGAGGTCAAAGGTAACTTTGAGTCCAGTGTAGTGTCTGCCTCTTAATATGTCCTCTGGATCATCTCTTGCACAGTCATGGATTGTTTCTGGAAAGAGACTATTTCAATACAGATGCAGTTTAAGGGAAAAAGAAAACAACTCTAATAAAACCTCAGTAAGACTGGGAGAGCAGAAGGCGGTGCTGTGTAGCAGAGTGTGTGCAAATGTGCAAGTGGGGATGAAGGGAACCTTCTTGCCTTCTGGAGGCCTTTGGCACATGGAGCAGTTCGGCTTACATTTGGACTGGAGACAGAAGCCTTGGACTTAAACCTTGGGGCAGCTACCACACAAGAAGAGACAGCCGACTGCAATAGCTTGAACAGGAGCAGAGAGAGGACAGAAGTTAGACTGCGGCCCAGAGTTTAGGCTAAGGAGCATGTGATGCATTCTGTAAGGAAGTTTGCAGAGGCAGTCAGAAGTGGGACAGGCTGGCATCGCAAAAATACCAGTGAGGGCAGAACCAGAGAAATACTGTTTTGTTATTCTTTTAATGATGCTATTATGACTTACAGAATTTAGGTTACACAGTTAAACTACTGCTCTGGCACAAAGTGACTCCTGACTTTGCATTTGATCACTGAGGCTAGAGACTGAATCTGTCCAGTGATCATGGCCCTGAGGTGGGATTCTGTGTCAGAGATAAGACTTATTGCTGGGTATTGCCCCTCTTCTAATATATGGAGGCTGAAGGACTTCAGGACTCTAAACTTGGCAACCTTCACATAATTAAGCGTGCCCCAGATTTCCATGGGTTCTCCAGCCTTCAGAAGGAATCCTTTCCCCAAACCAATATTCTCATCTCCCATCTGGTGAACTCTGAGAAATCCATTTATTTTTTCAGAATGGAATCCATACTTTCCAAGTATTTCCTGGGAATTTCCAAGGAACAATTAAATATTCTGGTTGTTTTTCACCTGAGAAGAGAACTACAATGCAGGATAAAAAGCTTGGAACTGGATATAGACATCACTCTTTCTAGACCTCTTGGAAATGCCCTTCCACAAGGTTCTTTGCTTGACATTGTCCAGCCACCAGGTTCAAAACTAAGCCTACCCCCTCTCAGAAAAATGCCTTTTATCAGAAGTTCCCAAATTAGGCTCATCAGCTCACAGCCCATTTCCTCCTCCAGACTAAAGCCTTCCCCCTTTTCTCCTTCAGGTGATTTGACAGAGGAGACATATTTTTCTGTAGGGGAATGCCTCGCCCTTGTTTATAAGATTTGGTCTAGCTCCCAAGTCATGGAATAGAGCAAGTAAAATATTTGACAAGAGTTGTTACAGTTGGAAGTATGTCACTTTTGGGGGTTTTAGAAGATTAGCAGGGACATCCATTCTTTTTTTTTTTCCTCTTTTTTTTTTAACATCTGTATTAGAGTATAATTGCTTTACAATGGTGTGTCAGTTTCTGCTTTATAACAAAGTGAATCAGTTATACATATACATATGTCCCCATATCTCTTCCCTCTTGCATCTCCCTCCCTCCCATCCTCCTTATCTCACCCCTCTAGGTGGTCACAAAGTACCGAGTTGGTCTCCCTGTGTTATGCGGCTGCTTCCCATTAGCTAGCTATTTTATGTTTGGTAGTGTATATATATCCATGCCACTCTCTCACTTTGGCAGGGACATCCATTCTTAATGACCCAACCACCAGCATGAGGTGAAGACATGCCAGAATTGCTATCTCATCTTTCCTGCCATCAAGGAGTCTTAGCTTCTAATTTCTTTCTTAACCACACACACACACATACACACATACCCCTCATAAGAACAACACAGTACTTCTTTGTAGACAGGGATGTCCAGATAAAAACAAAAAAAGTCTTAATCTGTAAAGGTACAATCATACATCTAGTTTATATTACTAATTGCTGGTCAGAAGCAGTGTTCTAGAAGAGAAATGGGTGAGTACCTGTATTATATCTGCATAAGTAAAAGACCCTGCCCAAGTGGCCATTCCCAAAGACAAATTCTGTTACAGAAATTTTGCTACAGAATAAAAAATCTGCACTTAAATTGTCATTTGATGTTTTAAATTTTCATCCTCCACTGGCATCTTCCTCACAAAAATAAATTAATAAATACAATCAAATAAGACCTTGAGAGGCTGTCCAGTTTCAAACAATTTTAAGGCACATTTGAATAATTTTGGTTAAGGATAGTCTACTAGCGTAAATATTTGGATAAAAGTGGTATTCTTCATCCTGCTTCATTTCCAGAATATTCTGAGTTAGGATCTATGAGAAGGAAGAGAATAAACACTCGGATTTCACTCTGGAATAACTTTCTTACAAGCTAACACAATTCGGTGAACAAGCAAATATTTCTACCGCCACTACTTTTATACTTAGAAAAGGACTTTCTTGTCTTTTAAATGATTCTTTGGAAAAATATTTTAATCCTCCTGGGTCTTTTTAATATTTTAATTCTTAGCCTAACCTTTTTTTTTTTTTTTTTTTTTTTTTTTTTTGCTGTACGCGGGCCTCTCACTGTTGTGGCCTCCCCCATTGCGGAGCACAGGCTCCAGACGCACAGGCCCAGCAGCCATGGCTCACGGGCCCAGCCTCTCCGCGGCATGTGGGATCTTCCCAGACCGGGGCACGAACCCGTATCCCCTGCATCGGCAGGCGGACTCTCAACCACTGCGCCATCAGGGAAGCCCAGCCTAACCTTTTGAATCACTACTTTCTGGCTTACCTTTGGGATCATGTTTTTCTGTTTGATCGTCAGAGTTCCAGTCTCGTAAAAAGTTTACCCAGAATGAACATAGTAGAAACAACGGAAATGGCTACCTATATGGAGTTCTCCAATTTAATGCTCATCAGGACAAGAAGGGAACTTCTGAGGTTATGCCATCTGGACCCCTCATGGACTTGGAGATAAAGTCTTTGCATTTTATTTTTATTCACTCTCCTAGATTTCATTCTACTTTCATTTTTATTCCTCTAGATCCTCATTCATTTCTCTGATTCTTGTCTATCACTTAGACAATGATATATCTCTTAGCAATGGTATATCTCCTACACAATGATATGGCTGCCTGATTTTATTGTATTAAATAAACATTTATACAATGTTTTGCTCACTTCTCCTTTCTTACATTAGTTTTCTCTCCCTTCTCCTTTATCTGGTAAAGACCTAAAGGAGATAAGAGAGCCAACCATAGGGATAAATATCTGGTAAGAAAACTTTCCTGAAGAGGAAACAGCAAGTTCAAATCCTTGAAAAGGAGCATGGCATGTCTGGCATAGATTGAGCAAGAACAAGAGGGTAGAAAAGATGAAGTCAGAAATCAACTAGACCTTTATAAGCTATGAAGGGGCTTTGGTTTTTCACTCTGAGTGAGATGGAAAGCCCCTGGAGGATGTTGATCAGGTTTAATCTTTATCTTTAAAAGCTCACCCACACTAGCAGATATGTTGAGAATAATATTATGGCCAACAAAGATCAAAGGAAGGTACAAGGGTGGGAGCCAACTGAAATAATCTAGGAAAGGGATAATGGTGACTTGGACCAAGTTACTAGCAGTTAAAGAGATTAAAGAATTGTTTGGATTCTGGATGTATTTTGAGAGGGGAGCCCACAGGATCTGATAACCAATTTGATGTGTGATGATGAGGGAAAGAGAGGTAATGGGTGAATCCAAGATTTTGGCATAATAAACTGGAAGAAAGGAGTTGCCACTAGCTGAAAAGGGAATGGCTGAAGGTAGAACAAATTTGTGATAAGAACAAGATCAGGAGCTCAGTTTCTTTGGATATAGTCACACTGGGATTCCTAATAGCTCTCCAGATATAGATGTCAAGTAGGCAGGTGAATTTATGGATCTGGAATTCAGGGGAGTGTTCCAGATTGCATATACAAATATAAGAATCCTCATTATATATAGTATTTAAATATGGGAGAACGAATGAAATTTCCAAAAGAGTAAGAGTGTAGCTTAAAAGGAGAGGAGGTTCACGGATAGTAGTCTAATCCACCCAAGAGTTTTCATGGATTATGTCCCGTTACTGTAAAAGTCTCACTGGCATAGCAGTCTGTCCTTGCTTTAAGGGAAAATGCCCAGAGAATAAACATCCTGTTGAAGGTTTTTTTAAAAATTTCCACAGAACACACACATTCACTGGTGGTGATCCAAGAACAGGTGTGTGTTGTCTGTGAGTCTGTATGTTTGTACATTTTTTCTTCTGATTTTGAAATATGTTGAGTGTACCAACTTGTTGGAAGTGTAATCTACTGGAGGAGGGAAAAATACCAAGATTCATTTGAAGAAATAAGTTAATTAATAAACCTAGAGAAAACTGTATAGTTCCTGAGTCCTTGTGGAGAAACTGATGACGTATGGAGAAGGATTCTGCTGAATGTGTATTTCTTGCTGCCACAAGAGTGAGGTGAGTAAGAATGCTATTGCAGATGGGAGAAATGCTTGACTGACTGCACAAGTGCCATCCCTGGTTGCCTTGGTTACAGGCAACTTATTACACATGCAAATGAAGTAAGTGGTAGTTGGCAGTGGAGCAACAGCTGACCTAGCTAGCACTACCTTGGGGGCACTACCTTGTGTGGTAGGGATCGGATGAGGACAGGAGACAAAGAACTCATTGTGAATAACAAGGGCAACGTTAGGGCTGCCTATTCAGGAACCTCTCAGTGTAGCAGAACTTTTTATATCTTCCACTAAGTTTGGTCAGCCTCAATGTAGATAACCTGCATCATTGCCACCCTGGTCCTGTCTAATGGCCTTCTAATGCTGAACAGAAGGACACCCTAGGGAGAACAATGTGGGCGGGTGAACAAAATCATTTAAAAGTATCTTTCTTCTCACAAAAGGGAAGAAGACATTCTGAAATTCATCTGAGCATTTTAGCATTAATTTCTTAGTAAATCTCTGTGGGTATATACCCCCAGATATTAGTTATGCATTATTCCAAGATAAAGTGAAATGGAAAATAAATCTTTAATAGAATCTATGAACATGGTTCTGCTTGCTCAAACCTTTATAATAAATCCAAATCTCACAAGTAATACAGGTAACATTTAAGAAAGGAGATTGTTACTCCCATTATATGGATTTGGTAGCTTGATCTGAAACAACTCAGAATTTCTTTGGAAGTCTGGGTGTGAAATTAATTCCCTCTTCCTCACCTGGCAGGCTTCACTGGGTTAATGAAGTCCCAGGAAGAAGGCTGCCCACTTACCGTGAGGGCTGTGGCACAGCCTGATAATCCAGAGCTATCAGAACCCACGATGAGTAACAGTATTATTGCTGGGCCTCCTTCTCGAAGCATTTAGAGCCAATTTGATTTTTATTCTGCCTCTGGCACAAAGGTACTTTGGAAGCTCTAATGTGGACATTTCAATATTGGCTTTACAGGAATCTTAAAATGTTTCGAGGGTTGGATTGAGGAAATAAAGGAAGCAAGGAAATAAAGACCCTTATTTCTGATTCTAAAGTTGATTTTCTGCCACCTGGATAGAGCATTCATGAGGGGGAAATGATGCACAGTGTAGATCTGGGCCAGCAAAGTTGGGAAGTCAATTATTTTGTTCCATGTCGTTTCACAGGGGAAGAAGATGAGCTAGTTAAAAACCACTGGGGAGAATGCCAGATGTGTAACATACACCCGCAGGTGGTGATCACGTTGGTCATGTTGTCTGAGCAAGGGCAGAAGCTCCAGCTATGAGCACAAGCAGATGGAATACCAGTTTTTATTCTTGGCAAAATAATAAACTCAACACTACAGAGCTTTAAAAGCTTTTCAAATTATTTATCATCTTCAGGTATTCCCCCAACCACCTATTCTTCCTATTAATGCTTATGCCAATAGGAAGAAGTACCTCATGGCTAAATGAAGCCCACAGATTGGCGATTATCATAGTACATTAAAGATGCTCTGTTTAAGGGAATACTTTAAGTAACTAGTGTCTCTTTGCATTGATACAATATATCTTTTCCCCCTATAATCTGAACAAGAATACCAACAACCTGCTTTCTCAGAAATAGCATTAATAACAGCTTAAAGATGAAATTCTCATATGGAGACACTAACTGCTTTGAGAAGATTCATTCCTACCCAAAGCAAACAAAAACATTTGGAAATCAAAGGCAGAATTCTTAATTTCTTTAAATAAGATGGAAGGAAGCAGTGAGTATTTATTTAAAGCTTGACTTTGTTGCATATATACTTTCAAGGCGAAAATGTTGAAAGATGACATTTCTCTACAAATAACAAATGCTGGAGAGGGTGTGGAGAAACAGAAACCCTCCTACACTGTTGGTGGGAATGTAAGTTGGTGCAGCAACTGTAGAAAACAGTATGGAGGTTCCTCAGAAAACTACAAATAGAACTAACATATGATCCAGCAATACCACTTCTGGGCATATATCCAGACAAAACTATAATTCAAAAAGATACATGCAACCCTATGTTCATAGCAGCACTATTTACAATAGCCAAGACATGGAAACGACCTAAATGTCCATCAACAGATGAATGGATAAAGAAGATGTGGTACATATATACAATGGAATACTACTCAGCCATAAAAAAGAATGAAATAATGCCATTTGCAGCAACATGGATGCAACTAGAGATTATCATACTAAGGGAAGTAAGTCAGAAAGACAACTATCATATGATATCACTTATATGTGGAATCTAAAATATGATACAAATGAACCTATCTATAAAACAGAAACAGACTCACAGACATAGGGGACAGACTGGTGGTTACCAAGAGGGAGGGGCTGGGGGAGGGATGGAGTGGGCAGTTGAGGTTAGCAGATGTAAGCTTTTCTAAATAGAATGGATAAATAACAAGGTCCTATAGCACAATATCCTATGATAAACCATAATGAAAGAGAATATTAAAAAAAGAACATATATATGTATATATGTATAACTGAATTACTTTGCTGTATAGCAGTAATTAACACAACATTGTAAATCAACTATACTTCAATAAAAAGAAAGAAAGATGACATTTCTTTGTCAGTATTTTTTTAATAGAAATGGTACACACCCATGTAACCTACATATTCTTTTTATGCAGAAGCATTGATTGACTGTTTATTATTATTTATTTGTTTATTATTCTCTTTATTAAAGATCTGTACCAACCACTTTGTAATATGGGTGACCCCAGACCCTGCCTCTTGGATATGCCTTAGGGAGGTATCAGCTTTCCTGCTGATTGCTTTGTTCCACCTCCTTGCTGCATGAGAGAACTTAGCGCAGTTAGCTTTCTGACTAAACTCTAGGAGATAAACTTTTTACAAACGTATCCTACTTGGAAATTACTGTAATTAACTACAAAATTACCATACACACTTGTTATTTAGATCTTCTTGTTTAGATCTATATGTAGGTCTTGTTATTCAGCACATTGATAAACATCACTATATCATGAATTTGATTTTTTAGATATTTTGTATTTGATTAAAATTGGTTTCCTTTGTGATTTTACATATTTTATTTTATGTTTTTAAGGACCTTATTCTGAGAAAGTAGTCACAGGTCTCACCAGAGTGCCAAAGGGGCCATGACACAAGAAAAGGTTAAGAACTCTGAGAGATTTTTATGCAGTTTCATTTGTCTGAAAATGTTTTCCTCTTGCCTTTGTTTTTGGAAATTCTTTTTTTTTTTGCTGGATATTAAACTCTAAGTTGGCTATTATTTCTTTCAGCATGTGGAATATATCTATCCACTGTGTTTTGGCTTTCATGATTGCTACTGAGATGTCACTGCTAATCTAATTTTCACGACTGAAGATATACTCCTTTTTAAAACTACTATTAAGTAGTTCTTTTGTTTTTCATTTTCAGTGAATTGGATTTAGATGTGTTTTTTTTTCTTTTTTGATTTGTTTGGCTTCTTGAAGCTATGGCTTGATGTCTTTCAATAGTTTTGGAAGAATTCTCTGAAAATTCTCTTCAAATTTTGCCTCCACTCCATTATCTTATTTCTTTCAGGAACCTTCTCACTCTATGCCCTACATCTTTCACTCTTTCTTCTGTATTTTATAACTTTTGTCTACTGTTGTGTTATTTTCTCTGGTCTGCTTCCCAGTTGTCTGATTATTTCTTCAGCTGTGATCAATTTGTTGTTATTATTGTCCACTGAATTCTTAATTTGGGTTATTGTATTTTACAGTTGTAGAATTTCTCTTCGGCTTATTTTCAAATCTGTTATGTCACAATTCCAGAGTCCTTGAGTTACAGCTTTTTTTTTTACCCTTCTATTTTCTCTTTTCCAATCATGTTTCCTTTCTCTGCATTCATCAGAATGACATGTAGATTAAAAGGCACAATTAAACTTTACTTTAAAAAATAAGTTTAAAATCATTGAGGCATTACATAGAGCAGAACTTGAGTACTGGAACTTCACTCTGGGCCTCAGTTTCCTTATCTGCAAAGTGAGGGGACTGGGAAAGATCAGTGGTTTCCAGAAATTGTTGGATTTTACAAGCCAGTAAAATTTCCAAAAACAATTTGGTATGCATTAAAGGGTTGTCAAAATTTTATGTTTCTAAACGACGATATGAGCAAAACAAACCACCATTATTTCTGAAAAGAATGGATATTTAACACAAACAAATTTTAAAATAATGATCAATTCTTCCAAAAGAAAATCAGCTTGCATCTGCTATGTTGTCCTTACTTTTCTGCTGACCAGTCCTCAGACCGAAGTTTTGGAACCAGACTAATTAAGGATATGAAGTTCCTGCCAGAATTTACATTATCTGACTTCTAAGATAAAGTACTAATTATGTAGAATTTTTAATGAACACAATAAGAGATTCATTAGAGAGATAAGATGGCTTAACTTTGTTGAGGAAAGTTTCATAGCAGAGTCAGGACTCTCACTGGAACTGGTTTATATCAGTCTAAGAATGTCCTGGTGAGTTTAAAAAATTCCCAAGGCTCAGGTCAGTGCCATTCTCATTTAATTGGTCTGGGGTGGAGCCCTGACATAGATAGTTTACAGCACCCAGGTGATTCAAATGAATAGCCAGGGCTGAGAACCACTGTGGAAACCTCATGGGCTTTGAAATCAGAAAGTTTGAAACCTTAAACAAAATGAAAAGACAACCCACAGAACATGAGAAAATATTTGCAAACGATGCGGCTGACAAGGGATTAATCTCCAAACTTTCTTGTGGCTAAATATCAAAAGAACAAAGAACCCAGTCAGAAAATGGGCAGAAGACCTAAATAGACATTTCTCCAAAGAAGACACACAGATGGCCAAGAGGCACATGAAAAGATGCTCAACATTGCTAATTATTAGAGAAATGCAAATCAAAACTACAATGAGATATCACTTCACACCAGTCAGAATGGCCATCATCAAAAAATCTACAAACGATAAATGCTGGAGATGGTGTGGAGAAAGGGAACCCTCCTACACTATTGGTGGGAATGTAAATAGGTACAGCCACTATGGAGAACAGTATGGAGGTTTCTTAAGACACTAAAAGTAGAGCTACTGTATGATCCAGGAATCCCACTCCTGGGCATATATCTGGAGAAAAACATGGTTCAAAAGGATACACACACCCCAATGTTCACTGCAGCACTGTTTACAATAGCCAAGACATGGAAGCGACCTAAATGTCCATCGACAGATGAATGGATAAAGGAGATGTGGTACATATATACAATGGAATATTACTCAGCCATTAAAAAGAATGAAATAATGCCATTTGCAGCAACATGTATGGCCCTGGAGATTATCAAACTAAGTGAAGTAAGTCAGACAGAGGAAGACAATTATGATATCACTTATATGTGGAATCTAATAAAAATGATACAAATGAACTTATTTACAAAACAGAAACAGACTCACAGAATTAGAGAACAAACTTGTGGTTACCAGTGGGGAAGGGTAGCAGAGGGGATAGATTGGGAGTTTGGGATTGACATGTACACACTGCTATATTAAAACTAGATAACCACCAAGGACCTACTGTATAGCACAGGGAACTCTGCTCAGTACTCTATAATAACCTAAGTGGGAAAAGAATTTGGAAAAGAATAGATACATGTATATGTATAACTGAATCATGTTGCTGTACACCTGAAACTAACACAACATTGCTAATCAACTATACTCCAATATAAAATAAAAATAAAAATAATTTAGAAAAAAGAAATTTAGGCCTAACCCTACTGCTTACTCACCATGTGTATGATCAGGTCACTCAAGATGGTGGTTCTCTTGCTCTCTGTACATCCCCTTCTCGACCACTTCCTGCTTCACCTACACCCTACTCACATGAATATCCAATCCTCCTAATCATAGAGCTTAATCAGTAACTACCTACAAGCTTGCCACCTGCCCCAGCCGCTGGTTTCCCAGATAACTGACGAGCCAATCTCAGGTCAATTCCCTCCATAAATGGTAGCCTCCCTCTCCTCCAAGCAGTGAAGACTGTTGTTGTGTCCTGCCCACCCGCCTGCCCGCCCTCTGCCTTAGGTGGTGGGGTATCGCTCTGGGACCTTTTGCTTCTGACTTGTAAGATTCCTTATGCAATGAATCATGAATGTCACTGTCACTGTCTCTGGGTTCTTTCTTCACTTTTGTGGCTGGGCAATTACAAGGCTCCTAGGCTACAGAGTGCAGCTCAACACTATGTAACCTTAGCAAGTTATTTAAACTTTCTGGCCCTCAGTTTCCTCACCTGAAAACTAGGGATTATAAAACCTGTTTCACTGGATCAAATGAGATAATACACGAAAATTCCTCTCTAAACTATAGAATACTATATAATAAATGATGTGATGATGTTATCATCATTCATTGTCCCAATGAAGGCAGAGAGGCTAAAGAGAGCCTACTGTGTGTGGAAGTGATAGAACAAAGACAACTTGATTGTGATGGGAAATAGTGAAAAACAAAGATTTATTGGCTCTTCAGTATTTGGCATTGAAGTTTCAACTTAAAGCAGAAGTTTTGTATTACTCATCAGGTTATTGAAAATATTCCTGTATAATAGCTATGATCAGATACCTAAGTTATTTATAATCCTCAAAATAACCCTACAAAATCTTCTTATTAAAATTTGACAAATGAGGACACACCTCAGGAAGCAAAATTACCTTATCATCTAAAGGTTACCTAGTGCCTAAAGGGCAGAACCAAGATTTGAACTCAAGTCTGGCTCTGACTCCTGTGCTCTTTGCATATGCTAGGACCAGGATGGCAACTCAGTTCTGGTTTGGTCAACGGTCACTTAAACACCTTATTTTGTAAGCTGTCAGCTCTTAGAAGAGAAAAATGTATTTTAAGCCAAATCATGCAAGCTAGGTGAAAATATGACCTGCGGATGGACCCAGCTCTGGTGTTTGCTGAGGCCAAAGTTTATAGGATGGAGCTGACCCAGGAGAGTCCTCCTTCCCTCCCCCCCCCCAGTTAATCCTCCCATTAGGAGGATTTTTTCCATCTCATTCTCATGAGTGTCACTAGCAAATAAAACAAAGAGGTTGTTTGGCAGCAGTTCAAATGTCCCCCTTCCAGGTGTACTTGCCTTTTAACAGGGAATTCATCAAGCTTGAAATACATTCAGGACCCAAACAAATGAATCACCTATTATGGAATTTTAGAAACTATGGTCAGCAGCTGGGGAAGATATTTTAGGACAAAACACTTTTATTGCGAGCCTCTGGAATTGTAGCCCTGAAATATACAGGAAAATGCACAGTTTATGTCTATGAATAGTAGTTTATTAGAAGGAAAAGATAAGAAAGATGAGAAACATTTTAGTATTGAGTAGTCAGGCTTCAGTGAAAGCAAGGGTGTCATCATCACAGTTTAAGATAGAAGAGTAGACACAGGAGTCTGAAGCCAGTGGTCTGAACACGACTCAAATAGTGCTTGATGCTCTAGAGTTAACTCTTCAACCTGTTACTCTCCATGGGCTGCTTCTTCTGGTTCTGCTGCCAGCTACTTCTTTGTTGACTCTCTCTACTTCTACTTGTGACCTTCTCTTTCTGAGAGTTCCTACTTGGTACTACTTTGGTCTCTGCTTACTCTCACTGTAAATTCCATTCAAATTCTCCAAAACATGATCAGATTGATTTGAACTGTTACTATCTGGTATAAAATGCCCCTGCTGGGCAGAGGTCTCAAGACAGATCACATCAAAGGGCACAGACCACAGACAACTGTCTCTAGCTCAGGTGTTAACTCCTGGTCAAAGTGGGTATGATTAAGCTAGCTGGAACCCATGGTATAAAGTGGGGGTGACTTTTGGTCAAAGAACCACCAAAAAGGGGATTAGAAGAATGACAGGCACTCAGTATGAACTGTTAAATACACACTCCATGTAGACACATGCCCATTCCACCAACTTCATACCTGATTACTATTCAGATGTCCTACTGAGCAGGGCTGGATTAGGATAAGGCAAGAGAGGCCTGGGTGAAGAATTTTAGAAGGCACTCATTTTCAGGGACCTGAAACGGCAGAATCAATGGCTAAGAGTGAATGCCTCCTTAAATTTTGTACCCGAGCACTTCATTTGCCTCACCCTAGTCCTTGCCATGCTATTGAGAGGCAGTTTCTTCTGTTTTGACTTCCTTTTACCATCTATTACTTGAGTTTTAATGGTGTGTCTACCACTAATACTGGTATTTTAAAGACAAAAATCCATAGGAGTTCCAAAAACCTGACCATAGGGTTGCATTTTCTATGGAGAGGTAGCAATTGGTAAGTCTTCCTAAATGAATCCTAAAGAAAAAAAAAAAAAAAAAAAAGATCAACCACAGGTTTTGTTTCACCTTGATAAATGTTAATTAACAAAAATAGTTTAGAAATTTTATCATCAATTTTGTTCCTTTCTGTATTTAAAGGATTATAACAAACAGCCCATGTAGTTATTTTCTGATCTGAGCTTCAGTGAACTGTACAAACCTGAACTCTCTTTCCGAGGTGAAGAATGAAATATCTTGTGGGTAGAGGGTCAACTATTTTTCACAGAACAGAAAAACATGGAAAATTTTCCCCCGATGGATTGCTTCAAATTTGAATAGTGTGGTGTGCAACTAGAATTATTTGCATCAGGCTATAAGCTGTTACCAGTATCTGTTGTATTCCTACAGAGACGAGTCATTATATAATACATCAAGTGGCACATCTCAAACATACTGGACTTGAAAGTAAACCAAATAGCAATTGCAGAGCAAGCACTAAGGGTAAGTGGCAATTTTCTTCCCTAGTAAATTAAATGTGGATCATAAAAACTTACTTTGGTAAAAAAAATAATAATAATAAGACCTGTAGTGAATGCACCAACCAGATTCCCCCTTTAGGAATTCATTCCTCCAGCTGTCAAGAGTGTTAGCTGCTGAAGGCTCATGACTATGTCCTTATTGGGGTAATTGCCCTCTGTTTACTTACACTGCTTAGCCCAAGGTTATGCCCCTTCCAAGGGAGCAGCCTGCATTCAATAACCGGCTGAAGCAGGGGAACAAAAGACTGAAACTTTTACCTCTGGTACAAGCATATTTAAAGGATCATCCCATCTTCGGAGCAACCTGTAGGATCCACGAAGGTATTGTAATTGCAACACAGTTCAACTTCTCCCTCTGCCCAGTTCTTTTTACCTTATGTCCTTAGAGGTGCTGTTCCTGAAAGCATCCCTCAAAAACTCTCGCACATGCGGATGTCAGAATTTCAGTATTTACTTCCTGGGAATCTGATCTGTGACAACTGGAACCAGAAGTTATCCTAAGAGATTTTGAGATTTTGGAGCTGGCTGATCCCCTAGTTGAGTAGCAGAGAGAACTCCATCACTAGTGGTAGATGGAGGATGAGTAGTGCCTGACATGCTATAGGAATGCAATTGTTAATGATTAATTGGTACGGAACTGGGATATGATACTGATAGAATAAAATGCATTGAGAGGTATATCTCAGATTTATAGGAGATATGGGTTATGGTGTCTTCAGAACATGGCTGGAAATTTTTTTATACTCCTTCCATTAATAAGTAGGAACTATGTCTTCTATCCCTGAATTTGAATGAACCTTTGACTGCTTTGATCAATAGATTATGGTAGAAGTGATCCTATGTGATTTATGAGAATCTATCATAAAAGGCCATGTAGCTTTTTTTTTTTTTTTTTGTGGTATGCGGGCCTCTCACTGTTGTGGCCTCTCCCATTGCGGAGCACAGGCTCCGGATGCGCAGGCTCAGTAGCCGTGGCTCACGGGCCCAGCCGCTCCGCGGCAAGTGGGATCTTCCCGAACCGGGGCACGAACCCATGTCCCCTGCATCGGCAGGCGGACTCTCAACCACTGTGCCACCAGGGAAGCCCCCATGTAGCTTTTACTAGACTTGTTTACTCTTTTTTCAAACAACAGATTTTTATTTACTTGTTTATTTAATTTTACCATTTTAATCATTTAAAGTGTATGGTTCAGTGACAACCTTGTTTATTCTCGAAACTTTGTGCCGCTACGTAAAAATCAGCTGCCCTGAGGTTGCCATGCTATGAGGGAGCCTGTCATCTGGAGAGGTCCCAGAATAGCCCAACTTTTTAGTTGTCCTCACCCAAGTGCCCAGTATATGGTGGAAGAAGCCTCCAGATTAGGATTTCTCAACCTCAGTACTATTCACATTTGAAGCCAGACAATTCTTCATTGTGGGAAGTTGTATCAGTGTACAGGACTATCCTGTACATTGTAGGATGGTTAGCAGTATCTCTGACCTCTATCTACTACTATCAGTAGTACTCCCTTTCCTGCAGCTGTGACAAACAAAAATGTTTCTGACATTGCTGTATTCCATGGGGACAAAATTACTCCCAGTTAGGAACCACTCCTTCAAATAAATTCAGCTCTCAGGCCTTTGAGTAACCTTAAGATATGCGAGCCTTCCCAGTATATATCCCAGACATCATGAAACAGAGAAAAGCAATTCCTCCCTATCGTGCCATCGCCAAATTCCCATCCTGCAGAATCTGTAAATATACTAAAATTGTTGTTGTTTACACCAGTAATTTTGGGGGTGTTTTTAAACACAGTATTAGATAACCTGAGCAAGAGAGAAAGAATAGTTATAATAACTGTGGAACTGGATGACTATAGCATGGAGGCAATCAATACACTGGAAAAGATAATGAAAATTGAGGACGTTTAATCACCAAATTAAAAAGTGAGTCTGAAAGCCAGAGGTTCTTGGTGGCAGCATATAAAGAGACTCTTATCTCCAGAAAGCTGAGGATTGCATCCCAAACCTTAATTATAAAAGTAGCAGAACTATAGAGACAGAGTTCTCAAATTTGGCATGTTTTATATGCCAATGGCAGGGCTATATTTGGAGATGTAAGACCCTGAGACATGGCACAGGGAAATCTGAGTTGATACTCTAAAAAATCTTGACTCCCCATATTCTCCTTAACCCTTTGGGCCTGGAAAAGTGGTCCAAACTGCTCTGTTAAAGTTCAGTTCTCTCCACTTGCTGGAGTCCTCTGCCTTTCTTTCACTTTCATCCTTGGCCACTGGGTGAGTAACTGGCACTGAGTCACCACTCAGTCTTGCTGTGGAAGTGCAGGGACTGATGAGAAAGGAAAGGGGCTATACTGTGAGGTGCTGTGCATTCCAGCCCAACACGTGCCCCAGGAATTGGGAGAACATATATGGAACTTCATGCTGAGGTTGCTGGATCAAGCAGGGGAGAACATAAAGGCAGAGAAGAGAGAGTTTATGTAGGAGCACTTTTCAGTAATATAGGATTTAGCACCCTGGAAGGTCCCTTAGGAGATGATGTTGATGCTATCTTGGAGGATGGCTCTTAGAAGCTTGGAGGAAGACAACGCCAAGTAAAAAATGCCACACCTACCATGGCAAAAACTAGAAAAGATATCAAAAAGCTAAGTGAACTGGACATGCTTGAGTGGATGTATCATATTATATAATTTAGGAAAACCCACCAGCCCAATATATTCTGTGGTAGGGCCCAGAAGGTACCCCACTTATCAATGTCATAAGGAATGCACCAGTAAATGGGGAATAGCACTGATGAAATGCTTAGTTATGATCTTCCTCTGTAGGTCAAGCTGACAGTAAGAGATGTTATGTAGAACTGGGCCCCTTGATGGCAATGAAGTTGATAGAAGAGTGATTTCTGAGAGTGATTAGTACATGCCTAGATTCCATTCAATGTCAGTAATAAAGAGTTACTGTAAGTATTTAGTTACATAAAATGTCAAATTGTTTCATAAACTATAAATGCTATTCATATAAATTGTCTAGGATTGTTATTATTAAGTTATGAGACTGAGCCATATTAACTCTGTATCTTAGTCAAATAGCACAGTGCCTGGAATGTACAAGGGACTTAATAAAGGTTTGTTGATTAAGTGACTGTGAAAATTGATTATTAATATGCCAAAAAACTCAGATATGTGGATGACATGAGTTAAAATACTTATATTTAATATTAAAAGTACCTTGGAAACAATTAATCCACATGCTTACCATTGTAGAGTCAACTCAATTCAATCAAAAATTAACACGTGATTTTTAATCTCTACCCTTGAAGAGATTAGAGACTATAATTGGAGAAACTAGAGTCACAGCAAAGACAGTAAGAGAACAAAAGAGAGCAAGACAAGAGCATATTAAGTGTTCTATAGATCAGAGACTTTGAAGAACAATGTAGGTTGAAATGGCCATGAAGGCTTCCAGGAGGAAGTAGGATGGATTTAGGGTGTGTTTAAATGACAAGAGAGGACACGGGGCAGAATGGGTGAAGTTGGGGTGGTTGTAGAGAAGAGGTGGGGTGCAGAAGGTCAAGTGGATTGAAGGCCTAGAGACAATGTTGAGTCTGGTGAGCTTATGGACACAGAGGAAACAGATTCCACCAGAAACTCTGGTAGAGTGTATGTTGAAGAGCAGTGGATGATTTGCTATGGTAAGAAATGAGGAGTCACTGAAAAGTTTCATGCATTGGAGGCAGTCATGTGCTATTTCTAGCTCCATCATTTACCCCTGTCCCTACACAATATTTCCAAGGCACCTCCACTCATTAAGATAAATCATTCAGTGCATTTTAAGATTTCCCTGTATTTTTCCTTTATGTGTGCAGCTTTTATGATGATGCCTAGTCCTACATCATTTGAGGATAAAATTAATGTATTTTCTCTATTTCTTCTGTATCTTGCAGCTCATCTATGAAGATGTGATGAAAATGGCACTTAGCATCTATCTTTGACCTACTTCATCAGATCTTTCTCACTGGCTGGGCATATTTCTATTTATAATGATCATCACTCTGCAATTGCAGTGAGCTCTTTTTTATCTAATTATTATTCTTTCTTTCTGTGCATTTTCACTAAACTTTTCTGGGGTAAAGCTTTAAAAGGCTATTGAAATTTAGAATGGTCAATGTCTAAAACAATACTTAGAAATTACCTCATCAACCAAACTGGTTGTTTATCATATGTTAAAAATATGCACCCTATTATATTAATTTCCCAGGCTTGCATATTCTTTAGAATATATAATTTGTGAATAAAAGTATTACTTAAAAAATGTCCTGAAACTTAATAGCAGCTTTTGCTTGAAGGAAGGGAGGAAGGGAGGAAGGAAGAGGAAAAGAGATAGGGAGGGAGGGAGAGAAAAAGAGGTAAAGAAAAGTCATGTCTGACATGGAATCTATCAAGCCCCTGCTATTTTGCCTCACGTATGGTTGTGTGTTGGTCATTATATATTAAGGCTGCATTAGCAGATTTATCTTTTAGTGCTAGTTTTCCTTAGGCAATATTCATGGAATTTGGTTGAAAGACATCTGGTGGAAGATTCTGTCTTTTTAGGGTAGAATAAATTTCCCTTTTCAAATTATTCCAGGCATGGAGGGTAACTGACCGACACCAAAGTGTACACTTCTGTGTTCAAGCATATCTTAAAAAAAATTAAAATATAGGCTTTTGTTGTTTGAATACTGATTAAACTGAGAAAATATGGAACATGACTTAAAGAAATGCCATTTGGAACCATGGATCGGCATATTCTCTAATCTCAACCATTTAAAATTATTGATCATCTAAAAGTAGTAGTCTCTGTAATCTAAGCTATAAACCTCTAAACCTTTTTCATGGTTATTACTCTCTGGAATAAGTTTTCTTCAATGGGTGGGTGACTGAGTTCTTTCCAGCTGCTTGGTCACTTGCATTTCATTTGTTTACTTAAATCTCTTAGTTTTTGGACCCTCTTTGTATCATGTTAGTGTGGGGATCCTAGTGGTCTGATGAAGAGAAATGCATTTTCATGAATGGCTTATTTATTCAAACTCTGACTGAAATTTGACATTTTGTAGTTTGTCATCTCAAATAAAATGGCAGTCTACAGAAGCAGAAAATAAGGACAGACTGGAGTGATGAAGACCTTTAGACATCTATAGTTCGCATCTTTTATTTATAATGATAAATGAGAGACAGATCTGGAGATTGATCCACAGAGATGGGAGAAGAACTCAGAGTTCTAACTTCCTGTCTTTATCTTCTCCTCTACTTACTAAATGCTTCTCTCTTCAACTCACTCTCATTTGCTTCCCCCCTCACACATAGACATCACCACAGGATAATTCTGTTAAAACATTCATCTTGGCACATTCTAACTTGGCCTTATCAAATATCAGTGGCTGAGATAAATTTCTATTTGGAATATTTTCTGAAAAGGGCCTCCCTGTTGACCATAATTTAAATACACAATATCTATGAATAATATACAAAATATATTAGTTTATATGTGGCTTTTTTTTACAATAGTCTAATCACAGAAAACTCTTAAAGTGCTATTTGATTCTGATGCCTTCAGATAACTTTTAAAAATTTTTAGGATCCTATATTAACTAATCTTCAGAAATTTAATACTTTTCAGGTTACCCAAACTAAAATTCTCTTTTATTTAAACACTTGCCTACTCCTGATGCCCCTTCCTTACCAAGCATAAAATTTGGACCATTGATTTTGACTGTCAATCTCCTTTTGTAAAACTTCCATATCAATTTTAACCATTATTTAGGACTGGTTAAATACATGGATCTTTGGAATTTTGGTGTTACTGACAGAAGACAGATAGCTCTTCATTAACTCCATTGTTCTGGAATAGCCCTTCTATGATTGCCTTTCTTGTATACCATAGAACTTCTTTTTCATTTTGACTTTTAGTCCTGTTAACCTTGAATCACATTGGCCCAAGTCAACCATGTCAACAATTCAATGAATTCCAAATTATACCTAGCAGCCAGACTGAAGGAGCATTAACTGAAATCAACTGCCCTGAGGGTATGGGTAGTATGGGGGAGACAAAACAAAAAGCCACAATTCTATTCCAGTTATTCTGCCCATACTGAAGGCCCCTTGGCTAGGGGAATAAAAAAAAACTAAAGTACATATAAAGCTATATATATATATATATATATATATATATATATATATATATATATATATATATATTTTAAAGCTATATTTTTGAATGCCTCGGTTGTCCAGTAGTTTAACACCAAGATGTTTTTCTGTAGATTTAGGAGTTTCACTTGATTTAAGTTTTTATTAACCAGTTTCACAGGTGTTTCTATGATTATGAAAGATATATATTTTCTTTGTAAAATGCCCATAGTTTACTGAAAAGCATAAAATAAATCACTTATTCTATCTTTCAGAGACAACAACTGGTAATACTTTGGTGTATAGCCTTTCTAATGTTTTCTATGCACGCACATGTATGCACATTACAAAAAAATTGAACCATACTGTAATAATGCTGTTTTCTCTTGATCATCTTTTCTATATAAAATCTATTATCTTCATGAATGATTCCATTGAATTCTACTTTATGGACCTGATCCAATATCAATAACTTGTACCCCTTTTTAAGTAGCTTCTAATTTGAAGCTGTTATAAATAACACTGCAGTGACTGCCCTGTTTATTCACCTTTGCCCCTTTGTCTAACACTTTCTTAGGGTTAATTTCTCTATGTTGAATTTCTGAATGAAAATAATATAAATTTTATGGATTTGGATGTATACTGCCAAATTGCCTTCCAGAAAGTCTGTGCCTATTTAGACTCCTAGAAACAGTAGAAGACCCTTTCCTCACAGCGTACCCCATACCAACAATGAGATTTAGAATACCTTTTACCTTTGTTAATTTGAGAGGTAAAGAAGGAATTTTGATATTTCAATTTGCTCAAATATTGGTAAGGTTGAAAATCTTTTCATGTATGTTTTGGGTTAACTCTAACTAGAAAGCAACTTAGAGCAACTTAAGTACCAACTGTGTCTAAAATTGATTTTATTGAACTGAAATAAGTAGGATGGTGAATGCATTCTTTGAGTCTATTAAATTAACTGAAAGTAGGAGAACTTTTCATTGATATGCCTTTTACATCAATAGGTCATGTTTACTGAGTACTTGTTTTATGCCAGGAATTTTTCCTCATTGGTTGAATTTAGTCTTTGTAATAATGCTGTGCAGTAGGTACACTATTTTATTCATTTCATCAATGAGGAGACTGAGGAACAAAGAAGGTAAGTAACTTACTCAAGTTAAGTAACTGGCAGAACTAAAATTGAAACACAGGTCCTGTCTCTAAAACTCACACTCTTAAACTCTGTATATTTCTCGCATTTTTACATGCACATATACCCAAGGTACCTTGGTGGAAGACTGTTAATAGTATCTTCCTCTATATTATATGTTATTAACAAATATGTTTTATTATTAAAATAAAATTAATAAAATAGTCTTCTTCTTAGAAAACTTTTCAGAAAATATTTTAATTTTACTTTAATTTTAAGTTCTGATTCATATATATAACTAAAATTATATATAATTAAATTATATAAAAATTTATTTATATAAATAAAACTAAAAGCTGTGTTCTGCTTTTGGGGCTGAATCTCCAAATATTCAGAAATACAGATTTAAACTTTCATAAATTTAGTAGTTTAGGCTAACTGTTAAAGCCCTCACTGGAAAACAAAGCTCTTTACTTTTTTTGCTGCCTTCTCTTCTGCCCACTAATGAGTTAGTTTTCTGTTTTCATAAATATCTGAATTATCAAGCTGAACTTCTATTTTTTGAGATTTGGAATGCATACCTGAGGCTATCAGATTGGATGTGAATATATAAAACAAGTTTATGCTTAAAAATATGTAAATGCATAAGCAAATGTGTATGTGGTTGGTGATACATAAGTAATGAAAAAGCTGCTACCATGAATGACAGGAAAAGTCAGGATGAAAAATTACTTGATATTGGTTTATGGTAATGAGGATTAAAAAATGAAAAATATGATTTTGATTTAAAAGGCCAATCATCCAACGAACGCCAGAAAAGACTAATTATTTACCCTAAACTAGTACAAAGTAAGAGACCTGAGTTCTAATGGAGAAAGATACCCTTTATAAGAAGAAGCCATACAGTTCATGTCACTCAGGCCTCACTGAGTGTGTTAAGTGCTTCCTACACTCATGGCAATCCATGTTCTCTTTGGATTTAGGAGCCTTTGATCCCACTTGCCTGACCCTGCTGGGATTACAGGTCGCTATAAATGTAAGGGGGGACTCCAGTCTATTTGTGCCAGTGATACTTCATTTTCTAAGTTTGCTTTACAGATCTGAGAGGGGCAGCAAGTGATTTGTTTTGAGTACCAAACAGTAAGATATTTAACTCACAGTAACTCCATGGGCAGGTCAGAGCACTCTTATTTATATATGAGGACACTCAGGTTGAAGAGATGAACTCCCTTCACTCAAGAAGCAGAAAGACTGCTTGGGAAATTGGCAAGCACTCCCTTTGTGATACTCGCCCCTCTCACCCCACCATCATCCTGCTAACTTCTTAATACTTAATGCTAAAAAGCTTGGCCACAAAAATGTGATAAAAATAAATGTAGCTAAGAAAAAAGGACAACTCTACTGATAGCCTCAGAGATATCCTAGTTATCTTACTGAGCCCAGAGGAGGCAAATAAGATGCAAGGACTATCATTTTAAAAATTCATTTTTTTACAAGACGTACATTTCAGTTAAGATACGAACTTTATACAAATTCTCTTCCAAATTCCAGTTACTTCTCCCTTCTTCATACCACACAACTAGTTAAAATGTGAAAATTTACGTGGTCATCTCTTGCTCTCTCGTTTTATAGATCAAGAATCCCTTTTTCAGTCTTAATGTTACACAATAGTTTATTTGACTGCTTTTCTTTTGTTGTTGCAATGAGATGGACATATAGAAGTTGTGAGTATTAGCCTCAACATTGTCTCTTTTTCCCAGAGGATACACAGCAATGGCAGTAATGAACAGTTATATATGTAGTTCTACTTTGTGTTCTAAGTGCTTTATTTATATTCCAAAATCCTTTTCTAATGCAGTTAGTGGGGGCCAAATAATTCAATATGCCAGAGAAGCATGATTGAAAGTTTATTGTTAGCTGGCTAGGAATTCCCTGGGACAATTATAATCTATTCTTATTTCTGGCTATGGATTGATGCCATCTGGGAGCTATCATTTTGGGTCATGAAATCCTTGCTGAGACTTCCAAGACAGCATGAATGATTCCAGGAATCTCTTAATTAGGTGACACCCATTTCTTTAGCCCAACCCTGGGATATGGGGCCAGTAGAATTCTGGGGACATGGGCTGGACAGAGGATGGGAGTGAATCAGGTTATGTGCGAATGTGCATTATTATCACGTGGAGAGTTATTCCAGGAATTATTTTCTATATTAACTCACTAAAATCCCAAGGTAAATACTATTATTATTCTCTCATTTTTCAAACCAGTAAACTGAGGCAACGAAGGCTGAGCAATTTGCCCACATTAACTAGTAAGTGGAGGTGCTGGGATTCTAACCCAGGCAGTCTGACTCTACTGCCCCTTTTATTTTTGTCTAACCCATGATTCTCAAGGACAAACCATGTATTTACCTTGTGAATTATTATCCGGGACCCTCCACCAGTGTTCTTCAAGTGTTTGGTAATGGCAGATGGGTTTATTATTGATGTAGGAAACAAAAGATGTTGTTTGCTTCTCTGAGAGAAGAAAGCGGAGAAGGAGAAATGGTCACCTCCCTAATTCCAGTACCTCAATGGAGATTCAGGAGGCCTAGCATTGGTGAGGACTGACTCAGAAGTCTGTAAAAGCCAATCTGCAGTTTGTGAAGAGGAGCCATGACCCTGTCATTAGTTGAACCAAACTGCCCCAGAGTCAGGACCATCAATATTTCTGTAGCATAAAAAAACCAGCAAGGTTCCAGAATGCTAACCAGGTAATTATTACTGCTAGGGCTATTCTTGTTTTCTTTCTCTGACTGAAAAACATGAATGAAATTACGATGCCATTCCTTTTGTTCCTTGTGTCCTCTTACGGTTAGGTTCTTTGTTTCTACTCTTTCCCTGCTTTGTATTCCAAGGCTTTCTGTTGATCTTTGAGACTTAAAAGTCTCCCACAAGGGAAAGAAAGCATCCCTGAAATGCGGATTCATGAAATACCTCAGACTTCTGGAGGAAACAAATGACTCTGGGTTCTTTTCAACTCACAGCACACAGCAGACAGAAAAGCAGCAATTTGAGAATTCAGTGAGTCTAGGAGTCTCACGAGACAGTGCTTGTGTGGGAGGCTGGCAGTCTAAGGTACTAGTGAAGTGTTGGTGCTGCAAATTTAAAATGTTCATACTTCCCAGGATTTGAAAACATAAGCAGTCATAGCTTATTAAATTGGGGCTATCAATGGAATTTTTAAAAATTTATCAATTTGGGGGTATTTCCCTTGTTTTGATTTGCCAAACAGACATCACCAAGTGCACACATTCATAAAGAGTTCTAGAGAAATAAAAATGTCATGCTGTAAAGGAGAGGCAGTGTAATATAGTGCAAAGATCATCAGCTTGGAAGGAAGACTTGTGTCTGAACTGACGATTGAACAATTAACAATTCTATCTTCTTGGGAGAGTCATTTAATACCATCACTGTTCCTGAATTAGCACAATCGACTCCTAACTTGTTTTCCTTCTTCTACCCTTAACTGTCACACTTATTAACTAAAGTTAAATATGAAGTACTTTCTATGTCCCATGAGGATCAGCCTCTCTCACCTTACTTCTAATTAGTCCCCCTTCTCCCTCTGCTCTGGCCACACTGGCTTCCTTGTTCTTTACACACACCAAGCCCAGATCCACCTTGGGGCTGTGGACTTGCTGTTTCCTCTGCCTGCAATTTTTACTCGGCTGGCTCCTTCACTGCATTTGGTTCTCTTCTCAATTTCATCTCTTAATATCAGGCTTCCCAAAATTATTTTTCTAAAAAAAGGACCTCTTGTCATTCTCAATTACCTTACTTTGCTTTATTTTTCTTCTCAGCTCTTATCTCTGTCTGTAGGTGTATTCATTTATATGGTTGCCAGTTTCCCCAACTACAATATAAACTCCACATGGGCATATTTCTAGTCTGTTTTGTTCATCACTCTATCCCAAATGTCTAGAACAGTGTCTAGTACATAAAAGGCACGCAATAATTATCAGATGTGTCTTGGTTTCTTTCTCTTTAAAGTGAAGACAGAAGAAGCCTCCTTGCAGTGTTTGTAAAGATATTGAATAATGTATTAAATGGAATCTCAAAGTCCTTTAGTTCATTGCAGCAGATCTGTCTGTGCTCGTCATTTTCCTTCAGACTTTACCAATTGTATGTACTC
This sequence comes from Mesoplodon densirostris, assembly GCF_025265405.1. NCBI lineage: Eukaryota > Metazoa > Chordata > Mammalia > Artiodactyla > Ziphiidae > Mesoplodon > Mesoplodon densirostris. The sequence goes on from NC_082661.1 coordinate 119,348,877, forward strand.
TGGTGGATTTCCAACTACCAATGTATGCTGCTCCTTGTCTGAGGACTATTTCTGAAGACCTGGAAGGACAGAAGTGACTGGGAAATAACATTCCCACCCCAGAAGCCCTCAAATTGTGACTCCTGGGTGTTGGTGCATAAATACTCCAATTCCCTAGACACCTGGGATAACTCTGAGGCTTCCCAGTGTTTCTCTACAAGATTAAGCTCTAGCCAGTCACAGTGATAGCTGGCTTGACCACACATCCTTTATTGACTGCTTTCTCTTTCTTTGATCATTTCTCCACTTCTCCTGTTGTTTCCCAATAAAATAATTGCATTGAATTATTGTCTTAGGATCTGCTTCTGGGGGAACTCAACTAAGATTTTAAAAATGGTAGCTATTACTATGTAATGACTTCTTCTAGTCTACTAGGTAGAATTCAGACCTTTTAATATAAAATAACTGTACTTGTGTAAATGTGGGCTATTCTACAGAACTTAACATGTTATTGACCGGGGGATTTTTCAGAAACTAATGCTTGTGGCCGTAATACGTCTCCAGTCAAAAATGTGTTAATAATTATTAAAAGTAATAGTGTATTCTCTGATATTTAGCTCATTCTCAAATATCTTACATTGTAGTCCTCATTTCTGTACTGCATATTTATTTTCTTATGCATCTTCCAAAATGATAAAATGTGTTTTATTTATTGGTATCTGGACTATCTGTTTGGTTGTTATGATTCTCAAACTAGCCCTGTTCCAAAATAATCCATATCTTTGGTGTTGCAGATCAGGTACTGATACTTTAAAAATCTAATGGTCTCCTGTGTAACTAATGTGGACAACTCTGGTAAGTCTTCCATAAATTCTCCCTTTTCCACAATTTCAATAACATTTTTTTTTCTAGAGTTCTCTGCAGTTCTGTATGATCATAGAGCTTTATTATTTTTTAACTTAAAAGACTCTTTTCTATGTTTTGTTAGCATCTGTTTATGGGTTATCAGAGTTTTAAATTTAATGACTTTTAAAATGTTACTTGAGTCATTTAAGTCTTTAAGCCTTAAAGTTTTGTAACCCAACAAACTACTGATTTCAAAGTATGTGAAATACATTAATTTATAGACATTTTAACCTTCATTTAAAAAATATTAAGCATTAATACAATGGGGTGCTGGCATAAGGATAGAAATATAGATCAATAGAAGAGAATAAAGAGTCCAGAAACAAATCAATATGATATTCAACAAAGGTGCCAAGGCAGTGCAGTGGAGAAAGGAGAGTCTTTTCAACAAGTAGTGCAGGAATATTGGATATCCATATAATACATACAAAAACTTTCACTCATAATTTGTACCAAACACAAAAATTAACTGAAAATGAATCATTGATAGACCTAAATGTAAGAGCTCAAACTATAAAACTTCTACAAGGAAACATTGCAGAAAAATTTGCAAACTTGGGTTAGGCAAACATCTCATAGATATACATTAGAAGTATGATCCAAAAAAATTGGTAAATTGTACCACATCAAAATTCTAAACTTCTGCTTTTCAAAAGATAAAATTAGGGCAATGAAAAGACAAGCCACATACTTGAAAAAGATATTTGCAAAACATACAGCAGATCAAGGACTTACTAAGAATAAATAATTTTTATAATGAAATAATAAGAAGACAAACAACCCAATAGAAGAACTGAGCAAAAAAATGTTCAGAAACGAGTTCTCATAAGTGGCCACTGACTACCTTCATCTGTCAATAGCAGTATCATCATTTCTTATTTAACCCATGTAATTTTCAAGTGGTTACTGGATGCTTTCATATTCATTGGTTAGCATGCTCATGTAAAAATTATATTCAGATGAATATTGGGTAAATATACTTAAGTGGTGTGCACATAAAGATATGTTGTTGAAAGGTAAAGAAAGTAAATGTCTAGATAAAGGTGAATCCTGTGGAGATTCTCATTTACCAGAGCATTTCTAAATGGCTAATTATGATTATGGTCTAAAGAATGAGTCAGGTGTCTTCCATTTCCAAACAGGATGTAGTTAAGTAGTTCATGATAGGTCATGTCAGGATGTAGTAAGTTATGCTCCAATAGACAACAACTAGAAAAAGCCAGATGAATAATAAAAGTCATATTTTAAAAATCAGAGAGATGTGGAAATCTAAGGAACTACTTGGACTAAAATTCCAGAGTGGGAGAATCATTTAGAGGTGAGTAGACAATTAGCTACCAGTTTTTCCCTGGGGCCCTTGTCAATTTTAGGTGTAGGCTGATAAATGGAGCTTGACCCATGTATAAGGCTGATAGAGAAATCATTAAATCCTTTATTTTTATTTATTTATTTATTTATTTTTTTGCAGTATGCGGGCCTCTCACTGTTGTGGCCTCCCCCGTTGCGGAGCACAGGCTCCGGACGCGCAGGCCCAGAGGCCATGGCTCACGGGCCCAGCCGCTCCGCGGCATATGGGATCCTCCCAGACCGGGGCACGAACCCGTATCCCCTGCATCGGCAGGCGGACTCTCAACCACTTGCGCCACCAGGGAGGCCCTTAAATCTTTTAAAACTTCAGATTTTAGAGGCCCCAACTACTTGATCAGTTTTCTGCAAAAGATATTTGCAGTAATCTGAAGTGGCATAGGGTGTTAAGAGATAAGGGAAAAACATCTGACAGGCAGAGTGAAATCTCTTGCAGTGCTTAAGAAACAAAGATCAACCAGGGCAATCTTGAAATTAAAATAGGCAAGAGATGAAACCCCTAGAGGAAGCAGTGAATTCACATTGAGGATCTATATACTTTTTTTACCTGGGGACACCTCTGTGGGGAGTGGGAGGGAGGACACAGCTAGAGGCTGAAAACCTAGGTTTGGCCCTGGCTAAAGGCTGCTGTTGGGGGAGATTAGCATAGATTTTGTTGTTTATGTAGGGACTAGTGAGTAGAGAAGCCTCAGACACATTGCTGGTCTCCCTCTCAAACATCTGATGTATTTGAAGCTATATCAGGAGGATAATAAGCTAAATTGAAAAACTTGGAAGAGTAGAACTACTGGAGTTTTATAGAGCCAAGAAGACAAAGACTCAGCAGCTTTAAAATAAAAATCCTAGGGCCTCCCTGGTGGCGCAGTGGTTGAGAGTCCGCCTGCCGATGCAGGGGATACGGGTTCGTGCCCCGGTCTGGGAGGATCCCATATGCCGCGGAGCGGCTGGGCCCGTGAGCCGTGGCCTCTGGGCCTGCGCGTCCGGAGCCTGTGCTCCGCAACGAGAGAGGCCACAACAGTGAGAGGCCCACATACCGCAAAAAGAAAAAAATAAAATAAAATAAAAAAAAAAAAAAAAAAAAAATCCTAGTGGACCACATCCTAGAAATACTGGCAAATACGAGGTAGACTAGACTTTAGAAAAACTGAAGTCCAAAGAGTACGCATCTCAATTCCTGAATGGATTCAGGTGAGTAGTCCCTTACCCTATCTAACAAAGGAAAACACCTTTGTGGTGAGACATAACATCAGCTGGGGACTTTCCGGTTCTTTCAAACACACTTTGTAACAAGAAAAAGTATGAAACATGTGAAGAGGTAATACCATACAATAGATAATCAAAAAAGAAAAAAAACCCCAACAACACAGACAATAGAAAACCAGATATTGGGTAGGAATAGAAATGCAGACCTAGAGAACAGATGTGTGGACACAGGGTGGGGAAGGAGAGGGTGGGATGAACTGGGAGATTATGTTTGACATAAATACACTACCATGTGTAAAACAGATAGCTAGTGGGAACCTGCTGTAGAGCACAGGGAGCTCAGCTCGGTGCTCTGTGATGACCTAGATGGGTGGGATGGGGGGTGGAGGTTGGGGGTTCCAAGAGGGAGGGGATATATGTATATGTATAGGTGATTCATTCACTTCACTGTACAGCAGAAACTAACACAACATCGTAAAGCAATTATACTACAATAAAAAAAGATCAGATATTAGAGTTAGCAGATGAGAGTATAAATGAGCTTGATAAATATGTTCAAGAAAAAAAGAGAGAAAAGATAGATAAAATAGATGAAAGGATGAAGAATTTCACCAGGCTACTGTAATTTAAAAAAGGAATCTAACGGATATTTCAGAACTATAAAATATAATTGAAATTGAGAACTGAATGGATGGATTTAACAGCAGATTGGACAATGAAGAACCCAGGATCAGTGAATAAAATAGGTAGGTAGCAAATATCCAAACAGATTGAAAGAGAAAAAAAATGGGGGAAAACTCAGATGTGACATAAAAGGCAGGTGAGACACACCCAAAAGGTCTAATGTACATGTAATTGCAGCATCAGAGTAAAGAAAAGGGAGGGGAATAGTAGCAATAGTCTTAGGTGTTTTATCCAAGAATTTCCCTAAACTGATAAAAATCAACTCACAGATTTAAGAAGTTTAGCAAATGTCAAGCAGGATTAAAAAACAAAAAACCCCCCACCAAAAACCCTAGACATATCTCAGTCAAAATACTGAAAAACAAAGGTAAAGAAACAAATTTAAAAGTTGCCAGAACTTAAAAGACAAATTAATTTCAAGGACTGACAAGCTGAAAAGCTGATTTCTGAACAGAAACAATGGAAGCCAGAAGAAAATAGGAAAATGCCTTTAAAGTGCTGAAAGAAAATTAAGTGCCAAACTGGAATTCCGTACATAGCAAAAATATCCTTCAAAAATGAAAGGGAAGACCTTTTTAGACAAGTACTGAGGGAAATCACTGTTATTATGACTGTATTAAAAAAATAAGAAAAGGATATTTTCCAGCAGAAGGAAAATAAACACAGACAAAAACATGGAAATGTAGGAGAAAATGAAGAATATCAAAAAGAGTAAATATCCAAGAAATAGAAATAAATATTGAATATTATAAAATAATTGTAATGTTATATAGTTTAAAATATAATTAGAACTAAATGCATGAGAACAATAATAAAAAATTTGATAAAGGGGGATTAAAGGAGTGAAAATGTTCTAAAGTAGAATTTGGGAAGTGATAATTATTTGAGCTAGCTATGATAAATCAAAAATACAAAAAAAAGGGGGGGCTTCCATGGTGGCACAGTGGTTAAAAATCCACCTGCCAATGCAGGGGATACGGGTTCGAGCCCTGGTCCAGGAAGATACCACATGCCACGACGCAACTAAGCTTGTGCACCACAACTACTGAGCCTGCATTCTAGAGCCTGTGAGCCACACTACTGAGCCTGCATGCCTGGAGCCTGTGCTCTGCAGTGGGAGGGGCCGCCTCAATGAGACACCTGAGCACCACAACAAAGAGTAGCCCCCACTCGCTGCAACTAGAGAAAGCCCGCGCGCAACAACGAAGACCCAATGCAACCAAAAATAAATAAATAAAATAAATAAATTTTTAAAAATGCATACTGCAATCTCTAAAGTAGTCATTAAAGGAATAAAAAATAATGTTTTAGTACATATTTACTGTTTAAAAGAGGAAAGCTGAAATAATAAAAAAGGGATTGATCCAAAATGATAGAAAGAAGAAAAAAGGAAATATAAAACAGATGGGAAATGAAACAAATGAAAAATTATAGCTAAAAAATCAGTTATATCAGTAATTAAATGTAAATGGATTAACACTTCATTTAAATAATGAAGATTAATTAGATTAAAAACACAAAACCCAACTATATGCTTCTTATGAGTAAAACATTTTAATTTTAAATAACATTACAGAAAAGTCAAAAATGAAAGGATGGGCTTGGGGATCTTGAGACTACAAAGAGTGCTACTCCCACACTTACAATAAGAACATAAAAAGCTGGGCAATTTTCAGGACTTCCCCAGTGGCACAGTGGTTAAGAATCTGCCTGTCGGGCTTCCCTGGTGGCGCAGTGATTGAGAGTCCGCCTGCCGATGCAGGGGACACGGGTTTGTGCCCCGGTCCAGGAGGATCCCACATGCCACGGAGCGGCTGGGCCTGTGAGCCATGGCCGCTGAGCCTGCGTGTCCGGAGCCTGTGCTCCGCAACGGGAGAGGCCACAACAGTGAGAGGCCCGCGTACCACAAAAAAAAAAAAAAAAAAGAAAAGAATCTGCCTGTCAATGCAGGGGGCCTGGGTTTGATCCCTGGTCAGGGAACTAGATTCCACATGCCACAACTAAAAGATCCCACATGCCGCAACTAAAGATCCCACGTGCTGCAAATAAAGATCCCATGTGCCACAACTAAAGATCCCATGTGCCGCAACTAAGACCCCCCCCCCAAAAAAAAAGCTGGGCAATTTTCAAGTTCACGACTTTCCTTGAACCCAACAGAATGCTAACACTGCATGGTGAGAAACTAAAGCTGAAATATGGACAGAGATGGGACACGAGAGCTTGCTTACCTGGGCAGATGCAGCCAGACACCAGTAAGAAGAATTCAGCTACAATAGTTGATAAATTGGCAAAAGTGAGTGTGGGCTAGAGAGATAGTTGGAAGACCTTGAGGTCCACAGATATGGGAGAGGGGAGGAATTTACATCCTCTTGCAAGTTTTTTCTCTACAAATCACAACTACTCACCAGGAAGGCTAAGGAGAATCCTGAGAAAGATTCCTTCATGGTGTAGGTCAGGGGAGGAGAAGAGCAGGTGCTGTGGAAGGGGCACAAAACTCTGCCTAGATCTTTCTCTTCTATTTCCCCTATTTCCTCTATGGAACAAAGCCTTACTATACAGAGTAGGGGGAGGAGGGCAACAAAAATTGTTGCCCCTAGAGTAATGGTAAAAACTCCTTGTAGCTGAAAGAAGGAAATAGGAAAAGTACCTTCTACCCTGAGGGAGGAGCTTGAATATATGCTGGGTCCAGAACTACAGTTGGAGGATAGGCAAGAGGATTTTAAAGGCTACATTCCCCGAACTCAGGGAAATAGTACCTATCTAAGACTAAGGTTTAATCAGGATATCAGAGCACACCACCCCTACTGCACTGCCTTCACAACGCTAAAAACCACTGAGTAATAGAAACAATGGACTACTGCCAGGAGAGCTGTAACATTCAGGCCCTCTATACAGTAAAGTATAAAAGAAGACCTAAAGCTGAGGGTAGAACAGATAATGAGAAACACCACCTTGGCAACCAGCCCTCAATCTAAACACAAGTTATCATTAGAGAAACCTTGCATGCATTGAGAGTAAACAAGCAACAAAAAACCTCAAATTCAAGTTGACTCTGATTAACACAAACCTAAAGCCTAAATACTAAAGGCCTAGCAGAAGGAAAGCTGCGCCCATTTCCAAGCTCAAAGCTTACTTACTTCAGTCTCTATTGTCCTACACAAGTCAAACACACACACACACACACACTCCCAAGAAGCAGAAGAGTCAACAGAACCAGATGTGGCTATTATAGAGATGCTGGAATTGTCTAACAGAGAATTTAGAATAACTGTGATTAATAAGGAAAAGGCTCAGTGGCAAAGTTGGACAATGGGTTAGATTATATGAGTAATTTCAACCAGGACATGAAAACTATAAGAAAGAATCAAAATGGAAATGAGAGAAATGAAAAACATAATAACAAAGGTCTGGACTGCTTTGTATGGACTGATCAGTAGACTGGACACAGCCAAGGAAAGAATCAGTAAACTTGAAGATATGTCAATAGAAATTACCCAATCTGAAACAAAAGAGGAATAAGTGCAGGAAAAAACCCCAGGCATCCAAGAACTGTGGGATAATATCAAATTGTCTATATGCATTATTGGAATGCCAGAAGGAGAAAAGAGAAAAATGGACAGAAGAAATATTTCTTCTGTCATCGCTGACAATTTTCAAAAATGAATGGCAGATACCAAACCACAGATTCAAGAAGTTCAGAGAACACCAAACAGGATAAATACTAACCAAACAAACAACAGCACACACCTAAGTATATCATAATTAAACAGTTGAAAACAAAAGACAAGAAAAATTTTAAAGTTAAAAGAGACACATTACATGCAACTGTACATCCATAGGCGAAAACAACTCGAAACCATATCTCATATCTTATACAAAAGCTAACTCAAAATGTTTTATAGACATAAATATAAAACATAAAACTATAAAACCTCTAGAAGAAAACTTAGGAGAAAATATTTGTGACCTCAGGTGAGGCAAGGAATTTGAAAATATTATACCTGAAACATGATCCATAAAAGAAAAAAACTGTAAGTTGGATATTATCCAATTTGAAAACTGATCTGTGAAAGACACTGTTAAGTGCATAAAAACTTAAGCTCACGACTGGAAGAAAATATTTGCAAATCACATTTCTGACAAAGGCCTGTATCTATAAAATATAAACAATTTACAAAATTCAATAATAAGACAACCAATAACTGATACTTTAGCTCTGTAGGTGATTCAAACATACAACCAAGTTTGGAAACCTCTCTTCAATGGCCTCCTCTCTCACTTATCTGAAAATCAAAACTACCCTTCTGTCTTAGATTAGAGTTGGCTATGAAATATAAATCTAAACCCCAGGGTCACTCACATTCCTTTGAATTTATGGTGGCTTTCTGGTGTGTGTATTGGCAGCCTACAGGCAGCTGGATATTTCACTTCTGTTCCTTTTGTTACTTCTGTGTATTCTATTCTTTCTTGGCACCTATAGATTTAGATTTGGCTTATCAAGCATGCACATCTCTTGAAAGACAAAATATGGAATGTAAAAATTTGCTTTAAAAGATCATTAAATAAAAACGCATCTTGACTTGTCTTTATAAATTCTACATTGATGAAGTTAATACACATTTGAGCACTGCTCCAGGAGCAAGAGGCACTTGGACATGCCTCTTCATTCAGGATAGACCTTCAGGCAAACCCACTAAAGGTGGATAAGTTGTGGTAAGTTAATTCTTCTAATATTTAGTTTATGATTTGCTCATCAGTTTGTTTCTAAGGAAATCTCCTATTAGAGTGATGATATTCAGATTTTAGTGGGCATAAAAATCACCTAGGGAAGAAGTTACTAAAATGTAGATCCTTGACCTCCCACCACCAGAGATTGTATGTAGTTAACGTTGGGGTGAGTCCCCCAAATCTATATTTTTAAATAAGTACCTTTCCATGATTCTAATGCAGCCAGGACCATAGAAGACCCACTTAAAAATCCTGATAAGAAGATCATCCCTGAGAATTTTGTGTTTATTCATGTCCGGTAACTGAAAACTAGCATAGACATTGAACTTCACCAATGCAGACACTGTGAGGCAAAAGAGAGCTTGCTAGAATAGAACGGGAGAAAATCTAGCTTTGAAAATGACTCTCCCTTTCATTGACTCCTTTTTTTTTCTTTTTTGTAAATGACAAGTTTTGTGAAATGATTCACTGGAGAGTTATTATGGGCCAAGTATGATAATAGTCATTCATATTCTGGCCACTAATGCAATTCATTTGGTAAACGCCAAGCTCTTCGAAGCTTGAAGCACCTACTGTAATTGCATTCTGCAGCTAAGAAGTGGCAATGGATCCCTGGGCAGCCATGTGGATCTCTCTCTTGAAGCACTGGATAGAAACCTCAACATGTGGCCCTGCAGTGGAGCTGTTTCAGTTTTCATCCTTCCCCCACTGTATTTTCTTTAGACTACTGAGTTATATTCAGTGGGGTCCTGACTGAATGTGAAAATATTTAGAAAATGTGAAATGTTTAGAAGGTTGATGTAAAAAACAATTTAGTTTCTCACATGTAAATAACAATTATTATGAAACCAGAAAGGGAAAATGTGAACTCAGTTTGGTTATCACCACTATACTGTATTGTCTTTTGCTTTTTCCTCAGATTTTAGCCTTTTCTTTAGTGAGGAACCTTGGGATACACGGTCATCATATCCACCCCCAAATACTTACCCCATCAAATGCATTTTCTTTTTTACTTCATTTGCCATTTAGCTTTTGCTAAGTACAACTGGGAATGGCATTATGGTCTCAGATAATAGAAGAAAAATTAAATGTGTTGAAAACCTGTCTGGTGCCTTTTTTAGGAGGGTGAGGCCCATTGTCATGTGTGAGCCTATTGGCTGACTTCTAATGGAGGGCATGGGAGTGTGATTCTAGAAAGTCTTATTTTGAGTTTTGGGAGCTCAAGCAAGTCGCACGCTCACCACTGCTCAGGCGTCCCATCCTTTGCATTTGTTAAATTGTATTTTTCATTAGAGATAACACTTGTAACAAGCCAGAGGAAAGTAGGTCTTGCTGCAGCTTAATTTGAGGAAATTGATTAAGATAAATTTTACATTGTGCCCATCTTAGAGAAAAATGAAATAACTCATTATGAAAAGTATAGACTGCTTGCTATTATTCTGATAGGGAGCAATTTAATGAGCCAATTTATGAACTGTTGAAGCCAACTTATTGGCATTTTCAATTTGCCTGGTTGTTCCTAAAGAAAAAAAATAAATCACATGAGGAGGTGAGCAGATGTTAACACAGAAAAACTTGGAAAATACACAAAATTATAAAAGAAAAATAATATTATTATTAACATTTTAATGCGTATGCTTCCAGCCAGTTTTCTATGTGTACATGTATATGTTTTTTGACATCATATTTTATAATTCCTCTGTAAACTGCCTTTTTTCACTCACTTCTAGATTATAAGCATTTCCCAATGCTATTAAAATATCTTCAATACATAAATTTAATGTTTACATAATGCTACCTTTATTTATGCACTATATTTTAATTAACCATTCTTTTATAACTGGACATTAAGTTTATCTATAATAAATATTCTGATAATCTTGATTCATCACAGAAGACTTAAAATATTTGTGGAAGATCTCATATTTCCAACCAGCAAATTAAATGGCAGGTGGTGGATTCTGGATCTCCCCGTTTATATCAACTAACTCACCTCTTGAGAAAATATAAAATGTTGAATAGGATTGTAGGCCTTAAGGACTGGTTATTTGGGGAATGTCTTTTTGTTATATTTGGGTTTAATTATTTCCAGAGTTGCTTCCATGTTTGAAGTCAGTGGATTAAAGCAGTAGTTCCAGTCTTTTTGGCAGGGAGGGGAGGAGAAAAGGCAGGGAAGATGGATTATAGTTCCAAATCTGCAAAGTTGTGGAAATTCATTGTAAAGTCTCTGAGCTGGGTATTGAGGAACTCCAGCCTCATCAACTTCTCTGATTAGGTAGAGAAAGGGAGCAATGGACTATGGTGAGAAACATGGAAGTCTGTGAAGTGAGTAGGATTTGACATAGACATACTTTGGGGAGAGAAGTGACAAAGTCAAGTTTTTACCAGATAAAAGTTTGATATCTAACACTACTACAGATTTTGGCTGGCCACATTAAAGGCTAATTTTGGAAAGGGGAGGAGGACTCAGAGTCCCAAACTGAAAGCCTGAGGAAAGTGTTGAGCATCATGAATAAATGAATATCTCTTATTTCCCAGTTCTCTGACACAAACTGGGTGTCCAACATTTCAATTCAATTCTGATACTAACTCCCAGATTTAGCATCACACCCCACAGGTTAAGGGTTTAGTCTCACAAGACTGCCCCCTACTTCAGATGCCAATTACAATGGGGTGCCCAGGATACCTGCACTTCTGTCTAGCTTGGCTGGAATGAGTCAGAGAACTTAGGAAAATTCTATACAGTAGTCCCCCCATATCCACAGTTTCATTTTCTGTAGTTTTAGTTACCTGTGTTCAACCTCAATCCAAAAATATTAAATGGAAAATTCTAGAAATAAACAATTCATAAGTTTAAGTTTAAAAAAAAAATTGCATGCTGTTCTGAGTAGTGTGATGAATCGTCCTTTTGTCCAGTGAATCCACACTGTATATGTTACTTGTCTCTTAGTCAAGTTAGTAGCCATCTTGGTTATCAGATTGACTTTTGCAGTATCACAGGAACTGTGTTTAAGTAACTCATACTTTACTTTAAAATGGCCCCAAAATACAAGAGTAGTGATGCTGGGAAAACCATAGTATGTATAGGGTTTGGTAATATCCACTGTTTCAAGCATCCACTGGGAGTCTTAGAACTTATACCCCATGGGTAAGGGGGCACTACTGTACTTACTATTACAGTTTACTATAAAGGATAAAAATAAACAGTCAGATTAAGACGTACAGAGGGTGAGCACCAAAAGGGTCCTGAGCGCAGGAGCCTTTATCTCCATGGAACTGGAGTATGCCACCTTCCTAACACTTTAATATGTTCATCAGCTTGGAAGCTCCCCAGACCACCTGTCATTTAGTCATTTTTATGGAGGTCTAATTATGTAGGAACGATTGATTAAATAATTGGTCATTGGGGGACTGAACTCAGTCTCCAGTCCCTATTTCCACCCTTCAAAGGAATTTTATTTTAATTGAGAAAGCAGCTTAAGTCAGTTAAGCTTCATCCTACAAACAGTCCTTGAGACTGCCCTATAACAAAGGAGGGGATCTCTTCAGCCCTTACCTGCTATCTTTCCTCCAAAACCCATTTGCTCTGCCTCAGAGGCAGCAATTCCTGCTTTGATGCATCAAAAGTAAGACTCTTCATAGTAACACTTTGATCTCAGTCCTGATTCATCCCACAGGATGGCCCCCTGGATCTGCCTTTGGCCTTTACTCTGCATTCACTGGCAGTCCCAGGCTCCTATAACCTCCGCCTCCTCTGTGGCCTTGTTTGTCCAGGAAGGGAGAAAGGAACACATACCAAGTAACATACAGAACAAGTTCTACTCAGAATTGCTAACTGGCACTTTGCCATAATATTAACAATATTAATAACAACAACATTAAAAACCAATAATAGTTATAAGAGCTTACTAAGTGCCAGGTATTGCTCTAAGCACTTATACGCATTATTTTAATTAATTCTTACAATGTCCCTATAAGTTATTATCACCATTTACAGATGTTAAGTTACAGAGAGGCTATTCAGATGGTAGGTGGAAGAAACAGGATTCAAATCCAGCCATTCTGATGCCAGTACTAAGGCCACTTGAGGCTACATTGATAGATCAGAAAAGAAAAGGAGTGGATTAAGAAAGGTTTCCTGGAGGGAGGTTTGTAATTTCTTTAAGCAATGGAGGACATAAGCCCGATGACTGGATGGGAGAAGGCATTCCAAATCAAGAAAATACTCTGTACCCAAGCTCCAAGAACCTAATGTCTCAGCTTAATGTTTTTGCACATGGTAGTTTCTGTACTTGGAATGCTTTCTCCTTTTTATTCATTTGACTGATTTCTGTTTGTCTTATAAAACTTAGCTTGGAAAAAAAAAAACACTTAGCTTGGATACTATCTTGTTTTGAAGACTTCCTTGCATGCAATGCTCTTGGTTTATTGCTCTCTGCTCACCCTGTGCTGACTTCTGACATAGCTCATGGTAGACTGATTGCAAAAAATGCCCCCAATCATCCACCTCTCTCTGTATTCATGCACTTTGCCACATACCTTTGCAGCCCTATCAGGAGGTGGGCTCTATTTCCCCTGACCTTTGAGCATGGGCTGGCCTTGTGACTTGCTCTATCCAGTAGATAGTGGTTTGACTGATGATGGGCCAATTTCAGCCTGGACATCTAGAGATCTTGTGACTCCTAGTGTCTTAGAGCCCTGCCTTTTCCATGTGTACAGGCTGGGATGCCCTGTTAGAGGGCGAGGAAGCACATGGAAGAGAGCTGAGCCAACTTCCAGAAATAGAGCTCTTGGCTAACCCACCAGTTGATCACAGATGTAGGAAGGAGTCCAGAAGAGAACTATCAAGTCTGGCCAGATCAACAAGTCAAGTCTGCCTAGTCAACCTGGAGTCACAAGAAATAAAAAATGGTTATTGTTTTAAGCTGCTAAGTTTGCAGATGATATATTGTACAGCAATTACTAAAGGATACAGAAATTGATGCCCATAACAACATCCTAAAGTATGTGCATTGGCTTTGTGTCTGAGTGGCGAGTGGCAGCTAGAAAAATGATGGGCAACTGTAAACTCTGGTTGGAAAAATGATGAGGAAATTTTTAGGGGAGCCTGGAAAAATAGCAACTCATGTTATATAGCAATGAAATGACTAGCAAACTTGGAATATAGAACGTGTCTCTAACAACCTTTTGGATTTGGCTAAGAAGATCTCTAAGGTACAATGTTTAAGGTATCAGTTAGTTGCTGCCTGATGGAAAAGATAAGGTACAGAAAAAGAAGATAAGCTTAAAACAACAACACAACAACAACAACTGGTCAGGTTGCAAAATGTGAAGAACGGAAAACAAAAATGTTTCTCATCTCTAGCCTCTCAAGCCAGACAAAGATCAAATACAGGGTGTATCAGAAAGACATGGCCTTGGGGCAAAGATGGATATGGAAACAGGAAAGCAATTAACAGAATTTAAGGCAAATCTATTTTGATCAACTAAAGAAAAAACATAGTTGGTTAGTAGTGAGAAATTAATATAGCAAGGAATCTAGAAAGCTCTGAGATATCTTTAAAATTTGAACATGCTCTTATTTCTAAACCTGCCAACTTCTTTTCTTTCTATAATTGTCACCCTTTTCTCCTTCTCCCTTATTTGCTCTCTACATTTCTTTTTGCTTACTACTTCCCTGTCTCTCAATGAAGGCAACGTAGCAAGTTAAATATAATAACTTTGTAACATTTCCCAAACCATCCTTTTTTATGTGACAGACTGCATGATGACCTTTAAAATTAATTATGATAATTGAATACCTGGTAAATGTATTATTAAAAATTGTATACCTTTAAAGAAGAAAGTATAACTTAATACCCATTTATTATTGTGGTAGGCTATCACTTTTTAAATTGGAAACTAAAGGCAAATCAATTTATCAAGTCCTAGGTGTCAGTTGAAATTCCCTTAAATAGAACACTGTGGATTTCTTCCTTTTTTATTTTTTGGTAAGCAAGAGAGTTTCAGACTACTTTTTTTTTTTTTTAACAACTTGTCGATTTGGGCAGAGTTTCAAGCCCTGCCTTTTGGGCTTCTGCTTTCTACAAGTCACAGGGTAGGGATGTTTGTGTTTGCCAAAATTGAAAATAACAGAACCAAAAAAATCATATGTTGCAATATTCTGTTTCCATTTCCAGAGCAGGCCCAGCTCCTTCCTGGTTCGACGAGGTCAAATGGAGACTTCTTTTGAGTCACTTCTAGAAAAAGCTATTTGTAGTCTCCACATATTTTCAGTGAGAAGATGGTGATAATGATGATGATGATGGTGGTGGTGGTGGTGGTGATGGTGATGCTAATTAAGACTTTTCTGAATAATTCCTGGAAAACTGTTTCCCACTGCACAAAATGGATGAAAGATATGCTATTTGGATTCAGAATAGTTTACCAGTGTGGTGTGGTGATTAGCAAGGCAGAAGGCATCATGGGATCCACCAGCAAAAGGAGGAGAAGTGAAATATGATAAGCAATTCTCTCTTTTCAACCTCATCATGGTTGGAATTTCACCCAAACTAGCATCCAGTTGTGAGTCTCTGTGCTCTGAAAGTTTTGAATATGTTGGAGGGGTGTAGAAGTAAGTAGGCAGTGTCAGAAGTTCAGTCCATATGTGATTGAAAGAAAGAGTATCTAAGACTACTAAGAGTATTTGAATGTCTGCTAGTTATAAGCAGTGGGTCAGGAAGGTTGTGTGATCATTAGAACTTCTGTTTCTGGCATTATAGAATGACTTGTATCAAACTAACTCTCTTGCCAGGATAAATTATAAAAGCTAGATAAAACAATAGCCTGAAGATACTGGGGAGTAACTGCCCTAAGGGCTAGGACTAAGCAATAGCATTAAAGGCAATCCTGAAGTAGACAATGTTCCCATTACCTATTACTGTTTTGCAAACCTTCTCAGAACCAAGAGACATAAGACAATAACTAATTATCTCTCATAGTTCTAGAGGTTGACAAATTCAGTGGGGTGTTTCTTGTTTCATGTCCTTCATGTGCAGCCAGATAGTGTTTGAAGCTGGGCTCATTTGAAAGCATCTTCACTCAAGTGTCTGGAGCCTGGGCTGGGAAATATGGAATAGGTGGGGAGTGGTTGAGCATTCAACTCTATAGGTGTCCTTTCCACATGACTAGTTTGGGCTTCCTCACACTTGGAAGTCTCAGTGGACTTCTTATGTGGTGACTGGCTTATATCAGAGTGGGCATTTTAAGAGACAGGAAGCAGAGCTGGAGGTCTTTTAAGACCTGGGCCCTAAAATGGCACAGCATCACTTCTGCCATATTATATTGGTCAAAGCAGTCCCCAGACCTACCCAGTTGTAAGGGGAGGAGAGAGTGAGGGGAGTGTCAACTCAGTGAGAGGAGTGTCAAAGAATCTGAGGTCATCTTTATTATGCCACAAACTAGTTCTTACAAAGCTTTGAGCCCAGCCTTGACTGAAGTTGATCTTCACATACTCACTTGCCTGTCAGACAAAATTAAATCCTCCAAGGAGAAAGATTACTCCACCCAGAGATCTTACAAGTTGTTCATGCAAAATGTTTGATATTCAATGAAAAATTACTAGGAATGCCAAGAAATAGGAACAGACTAAAAAGCAAAAAATAGAAATGGGTCCAGATGTTGGAGTTATAATACAGGAAATTTAAAATAACTATGATATAGGAAATTTACAACAACTATAATATATGAAATTTAAAATAACTATGATTAATATGATCAAGAGTTTTTAAAAGATAGTTTTTCCAGAAAACTGGTATCTATAAAAAAGAATAAAGTCAAGTAGAAATTCTAAAAGTTAAAAATACAGTATCAGATACTATGAATTCAAACATGGAATAAAAATAGATCATTAAACTAAAATATAGACTAGTAGAAAATATCCAGATCTAAGAAAATATCAAACAGATAAGAAAAGAATTGAAAATACAGAATGAATGTAAGAAATATGTGGTAGATGGTTAAGATGACTACCATATATGGTTGGAGTTCCAGGAGAAGAAAAGATGGAAGAAAACAAAAACAATTCATTTGAAAAAATACTGGCCAGAAGTTTTCCATAAGTTGGAAAACATTAAGTTTACAGAGTCAAGAAGTGCTATAAACCCCAAGCGGATTAACACAAAGAAGACCATTTCTAGAGACAATATATTCAAACTGATAAAAACAAAATACAAAGAGAAAAATCTTTAAAGTAATCAAAAAAGACATTCTCCTTCAAAACAACAAGATTGACAGTTGACTTTTCAACAGAAATGTTGAATGCCAGAATTCAATAAAATGACTGATATCTTTAAAGAGCTAGAAGATGATAACAGTCAATTTAAAATGTTATGTATCGTAAAGATGTCCTCATCAAATAAAGACAGATTTAGACAAATAAAAATGAGAGAAATTGTCTTCAGAAGACCTGCACTAAAAGAACTACTAAAAAAATTTTATTTTATGCAGAAAAAGAAAAATATGACCTCATATGGAAACAAAATAATGCAAGAAGAAATGAAGATCACTGTGGGTAGGGAGAGAGTAGAGAAATCTAAATAAATATTGATGAGTGAGAAAAAGAATTATAAAATGGTTTATGGTTTTAAATATATGGAGTCTTATAATGCAGGAGAACAATAGCACAGACAGCAATGGGGAATGATAAAGAGAGTTGAAGTGATATAAGACTGCCCTGTCATAATAGAAAAAAAAAAAAAAAAAAAAAAAAAAGACTGCCCTGACTGGGAGGTAGTAAAAGAGCTAATGTTAGGAAGACTATCATAACTTAAGAATGCACCTTGAAATGTCTAAGATAACCTCTAAAACCACTATTAAGGAAGAAAACAGAAAAATGGTTTTAAAGATATTTGATTCAAAAAAAGGCAAGAAAGGATAAAAACAACAAAAATAGATGCAATGAAGAGAAAAGAAATATCATATCGTAGATTTATACCTAAATTTATTAGTAATTATATTAAATGTGAGGTAAA
The DNA here is from genome assembly GCF_025265405.1 of Mesoplodon densirostris. Taxonomy (NCBI): domain Eukaryota; kingdom Metazoa; phylum Chordata; class Mammalia; order Artiodactyla; family Ziphiidae; genus Mesoplodon; species Mesoplodon densirostris. Next base: position 119,366,753 of record NC_082661.1, read on the forward strand.
TACTTCAATGAAGACACAGAGATTGCTAGAGTGTATAAAACAAAACAAAATCCATATATATGCTCCTTACATGAAACAAACATTAAATGTAAAGCACAGGTAAAAATATGGAAAAAGTATGTCATGCAACACTAACCAAAAGAAAGCTTATATAACTATTCCAATATAAGACAATGTAAATTGTAAGGCAATAGCATTACTAGAGATAAAGAAATATTTTAAGAGATATTTTATCACGATAGGTATACTTTATTTATTTTTTCATATATGGCCTTTATTATGTTGAGGTAGGTTCCCTCTATGCCCACTTTCTGGAGAGTTTTTATCATAAATGGGTGTTGAATTTTGTCAAAAGCTTTTTCTGCATCTATTGAGACGATCATATCATTTTTATTCTTCAATTTGTTAATATGGTGTATCACATTGATTGATTTGCGTATATTGAAGAATACTTTCATTCCTGGGATAAACCCCACTTGATATGACCCTTTAATGTGCTGTTGGATTCTGTTTGCTAGTGTTATGTTGAGGATTTTTGCATCTATGTTCATCAGAGATATTGGCCTGTTGTTTTCTTTTTTTGTGACATCTTTGTATGGTTTTGGTATCAGGGTGATGGTGGCCTCACAAAATGAGTTTGGGAGTACTCCTCCCTCTGCTATATTTGTGGAAGAGTTTGAGAAGGACAGGTGGTAGCTCTTCTCTAAATGTTTGATAGAATTTGCTTGTGAAGCCATCTGGTCCTGGGCTTTTGTTTGTTGGAAGATTTTTAATCACAGTTTCCATTTCAGTGCTTGTGAATGGTCTGTTTATATTTTCTATTTCTTCCTGGTTCAGTCTCAGATGGTTGTTATTTTCTAAGAATTGGTCCATTTCTTCCAGGTTTTCCATTTTATTGGCATAGTTGCTTGTAGTAATCTTTCATGATCCTTTGTATTTCTGCAGTGTCAGTTGTTCCTTCTCCTTTTTCATTTCTAATTCTGTTGATTTGAGTCTTCTCCCTTTTTTTCTTGATGAGTCTGGCTAATGGTTTATCAATTTTGTTTATCTTCTCAAAGAACCAGCTTTTAGTTTTATTGATCTTTGCTATTGTTTCTTCCACCTTTTTTTTTCATTTATTTCTGATCTGATCTTTATGATTTCTTTCCTTCTGCTAACTTGGGTATTTTTTTGTTCTTCTTTCTCTATTGCTTTAGGGGTAAGGTTAGATTGTTTTTTATTAGAGATTTTCCTTGTTTCTTGAGGTAGGATTGTACTGCTATAAACTTCCCTCTTAGAACTGCTTTTGCTGTATCCCATAGCTTTTGCATCATCGTGTTTTCATTGTTATTTGTTTCTAGGTATTTTTCGATTTCCTCTTTGATTTCTTCAGTGATCTCTTGGTTATTTAGTAGTGTATTGTTTAGTCTCCATGTGTTTGTATTTTTTACAGTTTTTCTCCTGTAATTGATATCTAGTCTCATAGTGTTGTGGTCGGAAAAGATACTTGATACGATTTCAATTTTCTTAAATTTACCAAGGCTTGATTTGTGACCCAAGATATGATCTATCCTGGAGAATGTCCCATGAGCAGTTGGGAAGAAAGTGTAGTCTGTTGTTTTTGGATGGAATGTCTTATAAATATCAATTAAGTCCATCTTGTTTAATGCATCATTTAAACTTTGTGTTTCCTCATTTATTTTCATTTTGGATGATCTGTCCATTGGTGAAAGTGGGGTGTTAAAGTCCCCTACTATTATTGGTTACTGTTCATTTCCCATTTTGTGGCTGTTAGCATTTGCCTTATGTATTGAGGTGCTCCTATGTTGGGTGCATAAATACTTAAAATTGTTATATCTTCTTCTTGGATTCATCCCTTGATCATTATGTAGTGTCCTTCTTTGTCTCTTGTAATAGTCTTTGTTTTAAAGTCTATTTTGTCTGGTATGAGAATTGCTACTCCAGCTTTCTTTTGATTTCCATTTGCATGGACTATCTTTTTCCATCCCCTCACTTTCAGTCTGTATGTGTCCCTAGGTCTGAAGTGGGTCTCTTATAGACAGCATATGTATGGGTCCTGTTTTTGTAACCATTCAGCTAGTCTATGTCTTTTGGTTGGAGCATTTAATCCATTTACATTTAAGGTAATTATCAATATGTATGTTCCTATTACCATTTTCTTAATTGTTTTGGGTTTGTTTTTGTAGGTCTTTTCCTTCTCTTGTGTTTCCTGCCTAGAGAAGTTCCTTTAGCATCTGTTTTAAAGCTGGTTTGGTGGTGCTGAATTCTCTTAACTTTTGCTTATCTGTAAAGGTTTTAATTTCTCCATCCAATCTGAATAAGATCCTTGCTGGGTAGAGTAATCTTGGTTGTATGTTTTTCTCCTTCAACACTTTAAATATGTCCTACCTCTCCCTTCTGGCTTGCAGAGTTTCTGCTGAAAAATCAGCTGTTAACCTTATGGAGATTCTCTTGTATTTTATTAGTTGCTCTTCCCTTGCTGCTTTTAATATTTTTTCTTTGTATTTAATTTTTGATAGTTTGATTAATATGTGTCTTGGCGTGTTTCTCTTTGGGTTTATTCTGTATGGGACTCTCTGTGTTCCTGGAATTGATTGCCTATTTCCTTTCCCATGTTAAGGAAGTTTTCGACTATAATCTCTTCAAGTATTTTCTCAGTCCCTTTCTTTTCCTCTTCTTCTGGGACCCCTATAATTCGAATATTGGTGTGTTTAATGTTGTCTCACAGGTCTCTGAGACTGTCCTGAATTCTTTTCATTCTTTTTTCTTTATTCTGCTCCATGGCAGTTATTTCCACCATTTTATCTTCCAGCTCACTTATGCGTTCTTCTGCCTCAGTTATTCTGTTATTGATTCCTTTTAGAGTATTTTTAATTTCAGTAATTGTGTTGTTCATCACTGTTTGTTTGCTCTTTAGTTTTCTAGATCCTTAGTAAATGTTTCTTATATTTTCTCCATTCTGATTCCGAGATTTTGGATCATCTTTACTATCATTACTCTGAATTCTTTTTCAGGTAGATTGCGTATTTCATCTTCATTTATTTGGTCTTGTAGGTTTTTACCTTGCTCTTTCATCTGTAACATTTTTTTGGTTGTTTCTTTTCCTTTCTTTTTTTTTTTTTTTTTTGATGGGTGGAACTGGATTCCTGTCTTACTGGTTGTTTGGCCTGAGGCGTTCAGCACTGTAGTTTGCAGGCAGTTGGATATAGTTTGTGTTGAGATTAGGACCTCCAGGGGGCTCAGTCCAATTAATATTCCCTGGGCCCTGTGGTTGCCTGTTAGTCCAGAGGTTTGGACTTGGAGCTCCCAACACAGGAGCTCGGGCCGACCTCTGGCCTGGGAACCAAGATCCTGCAAGCTGGTCGCTGGGGGTTCCTCCCATCCCCTTAGGTGTCCATGGTCCCCCACCGTTGCCTGGTAGGTACTCTAGTGCAGAGACAGGAATTCCACATCCTCCTAGTCTGCAATCTTGACTCTGCTCTTAATTGATTATTGATGCCTACAACCTATGTTAAAAAGAGTTTTGGCTTTACCTTCTCCTTCATGATGTATGACCGAGCCTCATCAAGCTGACCAACAAATATGAAGAAGATGATTTTGGAGACAGATTCCCAATTTGGTGGCTGTGCAGCCAGGAATCTGTCCCAAATATGAAGAATGTTCAGAGGGTGTGTAGAAGACCAGAGAATTGTGCCAAGTACACAATCAGGCTAGATATTCCAAGAGTGAAGGAAATCATTAAAATACTAGAGGGTGTGGGTCAAACGGTCTGGTAAGTATCTCATAAGTATGGTCTGGGAGCATGGGACACATTGAATGGAGAAGACAGTCTGAGCTGAAAAGAACACTGGTAGCTCTCAAAATTGTGAGAGAGTGAAGAAATTACTCTGGGAACAAAAGTGGCTCAGTTTAGTTCTTTTTCAACTTTGATCTTAAACATAAACTCTAGAAACAGATCTGCTTATAAGACTATGCTGTTTCTGTGAATTATCATGTACCTTCAGGCATGGAGGGTGGTGGTATCTTGTCTTCTAACAAAGAAGTTCAAAGCCAAACAGAGCTGTACTAAGGAAGTGTTTCAAAAATGTAAACAAAATAAAATAACAAAAACCCACTCAATTAATAAAATTCAGTATTTCTAGTAAAGTGGGGGTATTTAATATCTGATAATCCCCATTTGGTTTGAGGATATAATTAAAGACATGTGATTCCCCAAAGCTTGGTTCTCATTCATCTTTCATCATGGGCCTGCTGATGGGCAGTCTGCTAGGATGCCAGTCCTGGAAGGATATCCATTTCAAGAAGTAGAGACAGACTATAAATAGACACTTTGAATACAGTCTTGTGATAGGCATTTGTGCTTTGTGTGGTGGGAGCAAACAGATGGGAGTGATGGAGTCCACCCTGGGTTTGGGGAAGAAAGAGATTGTTTTGGGTTTTTAGAAATGGGTCTCTAGAGAGGGGATGCTTGAGTTAAGTCTTGTTCAGCTTCTAGAGTTCACCCACATTCCTTGGCTTGTGGCCCCCTTCCTTGATCTTCAAAGCCAGCAATGTGACCCTGCTTTTGGTACATATCTTTCTCTGACCAAAGCCAGGAAAGGTTCCCCACTTTTACTGATTCATGTGATTAGAAAAGGCCTACCTGGATAATCCAGGATAATGTACTTATTTCAGTGTCTGTAACCTTAATCATATCTGAAAAATCCCTATTTCCATGCAAGGTAACAGGTTCTGGGGATTAGGGTGTGGGCATTTTTGGGTGGGTTGGGGGGATGGGTGGGTCATTATTCTGCCTACCACAGGCAGGGATGACTCTGATGAGGTATGCAAGGACCACATCATGGATGGAAGGCCCTGTGTGGCTGCCATGTGTTCGAACAAGGTTCTGGTTTTCTTTCCCAGTTTGGATTGACTCAATTGCCAGTGCTCTGATATTTGGGGGCTGAAGCTGGTTTCTGGTCTCTGTGGCTCATTGACAAAGTGAGTGATTGAGGACTGATTGCGTTTCATTACCCTCAAGGGTGCCCCCGACCCCAGGTGACTTAACCCCGGTATGACATTTATTAAAAAGCAATTAGAGCTTGGAGACTATGGTGGCGCGAAAGCCATGTGGAGGACAGGCTCTTGGTGCTCCAGCCAGGCGTCAGGGCTGTGCCACTGAGGTGGGAGAGCCAAGTTCAGGACACTGGTCCAATAGATACCTCCCAGCTCCATGTAATATCAAACGGTGAAAATCTCTCAGGGATCTCCATCTCAACACCAAGATCTAGCTCCACTCAATGACCAGCAAGCTACAGTGCTGGACACCCTATGCCAAACAACTAGCAAGACAGGAAGAAAACCCCATCCGTAGGCACAGAGGCTGCCTAAAATCATAATAAGGCCACAGACACCCCAAAACACACCACCAGACATGGACCTGCCCACCAGAAAAACAAGATCCAGCCTCATCCACCAGAACAAAAGAACTAGTCCTCTCCACCAGGAAGCCTACACAACCCACTGAACCAACCTTAGCCACTGGGGACAGACACCAAAAACAACGGAAACTACGAACCTGCAGCCTATGAAAAGGAGACCCCAAACACAGTAAGATAATCAAAATGAGAAGACAAAGAAACACACAGCAGATGAAGGAGAAAGGCAAAAACCCACCAGACCTAACAAATGAAGAGGAAATAGGCAGTCTACTTGAAAAATAATTCAGAATAATGATAGTAAAGATGATAGAAAATCTTGGAAATAGAATGGAGAAAATACAAGAAATGTTTAACAAGGACCTAGAAGAACTAAAGAGCAAACAAACACTGATGAACAATACAATAAATGAAATTAAAAATTCTCTAGAAGGGATCTATAGCAGAACAACTGAGGCAGAACAATGGATAAGTGACCTGGAAGATAAAATAGTGGAAAAAACTACTGCAGAGCAGAATAAAGAAAAAAAGAATGAAAAGAATTGAGGATGGTCTCAGAGATCTCTGGGACAACACTAAACGCACCAACATTCAAATTATAGGGGTCACAGAAGAAGAAGAGAAAAAGAAAGGGACTGAGAAAATACTTAAAGAGATTATAGTTGAAAACTTCCCTAATATGGAAAAGGAAATAGTTAATCAAGTCCAGGAAGCACAGAGAGTCCCATACAGGATAAATGCAAGGAGAAACACGCCAAGACACATATTAATCAAACTATCAAAAATTAAGTACAAAGAAAAAATATTAATAGCAGCAAGGGAAAAGCAACAAATAACACACAAGGGAATCCCCATAAGGTTCAGAGCTGATCTTTCAACAGAAACTCTGCAAGCCAGAAGGGAGTGGCAGGACATATTCAAAGTGATGAAGGAGAAAAAACGACAACCAAGGTTACTCTGCTCAGCAAGGATCTCATTCAGATTTGATGGAGAAATTAAAACCTTTACAAAGAAGCAAAAGCTAAGAGAATTCAGCACCACCAAACCAGCTTTAAAACAATGCTAAAGGAGCTTCTCCAGGCAGGAAACACAAGTGAAGGAAAAGACCTATAATAATAAACCCCAAACAATTAAGAAAATGGTAAAAGGAACATGCATATCGATAATTACCTTAAATGTAAATGGACTAAATGCTCCAACCAAAAGACATAGACTGGCTGAATGGATACAAAAACAGGATGCGTATATATGCTGCCTACAAGATATCCACTTCAGACCTAGGGACACATACAGACTGAAACTGAGGGGATGGAAAAAGATATTCCATGCAAATGGAAATCAAAAGAAAGCTGGAGTAGCAATTCTCATACCAGACAAAATAGACTTAAAAAAAAAAGACTATTACAAGAGACAAAGAAGGACACTACATAATGATCAAGGGATGAATCCAAGAAGAAGATATAACAATTTTAAGTATTTATGCACCCAACATAGGAGCACCTCAATACATAAGGCGAATGCTAACAGCCATAAAAGGGGAAATTGACAGTAACACAATCATAGTAGGGGACTTTAACACCCCACTTTCACCAATGGACAGATCATCCAAAATGAAAATAAATAAGGAAACACAAGCTTTAAATGATACATTAAACAAGATGGACTTAACTGATATTTATAGGACATTCCATCCAAAAACAACAGAATACACATTCTTCTCAAGTGTTCATGGCACATTCTCCAGGATAGATCATATCTTACATCACAAATCAAGCCTTGGTAAATTTAAGAAAATTGAAATCGTATCAAGTATCTTTTCCAACCACAATGCTATGAGACTAGATATCAATTACAGGAAAAAAACCTGTAAGAAATACAAACACATGGAGGCTAAACATCACAGTGCTTAATAACCAAGAGATCACTGAAGAAATCAAAGAGGAAAGCAAAAAATACCTAGAAACAAATGACAATGGAGACACGACGACCCAAAACCTATGGGATGCAGCAAAAGCAGTTCTAAGAGGGAAGTTTATAGTAATATAATCCTACCTTAAGAAACAAGAAACATCTCAAATAAACAACCTAACCTTACACCTAAAGCAATTAGAGAAAGAAGAACAAAAAACCCCAAAGTTAACAGAAGGAAAAAAATCATAAAGATCAGATTAGAAATAAATGAAAAAGAAATGAAGGAAACAACAGGAAAGATCAATAAAACTAAAAGCTGGTTCTTTGAGAAGATAAACAAAATTGATAAACCATTAGCCAGACTCATCAAGAAAAAAGGGGAGAAGTCTCAGATCAACAGAATTAGAAATGAAAAAGGAGAAGGAGCAACTGGCACGGCAGAAATACAAAGGATCATGAGAGATTACTACAAGCAACTGTATGCCAATAAAATGGACAACCTGGAAGAAATGGAAAAATTCTTAGAAATGCACACCCTTCTAAGAGTGAACCAGGAAGAAATAGAAAATATAAACAGACCAATCACAAGCACTGAAATTGAAACTGTGATTAAAAATCTTCCAACAAACAAAAGCCCAGGACCAGATGGCTTCACAGGCAAATTCTATCAAATATTTAGAGAAGAACTAACACCTATCCTTCTCAAAATCTTCCAAAATATAGCAGAGGCAGGAGTATTCCCAAACTCATTCTGTGAGGCCACCATCACCCTGATACCAAAACCAGACAACAATGTCACAAAGAAAGAAAAGTTACATGCCAATATGACTGATGAACATAGATGCAAAAATCCTCAACAAAATACTAGCAAACAGAATGCAACAGCATATTAAAAGGATCATACACTACGATCAAGTGGGGTTTATCCCAGGAATGCAAGGATTCTTCAATATATGCAAATCAATCAACGTGATACATCATATTAACAAATTGAAGGAGAAAAACCATATGATCATCTCAATAGATGCAGACAAAGCTTTCCACAAAATTCAATACCCATTTATGATAAAAGCCCTCCAGAAAGGAGGCATAGAGGGAACTTTCCTCAACATAATAAAGGCCATATATGACAAACCCACAGCCAACACTGTCCTCAATGGTGAAAAACTGAAACCATTTCCACTAAGATCAGGAACAAGACAAGGTTGCCCACTCTCACCACTATTATTCAACATAGTTTTGGAAGTTTTAGCCACAGCAATCAGAGAAGAAAAAGAAATAAAAGGAATCCAAATTGGAAAAGAAGAAGGAAAGCTGTCACTGTTTGCAGATGACATAGTAAAGTATGTAGAGAATCCTAAAGATGCTAGCAGAAAACTACCAGAGCTAATCAATGAATTTGGTAAAGTAGCATGATACAAAATTAATGCACAGATATCTCTTGCATTCGTATACACTAATGATGAAAAATCTGAAAGTGAAACTAAGAAAACACTCCCATTTACCATTGAAACAAAAAGAATAAAATATCTAGGAATAAACCTACCTAAGGAGACAAAAGACCTGTATGCAGAAAATTATAAGACAGTGATGCAAGAAATTAAAGATGATACAAATAGATGGAGAGATATACCATGTTTTTGGATTGGAAGAATCAACATTGTGAAAATGACTCTACTACCCGCAGCAATCTACACATTCAATGCAATCCCTATCAAACTAGCACTGGCATTTTTCACAGAACTAGAACAAAAAATTTCACAATTTGTATGGAAACACAAAAGACCCCGAATAGCCAAAGCAATCTTGAGAAAGAAAAATGGAGCTGGAGGAATCAGGCTCCCTGACTTCAGACTATACTACAAAGCTACAGTAATCAAGACAGTATGGTAGTGGCACAGAAACAGAAATATAGATCAGTGGAACAGGAGAGAAAGCCCAGAGATAAACCAATGCACATATGGTCACCTTATCTTTGATAATGGAGGCAAGAATATACAATGGAGAAAAGACAGCATCTTTAATAAGTGGTGCTGGGAAAACTGGACAGCTACATGGAAAAGAATGAAATTGGAACACTTCCTAACACCATACACAAAAATAAACTCAAAATGGATTAAAGAGCTAAATGTAAGGCCAGACACTATCAAACTCTTAGAGGATAACACAGGAAGAACACTCTATGACATAAGTCACAGCAAGATCCTTTTTGACCCACCTCCTAGAGAAATGGAAATAAAAATAAACAAATGGAACCTAATGAAACTAAAATCTTTTGCACAGCAAAGAAAACCATAAACTAGATGAAAAGACAACCCTCAGAATGGAAGAAAATATTTGCCAATGAAGCAGCTGACAAAGGATTAATCTCCAAAATTTACAAGCAGCCCATGCAGCTCAGTATCAAAAAAACAAACAACCCAATCCAAAAATGGGCAGAAGACCTAAATAGACAGGTCTCCAAGGAATATATACAGATTGCCAACAAACACATGAAAGAATGCTCAACATCTTTAATCATTAGCGAAATGCAAATCAAAACTACAATGAGGTATCATCTCACACCAGTCAGAATGGCCATCATCAAAAAATCTACAAACAATAAATGCTGGAGAGGGTGTGGAGAAAAGGGAACCCTCTTGCACTGTTGATGGGAATGTAAATTGGTACAGCCACTATGGAGAACAGCATGGAAGTTCCTTAAAAAACTAAAAATAGAACTACCATATGACCCAGCAATCCCACTACTGGGCATATACCCTGAGAAAACCATAATTCAAAAAGAGACATGTACCACAATATTCATTGCAGCTCTGTTTACAATAGCCAGGACATGGAAGCAACCTAAGTGTCCATCAACAGATGAATGGATAAAGAAGATGTGGCACATATATACCATGGAATATTACTCAGCCATAAAAAAGAATGAAACTGAGTTATTTGTAGTGAGGTGGATGGACCTAGAGACTGTTATTCAGAGTGAAGTAAGTCAGAAAGAGAAAAACAAATACTATATGCTAACACCTGTATATGGAATCTAAAAAAAAAAAAAAAAAAAGGTCATGAAGAACCTAGGGGCAAGACGGGAATAAAGATGCAGACCTACTAGAGAATGGACTTGAGGATATGGGGAGGGGGAAGGGTAAGCTTGGACAAAGTGAGAGAGTGGCATGGACATATATACAGTACCAAACGTAAAAGAGATAGCTAGTGGGAAGCAGCCGCATAGCTCAGGGAGATCAGCTTTGTGCTTTGTGACCACTTAGAAGGGTGGGATAGGGAGGGTGGGAGGGAGGGAGATGCAAGAGGGAAGAGATATGGTGACATATGTATATGTATAACTGATTCACTTTTTTATAAAGCAGAAACTAACACACCATTGTAAAGCAATTATATTCCAATAAAGATGTTAAAAAAAAAACAATTAGTCTCCTTTTCACTGCTTATCTGAAGACACACAGCAAGATAAAAGGGACTTTGACTTCCTCCAGATTCTGCGAAGCCTTTGTTTCTGCCAGCTACTGCCATACTTTCCTTATATTTGCTTTTCAGTTAATTGCACATAAAAACATATGATAGATTCTATACATATCCCCTTTAACTGACTTAATTATATGAATTTCTAAAGGTGAAATTGGTCCCAAACCAGTTCTTTAAATTATCTTATTCTCTATCACATAGAAGAAATCTTTGAGACAGTCCAGTATTTCTCAAACTTCTGTCCTCTTTACACATTGGTCCCATGCTCAGTCAATCTTCCTCAGTAACATCTCTCATTAAAATAACTGCTTCTTAATGGAATCACAGCTTGAGAATAGTGGATCTAGTCAATCTCCATAATTTTATGAACTAGGAAACTGATACTCAGATAGGTTAAGTGCAACTTGACCAATATCACATAGCCACTTAGCTCAAAATCCAGGATTTGACCCCAATACTACTTCTATCTGCACTTTCACGCTTTAGACTCCACATCAATTTCGATCCAAATTTAATTTTATCTCAGGATTTTAATTATTCCTTTGTTTAAAGTAAAATAATTTTTCATTTAAGTTTCTTGGGTTTTTTGTTTTTTTGGCTTAGTCCTATATTTTAGAGGCTTTACAATCTTTGCTGGAAAAGTAACATTCAAGGACCAAACATTGACATGTAGTCTCTTTCTACACACATCACCTCTTTTTACAAGGAGAGATTAGCTTTGTTGGCCCATGTTTCTTTTTTTATCTGTTCTTTTAATCTTCCTTGTAAGACTCACATTCCCCTCACTTCCTCTTCACTTCTAGTTCTCTTTCTTTAATAATATTCCACACTCTACATGCCTCCTCACTTCCCCCTGGTCTAAGACTAACAAAGGGCAGATACAAATAGCTGCAGCAGTGGATGTTGATTTAGTTGCTTGACCATGTTCTTACTTGGGTCTTCTCTGAGTCTTTCCTCCAGATGCTTACCTAATTTTCCTCCTCCTTGCTCTATTTTTTCTCTTCTAAAGAAAATGTACCCAGCCCCATCCACATCACAGTTTTCTGTCAGCTCAGGCAAGGAGTTAGCTTCCAAAAAAAGATGGCTATATCGAGCATTTATGTAGCACCTTCCACCTCAGCTATTGAAAACCTTCCATGGGAGAGGGATTAGCCATCTTTATTAAGTTGCAGATGAGAAATGGAGGCAGGAAATAGAAGGAGAATGCTTCTAGAAGGTGGGAAGAAGGTATATTATCAGTTACACTTTACTGATGGAGCAACCCACGTACAGATTGGGTCTACCCAACTATTTCCCTTTAGGGCCCTTAAGGGAAGCCATAATGCTGGAGCATTGATCAGCAGATTGGCTTGCCAAGAAGCCAATCCAATCCTGTAATGAATATACCTAAAAGAGAGAGATCTACACAGCCCACATATGAGAGCTTAGGCAGGACCAGCTGCTACAGAACATGGCATGACATATAATGAAAGGCATTGTATATGGCTGTAATGTCCTGGGTTTGGACCCTACTCTATCTTTTCCTCATTAATCTCCATGAGCCTCCATTTTCTCATCTGTGAAATCGAGAAAGGCAATATGCATTTCATGATTGTTTTCAGGTTTAAGTGATAAAAAAAAGTCTTGGACGTATTTAAAAGCTGAGGAGAAAGATTCAGTAGAGAGCAAAAGGTTTAAGATAGAAGAGAGAGGGGATAATTTATAAAGCTTGGTCCATCCTGGATAAAGCATGGCAGGGGACCGGTGGAGAGTTAAACCCTAATTAGAAATGAAGGGTGCTTCTTATATAGCGTCAGGAGACAAGGGGGAAGAACAGCTGCATAAGCACATGGGTTTGTAAATGTGATGGTGGCAAGTTGAAGAATGCCCCCTCTGAGGGTCTCTATCTTCTCCATGAGGTAGGAGTTGGTGCCACCTGCTTTGAGTATGGAGGGATGTGAGGAAATTGGAGGATTAAGGACAATGGAGAAATCCTCACTGTAGAGAAGAGGAGAAAGAACTGATAAAAACTCAATAAAAGAGAAATGCAAATCAAAACTACAATGAGGTATCACCTTACACTGGTTAGAATGGCCATCATCACAAAGTCTACAAATAATAAATCTTGGAGAGGGTGTGGAGAAAAGGGAATCCTGCTACATTGTTAGTGGGAATGTAAATTGATGCAGCCATTGTGAAGAATAGCATGCAGGTTCCTTAAAAAACTAAAAATAGAGCTACCATAAGATCGTACAATCCTACTCTTGGGCATATATTCAGAGAAAACCATAAGTCAAAAAGATACATGCACCCCAGTGTTCATAGCAGCACTATTTCCAAGACATGGAAACAACTTAAATGTCCATTGACAGGTGAATGGATAAAGAAGGTGTGGTATATATATATATATATATATATATATATATATATATAGTGGAATATTACTCAGCAATATAAAAGAATGAAATAATGCCATTTGCTGCAACATGGATGGACCTAGAGATTATCACAGTAAGTGAAGTAAGTCAGTCAGAGAAAGACAAATACCATGATATCACTTATATGTAGAATCTAAAAAATGATACAAATGAACATATTTACAAACCAGAAACAGATTCATAGACATAGCATACAAAGTTAAGGTTACCAAAGGGGAAGGATAAACTGGGAGTTTGGGATGAACATATAAGCACTACTATATATAAAACAGATAAACAACAAGGACCTACTGTACAGAACAGGGAACTATATTCAATATCTTGTAATAACCTATAATGGCAAAGAATCTGAAAAAGAATATATATATATAAAACTGAATCACTTTGCTGTACACCTGAAACACAACTTTTTAAATCAACTATACTTCAACTAAAAATATTTTTAAAAAGTTAACAGAATTTCTTGGCAGTGTATCATGTCCTGTTGAATATGCTGACCATGAACACATAATGACAACACTCTGCCCTGCTGCTTTTTCTGCAGTGATGCTCAGCAACCTTGGTCAATAGTTGGATTCACTGAGAAAGGCCAAGTAGGTGTGTTGAAAGGACAATGGGGCAAGGGAATTGAGGAAATTAGTGAGAGTGGTCGAAGTAACAGAACATTGAATATAAGTAGGATAGGGAAGGAAGTGAAGAAAGGAGGACACTGGTAAGGAGAAATTGTAAGGGTAGTCCAATGAATTCAAGGAGCTGGTTTAACAGAAATAATTGAATGAGCCACATGGAAGGATAAGAGTTGTAAGGTGTCTGAGTTGTTGATTTTGAAGGTAGAACTGTTCTGGGTGATAACAAAGTCCAGAGAGTGGCCATAAAAACACATGACCAAAGTTGGGGGTGAAGTAAAGGTGACTGGAGACGAAGAGTTCAAGGAACCCAGCAGCCAGGATACTGGGTATTAACATAAATGAAGTCACACGAGATGCTGACGTTAGAATCTGGGTATAGAGACCAAGATTTGGTGGATAATAGTGACAAAGAGGAGTAGAGGGATGGTAGAGCCAAAAGCAAGAGTCTCAATGGAGCAGGGGTTTTTACAAGAGGGTGTGAGAACAGGAATGTGGGAAAAGGAGGCCCCTCCAGACTCTAGGATATGCGGTTGAGCAAATTCTCCTTGGGAAAGCTCTGTAGAAAGTTATATCTTCAGGAGTGAGCCAGCATTCTACAAAAGGCAAACAAAATACAGTTGGCCCTCTCTATTCACAGGGCCAACCAACCACGGATTGATCCACGGTTGGTTGAATACTGGGATGTGAAATGTGTGGATTTTGGAGGGCCTGCCCACTGTACTTCACAATCTTATATAACCGACTTAAGCATCCAGGAATTTTGGTATCCATGGGGGTCTTGGCCCTAATTCCTGCAGAAACCGAGGGAGGGCTGTACCTACATTATGGAGTTACCAGGATTAAATGCGATAGTGCATGTGGAAATGCCTGTCATATAAAATAATGGTTTTATTTATTAAAAAATACAATTTACAGGCTTCCCTGGTGGCGCAGTGGTTAAGAGTCCGTCTGCCGATGCAGGGGATGCGGGTTCGTGCCCCGGTCCAGGAAGATCCCACATGACGCAAAGCAGCTGGGCCCGTGAGCCATGGCCGCTGAGCCTGCACGTCCGGAGCCTGTGCTCCACAACGGGAGAGGCCACAGCAGTGAGAGAACTGCGTACCTCAAAATAAATAAATAAATAAATAAAATACAATTTACAATGCACATGATACTATGCTAAGTACATTTTGTGCATTATCTCATTTAATCCTAATAGTTGGATAGGCAAATACTATTATTATCTGTATTCTAAAAATGAAGAAGCTGGGTTTCTGAGGGGTTAAGTAACTTGCACAGGTCTCTCAGCTCAGAGGTATCAAATGTGAATCCCAGCAGTCTGAGGTCAGAGCCCACACTTTTAAACACTAGTATAAGCTGACTATTTGTTTTGAAAACAGCTTTATCATGTTGTTACATATGAATGAACTCAAGAAAGGAATTTCTTTTGAAATCACTTAAACTTAGCCTAAATTAAGTTAGGCAAAATTGGGGGGTAAATATAAAAATTCTCAAAATTGTAGTGTTTATGTTATTTTCAGTATGAAAATCACACTACCATCATACCCTATTTATAGGGCCAGGAAGGGGGATTAAGGCCAGTTAATTTTTTTGAGCTTTGTGCCTCAAGGCAAGTCTGCAAAGCTATTTTGGACTGTTTGATCATGAATGATGACTCTGAAATAACAGGGAAGTCAGGGAAAAGATGAAGTCAGGGAAGAGATGAAAATGAATTTGGAGTAAATGTAGCTGATAGTTGGAGTAGGTGGAAATAAAAGGAACTATTCTGGCAGGTGTGGAATGATGGGAGGGCTAGAAAGGAAGAACCAGGGGTTCTAGTTGCCTGCATCTCCTTAACGTGGATCAGAGAAAGGGGAGGTGTTGTTCCATTCCTCATGGATCTTGTAAGGGGAGAATTGTCACTTGCATTGAGCAGTGTCTCTAGGCTACTGGGGATATCCAAGCATAATTTATTTATAGTCCAGGGATTCCAAGAACTCTGAGTTTATCCCTAAGAGGGAAAAGTTGGCAGTGGTAATTCATGATCAAGTCACAAGAACTTTCACCTGGCCTTGAGCACTCATTTGGACCTCCTAGTCCTCATATAACCGCCACACTGAAATTCTGGGTAAATGTTCTCATTCTTTCCTTCTCTCAGGAGAAAAGTCTTCAGTACCTCAATGCTCTGCTCTAGAATTCTGCCATCAGGATTGTGCCCTCAGCCATGGGCACTGTGGGGAGATGGAAAGGGTGCACAAGGATTCACGTTCAAACTAAGGACGTTCTAGATCACACCTAGGGATGGTGTAGTGGTGAGCACTACTCCCCACACTAGTGGTTGAGACTGGAGGAGAGATGATCAAAGGAAAGAATTAATTGAGTATTGACATTTTCCTTAGCATTGTTTTCTTTTTGTTTTTCAAGGGGAAAATTTTTTTTGGTCCCATCACTGAGGGACTAAAATGGTACCTCAGCTCTGATCCTTAACCCTTCAGGACCCTGTACTATTTTCCTCACCAGGCTTGTCCCAGGAATATGAAGTAAAAGAGTTACATTTCCAATTTATGGAATGAAATGATCAGCCTGAACATGCTCATGAGCTGGTGGTACTATCTTAAGTAAAGAAGATTTAAAAAAATACATTCAGAGCCAAAGAATTCCAGGGAAATTTTTCTGAAGTACCCAGTGAGAACTCCAGATAGCCACATCTTTTTTCCTTTGTTTTAGAAGCCCAGTCCCTGAAGTGCTTGGTTCTAAGAATCGTTAGGAAAAGATGAAACTCTTTCTGGCAGGTACTGAGATGTCTGGTTTGTTTTGACTCTGCATTGATCCCAGGAATGTTAAGAGGCATGTTTTCATGCAAACCACACTTTAATAAAAATGATGACTATGGTTAGATCCAGTCCCATGGGGTAGCTAAAAAATAAAAATATGTATATGTTGGAAAAACTAATGCTTCTGTAGCCAATTCTCCCAGGTTCACAGAGGGGGGCTTTCTGGAAGGTTTTTACACCAATCCTGTCTATTCTGATTAGAGTGGCAGTTCCTAGCTTTTTCAGTTATGGTTTGTCAGTTTTTCCATTAAAGATCACAGCTTCTCAGAACACAAACTTCTGGTGTGTTTCTAATCCCTCCCAAGTCTTGCTGATGGCAGGCAATCCAATGGCATGCAACACACCCGCTCCATATCTTTGCCTAACTTCTTGATGTGGAATTCCAAGTTTTGTGAGTCTAGTCTTTCCCACATCATCCCATACAGCTGTCCTCAGATCCAGGAAATCTATGGACAGAAAGCAGAAAATCAGATACTCTGCTTTTTGGAATGTGAGGAGCTTTATACAAGGGGGTAAGAGATTGCTGGTATGTAACCTGGAACAAGTTTGAATTGTTTTATTTCTTTTTGGAAAAAGTCAGCATTGTTGACCAGATGTACTGCTGTGAACATCTGGAACAAAAAGGAGCCTGATTTTGTCAGGAAGCCTAGATTAGAGTTCAAGCCCTTTCACTGACTAAGCTGTATGGCCCTGGGTGATCATATACTCTTCATGGGAAATGGCTTCCCCTTTGCTAAAATGAAATGGTTGGGTATGTTGGAATCTAAGCCTCTCATAGCTTTTAGACCCAGAAGATTCCGGAGAAAATGAAAATACCTTGTCACAGGTTTCACAGTGCTACCCCATATCACCAGTAGATGGCAGAGTCGCATTGTAATCTGAAATGGATACTATGATGTGATACTGGTAATCCTAACGGTAATGAAGCTTATCAAGGTAGGTACAGTATAACGACTAGTAAATAAATAAATAAATAAATAAATAAATAAATAAATAAATAAATAAAAGGTTGTTCTTAACCAGCAGATTCATGGACCCCTAGGCAAAGATCCTTGGTTACCATTAAACCCGATGGGGACTCCACACTTAGACAATTGACATCTTTTCAAACTATATTTTGAAAGGCAATATATCCACTGGAGCAAATTATGTATTTCTTCTCTTACTCACTCTCATTTATTAATTAATTCAACGACTATTTGTCAAGTCCAGTATGTTCCAGGTCCTGGGATAATCCTGAGGGCACAGAGATAAACAAAGACAATAAGCACTCAGGAAGTTCATCCTCCAGAGAGTTTTACCATTGAACAAGTACTTATTGAGGCAAAAGTCTACAGAGAAGTCTATAGGTAGAATATGTAACATGGGTGCTGAGAGGTAAAGAGTGTTGAGAATAACTTCCTTGGTGAAGTACTGGATATTTGAGAACAAGAAAAGTCTGATTTAACAAACAAAAAAATTAGTTGGGGAAAGAAGTGGTCCAGGCAGAAGAACAGCATGTGCCAAGATTCATAGGCAAGAGAGGGTGAGGAGCGTTCCAGAAGCAAAAGAAGCCAGAACGCTTGTGGCATAGAACCAGGCAGAGGGTGATATATTGATGAAAAGAAGAAAACTGGTTTCACAGAATTCTTCACTGCCCCATGACTCCATTGGCAAGGGTGATTTTGTCAGACTAGTTAGCTGGCATCTTGGTGGAGAGAGAAGCCTGGTCCAATGATAGTAAAAGAGAGAACACGTTCATTTTGACTGGGAAGTAGAAGAGAGGAACGTGGAGATCTGAGAATCAAAACTGGCTTGTATCAGTTTAGATCAAAAGAATATTGATTGTATTTCTGGGATTCATTAATCTATCCCTTGCTGGCCAACACCCAAGATGGCAGCAGTTAGCCTGTTAAAGTGACACAACCAACTCTATAATGTCTGTGTACTCTTGGCTCTATTCTCCTTAACACTAATCATAGCTACCTGTGTGCCAGACACTGGGATTGACATTTGCAGTGCAAGAATTTGCAGCACTGTGGAACCACAGAGGTTGGCTGAAGAGGCCTGTGTCACCCCTCATTTGCTCACCATCCCCTCACTCATCATAACTCGGTATCAATTAAGCAACTGTTTTTCTCTGTAAATCTCAGTTCTTTAATAGCATGGTTGCTTAGCAAATGACACTGTGATTTAGCTCCTGAAGTGTTTCTACGCAGTAGGGGGAACAAACAACATGTCGGTATAGATTTTCTGGCCGTAAAACCAAGACAGGTATTAGATTTTAAAGAATTACAGGCTGCAGACAGGCAATCCCTTAGTTTTAAAAGCCAAGTTAGGTTTGTAATCTGCTATGAGTCTTGGAATGGCCACAAAGCTGAAGGTAGACAAAGTTATATCTGTGAACCCAAATGACTAGTCCATTCACTGCTCCTCCCCCAGGTCTGTTTAAATGCCCAGAATAGTGAGTATTGTGTACCTAGACATTTGCTTGAAGGCATGCAAAATCCAAAGTCAATGAATCTTTCTCCACTGCCTTTATGTGGAACTAAAGCACATTTACATAACGCAATTCTGTGTGTGAGAAATCAGAGATGCTTTGGGGCTACTGGAAAATTTTCAGTTAGCTTGTCGTGACATTCTTAGACCATGCAGCAAAAAATCAAGAACTATTTATTTTCAGGGCCTGACTGCAGTTTGGCAGAATACAGTGGGCAGCCATTTATTTTTGCCCATCTCCTTGCTTGATCTAACCGTACATCTAACTGCAGGTTACTATAAATATAATGAGGACCACTTGGCAATGTGAGCCCAGAGTCTTAGACAGTTTTATTAGTATTCATAAATGTTTATGTTCCAGATATAATCATATTATTATAGTTTTGTATATATGCACATAAAATTCACAGGCTACTAATTTTATTAACTCAACCATGCCCCCACTCCTAGGCAGAAAAATATATTAGAGATGATAAAAATGAAGACCTATCAGTATGTTGGCCACAATGCTTCAAATAGAACCCATTTTTAATAGAACCATAGTGCTTAGGGTCAGCCTGACCCACTGGTGGATCAAAATGCCCTCCTCTCCCCATATCACTCTTCTTCCTGGCCTGAAATCACCTTTAGAGACAATCATGGACAGTACCATCAGTTAAGAGACTGTTTTTCCACTGGAGGAGACATGAGGGATGACCTTCCCTTGTATTACACACAACTATGGGTTATCTAAAGTTATGCACACTTCTCAGTGCGTTAATTAAACGCCACTTTCTTTCTTTCCCACTCAAAAAATATAATTGTGTTCACTCTCATTTACATAAAAAGTGAACTGTTAGGGGCTTCCCTGGTGGCGCAGTGGTTGAGAGTCCGCCTGCCGATGCAGGGGTCACGGGTTTGTACCCCGGTCCGGGAGGATCCCGCATGCCGTGGAGCGGCTGGGCCCGTGAGCCATGGCCGCTGAGCCTGCACGTCCGGAGCCTGTGCTCCGCAACGGGAGAGGCCACAGCCGTGAGAGGCCCGCGTACCGCAAAAAAAAAAAAAAAAAAAAAAAAAAAAGAATAATAATCTCTAATATATCCCATGTTATTGATGCCAGGTCAGGGTCTTCAAGACCAAGATAAGATTCCAGAAAGGAGCCTAAAGGGCTTCACTGACTATCTGAAGAATAATGAACAATGAATAACTTCGTAGCAGTTACTGTCACTAGAATGCTGAGGGGGCAGAGACAGAAGCAGCACTGGGTAGCTTCTTAAAAAACAGAAATGAAGATCAGAGAAATTTCCCAGCAGAACTGTGATCATCAAGACAGTGGAGTTTTCTCTGTATATGTCCAGGAGTCCCTGGCTGGACAAAATGGGGGCACATGCAGTGACCAGATGACTTTGAAAGGTTGGATACAGAAGGGACCAAGGAGAGCTATTTTCTACATCTTGTTTCACCAAGGCTGACAGAACATTAGAGCTAGGGGGGACTTATTTTAAGAAGTCTCCCTCACTCTCCAGATAATTGAACCAAATCCAGAGAGGCTGATGGTCACACAGGGGTTGTGACACAGAGCTGCTAGGGCTGTGGCTTGAACCAGCTTCTCTTAACTACCAGTGAGGTCCAATTTCCTTCACACTGCATATTAAAGCAAGCAGGAGAAGCAAGGAGAATAAAGAAACCACAGTTTAGTGGCATGGCCAGGATTTCCTTAGCTTGCTGAAATGGATGCTTTCAGAAGAAACAGTAAAATGCAATCCTCAGATTACCCTTGGCTAAATGACATAATGGACACCAAACCTTTGGTGTGAGCTGTTGGTTACAGTCCTCTCCTAAGTTAGCCCCCGGTCTAGGACCAGTTCTCTTTGTCCACCTGTTCATACTCACACCATCCTGGACCCCATGTGTCTGCTGGAATTCCCCACCTATGCCTGATCTCTTCCTTCATTTGGCCAAAACAAATAGTTGCTTCCATCTGAAACATAACATCTTTTCAATTTTATCCTTCAAGGCCAGATGTCTTTTGTCCAGCAAGTCTCTAGCTATGTAGGCTATTAATCCTGTTCAAATCACCATGCTGAGGGGGTCTAAATGGCATTCCTAGAGCCATCCTTCGCTACTTAGCTTTCATGCCCTGCCTATATGTCCAGCAGCAGAATGGAAAAAGGAATTGGAAGATAGAACTTGAGTCTTAGCTATAATGACCTTTGGCAAGACTCAATGTCTTTGAGTTTTAATGTTCTCATCTATAAAACACAGTTAAAACCCCCCACTTGCCATGCGTTACAGAGTGGTGGGGTCCCAATGTGGAGAGATATGTGAAAGTGCTTTGGTAAACTTAAAGCACCTTGTGGATTCAATGCATTATTAGTAGCTCCTAGGAGTCATGCCGTGGTAGGAATCTGCAGCCAGGTGTGGAGAACTCCTAAGTATTCTTAAGATCCAGGCCGTGGTGACTCCCTGCTCAACCTGCACACAGAGTCAGCTGTGCTTCTAAGTTTTCTGACTAAGAGAATCACCATCTTTGTGGAGATACACAATATTACACCATCCTTAATACATAGAGATCGCCTCTTCCCACTGCTGCTACTAACCCAGAAGCAGAGGTGATTCATGAAAGAACCAACTTTTCCTATCAGGAAACCATGTGGGTTGTCCTTACAGTATTTTTCCAGAAGATGTTTGTCTGATGCCTAAAAACTTTCCTGTGGCCTCCTTGACTATCTTGCTAATTCTTTGACAGAAACTTCATCTACTATCTCCACTTCTTCACCTGTCACGTGTACAGTGAAGAAAAATGTTTTTTTCTCATTGCGTTTTGAGCCCAGAGTACCAAACTTTGGTGTTGGCATTCTCTGAACAAATTTCCTCTGAAACAAATTTTTGTAGTAAATCTCTCTTGAATCTGGCATATCCGTTTCTTTTCACACATTTACCCTATAAACTCACAGCTTTGTTTTCTCACCCATCTGAAATCCTGACAGATGGTGTAATTTACATAGTGAATTAAATCTGCTCTGTCTTTACCCTCCATGGGATGCCATCTGAAACACAGGCCATGCACCTTCCCCTTTCTTACCTGTGACATTTATGGAAAGAGATCAACTAATTGTGTTTACCTCCTTCCAGATCCAGTTTATGCTGGAAAATCTTGGAATACAAATCAGATCAAGTGTTGATCACTTGGCAGATCATCTGAACTCAGTTGTGTGGAACCCTTGGGAAATAGACATTTCCAGGGAGAGGAAAGGATTTGAAAAATATTAAAAGTTTAGGTAAATGTGTGTCCAGTAAATGTTAGAGGGGACCTGTTTAAGATCAGGTAGTTGCCCAGAAAATTGCCAGAAAGCATCCCATATCTCCTACTACCTTTGATCAGGGTTCCTCCGAGACTATGATTTTTAAATTTTTTTGCCCTGTCAAAAGGATGGGCTGTTAAGACGGGAATAAAGACACAGACCTACTAGAGAATGGATTTGAGGATATGGGGAGGGGGAAGGGTAAGCTGTGACAAAGTGAGAGAGTGGCATGGGCATATATACAGTATCAAACATAAAGTAGATAGCTAGTGGGGAGCAGCTGCATAGCACAAGGAAATCAGCTCGGTGCTTTGTGGCCACCTAGAGGGGTGGGATAGGGAGGGTGGGAGGGAGGGAGAGGAGACGCAAGAGGGAAGAGATATGGGAACATATGAATATGTATAACTGATTCACTTTGTTATAAAGCAGAAACTAACACACCATTGTAAAGCAATTATACTTCAATAAAGATGTTAGAAAAAAAAAAAGGATGGGCTGAATAGCTAAACAACATTCCATAAAAAGAACATATAGATGGATTAAACATTCCTACATACAGTAAATTAGAGAGAATGTGTAGTGGTAGTCAATTTTAGTTTTTCATTCCTCTTACTGAGGAAATGATGGCTAAGGGAATTTTAAAATTATTTTGAATTATTTTTACCTCAAATTTTCATTTTGAAAATTTTCAGACATACAGAAAAGTTTATAAAAAGTAAAATGAATTACTGTCTATTGTTCACCCAAATTTACTAACTGTTAAATTTTGCCACATTTGCTTGATCTCTCCCTTTATATTTCCCCCTTTTCCTCAGAATGATCGAAAATAGACATCGTGATGCTGCTTTACCCACAAAAACTTTAGGGTATTTCTCCTAACCTCAATATCATTGTTATATCTATGTCATTTAACACTGATATATTTTTCAATAAATTTTTATTGTGATAAAATTTATACAGAGAGAAATATATAAATATGTGTACAGTTCAGTTGGTTTTTACAAATGCATATAATCCATGCCCCTATCAAGATATGCCTCTATCAAGATAAAGGGCATTTCCATCACCCTAGAAAATTCCCTCATGCCCTTTTCCAGTCAATCCTCTTCACCCCTAGAAGCAACCACTGATCTGATTTCTATTGCCATAAATTCATTTCACCTCATCTAGAACTTCATATAAATGGAGTCATACAGTATACATATTTTAGTTTAGCTTTTTTTCATCTCATAATATTTCTGAGATTCATTCATGTTTTATGGCGTATCAGTGGTTCATTCCTTTATATTGTTGATTAGTATCATATTATCTATATAGCTCAATTTATTATCTATCTCATCTGGACTGTTTTGAGTTCTTAGGCTATTATGAACATTCTTTTTCCTTTTTTAATGAACATTCTTGTACAAAGTTTCATGGACGTTGATACAATATTGCCTAATACATAGTCTATATTCAAATTATCCCAACTGTCCCCCAAATGTCCTTCATGGCTTTTTTTTTTTCTCATTCAAGGATCAAATCAAGGATCAAACATTACATTTGGTTGTTTCTCTTTGGTGTCCTTTAACTGAGAACAATCCTGCTTTTAAGAAATATCTCCTGTGTCATTTGGAAATATCCACAATGATCTTTGAGCATTTTGAGGGAATAATCTTAATGCTGGTTCAGCCTAGGTCTGCTCTGTGGATCCCCCAGAGATCTATTCAGCACTGGGATTTCTGTTTCTTGCTTCAGATCCCTTATTAATAATTGCAAAATTCCTTTAAATAAATATTTATTGGGTACCTATAAGCACTAAGCATCGTTGTAGGCACTGGAATACAGGCCTAGACAAAAATGTGAAGAAAGAGGGAAAAAAAAATCCCTGATGTTATAGAATTTACATTCTAGTGAGAACGTTCTCACATTTTGCTTACATAGCTTTTCATGTTGTTCAAAAGACCAAGGCTTCATCTTCTGCTTCTGTAGAGATTTTGTGTTCTGCTTTTTCAAATGCAACCTGGGCTTCCCTGGTGGTGCAGTGGTTAAGAATCCGCCTTCCAATGCAGGGGACACGGGTTCGAGCCCTGGTCCAGGAAGATCCCACATGCCGCAGAGCAACTAAGCCTATGCGCCACGACTACTGAGTCGGCACTCTAGAGCCCGCGAGCCACAACTACTGAGCCCTGTGCCACAACTACTGAAGCCCGCACGCCTAGAGCCCGTGCTCTGCAACAAGAGAAGCTACCGTAATAAGAAGCTCGTGCACGGCAACGAAGAGTAGCCCCTGCTTGCCACAACTAGAGTAAGCCCGCACGCAGCAACGAAGACCCAATGCAGCCAAAAATAAATAAATAAATAAAATGCAGCCTGTTTGGAGAGGACTGGGGTTGCCTGCGTGAACACAGCGTGAAGGGGGTTAGTGCGCCACAGCTAGCCGGGAGGGAGTCTGGGAAAAAGTCTGGAGTTGCCAAAGAGGCAAGAGACTTTTTCTTGCTTCTTTGTTTCGTGGTGCGCGAGGAGAGGGGATTAAGAGTGCCACTTAAAGGAGCTCCAGAGATGGGTGCGAGCCCCGGCTATCAGCGCGGACCCCAGAGACGGGCATGAGATGCCAAGGCTGCTGCTGCAGCCATCAAGAAGCCTGTGTGCAAGCACAGGTCACTCTCCACAACTCCCCTCCCGGGAGCCTGTGCAGCCCGCCACTGCTAGGGTCCCATGATACGGGGACAACTTCCCCGGGAGAACGCATGGCCTGCCTCAGGCTGGTGCAACGTCACGCCGGCCTCTGCCATCGCAGGCTCACCCCGCACTCCATACCCCTCCCTGCCCAACCCCCCGGCCTGAGTGAGCCAGAGCCCCCGAATCAGCTGCTCCTTTAACCCCATCCTGTCTGAGCGAATAACAGACATCCTCAGGCGACTTACACGCAGAGGCGGATCCACATCCAAAGCTGAAACCCAGAAGTTGTGCGAACAAAAAAGAGAAAGGGAAATTTCTCCCAGCAGCCTCAGGAGCAGTGGATTAAATCTCCACAATCAACTTGATGTATCCTGCATCTCTGGAATACCTGAACAGACAAAGAATCATCCCAAATTGAGGAGGTGGACTTTGGGAGCAATGATATATATATTTTTTTCCCTTTTTCTCTTTTTGTGATTGTGTATGTGTATGCTTCTGCGTGTGATTTTGTCTGTATAGCTTTGCTTTTACCATTTGTCCTAAGGTTCTGTCTGTCCGTTTTTCTTTTCTTTCTTTTTCTTAGTATAGTTTTTAGCGCTTATCATTGGTGGATTTGTTTTTTGGTTTGGTGGCTGTCTTCTTTCTTTCTTTTTTTTATTACTTAAAAAATTTCTTTTCATAATTTTTCATTTTAAAAAATTTATTTGATTTTATTTTATCTTCTCTTCTCTTTCTTTCTTTCTTTCTTTTTCTGACTTTTATTCTGAGCCATGTGGATGACAGGCTCTTGATGCTCCAGCCAGGCATCAGGGCTGTGCCTCTGAGGTGGGAGAGCCAAGTTCAGAACACTGGTCCACAAGAGACTTCCCAGCTCCACGTAATATCAAACAGCGAAAATTTCCCAGATATCTCCATCTCAACGCCAAGACCCAGCTCCACTCAATGACCAGCAAGCTATAGTGCTGGACACCCTATGCCACACAACTAGCAAGACAGGAACACAACCCCATCCATTAGCACAGAGGCTGCCTAAAATCATAATAAGGCCACAGACACCCCAAAACACACCACCAGACGTGGATCTGCCCACCAGAAAAACAAGATCCAGCCTCATCCACTAGAACACAGGCACCAGTCCCCTCCACCAGGAAGCCTACACAACCCAGGGAACCAACCTTAGCTACTGGGGACAGACACCAAAAACAATGGGAACTCCAAACCTGCAGCCTGCAAAAAGGAGACCCCAAACACAGTAAGTTAAGCAAAATGAGAAGACAGAGAAACTCACAGCAGATGAAGGAGAAAGGCAAAAACCCACCAGACCTAACAAATGAAGAGGAAATAGGCAGTCTACCTGATAAAGAATTCAGAGTAATGATAGCAAAGATGATCCAAAATCTTGGAAATAGAATGGAGAAAATACAAGAAACATTTAACAAGGACCCAGAAGAACTAAAGAGCAAACAAACACCGATGAACAACACAATAAATGAAATTAAAAATTCTCTAGAAGGGATCAATAGCAGAATAACTGAGGGAGAAGAATGGATAAGTGGCCTGGAAGATAAAATAGTGGAAATAACTACTGCAGAGCAGAATAAAGAAAAAAGAATGAAAAAAATTGAGGATGTTTGCAGAGACCTCTGGAACAACGTTAAATGCACCAGCATTCAAATTATAGGGGTACCAGAAGAAGAAGAGAAAAAGAAAGGGACTGAAGAGATTATAGTTGAAAACTTCCCTAATATGGGAAAGGAAATAGTTAATCAAGTCCAGGAAGAATAGAGAGTCCCATATAGGATAAATGCAAGGAGAAACACGCCAAGACACATATTAATCAAACTATCAAAAATTAAATACAAAGAAAAAATATTAAAAGCAGTAAGGGAAAAACAACAAATAACACACAAGGGAATGCCCATAAGGTTAACAGCTGATCTTTCAACAGAAACTCTGCAAGCCAGAAGGGAGTGGCAGGACATATTTAAAGTGATGACGGAGAAAAAACTACAACCAAGATTACTCTACCCAGCAAGGATCTCATTCAGATTTGATGGAGAAATTAAAACCTTTACAGACAAGGAAGAGCTAAGAGCATTCAGCACCACCAAACCAGCTTTACACAAATGCTAAAGGAACTTCTCTAGGCAGGAAACACAAGAGAAGGAAAAGACCTACAATAACAAACACAAAACAATTAAGAAAATGGTAATTGGAACATACATATCGATAATTACCTTAAATGTAAATGGATTAAATGCTCCAACCAAAAGACACAGACTGGCTGAATGGATACAAAAACAACACCCGTATATATGCTATCTACAAGAGACCCACTTTAGACCCAGGGACACATACAGACTGAAAGTGAGGGGATGGAAAAAGGTATTCCATGCAAATGGAAATCAAAAGAAAGCTGGAGTAACAATTGTCATATCAGACAATACAGACTTTAAAACAAAGACTATTATAAGAGACAAAGAAGGACACTACATAATGATCAAGGGATGAATCCCTTGATCCCTTGAAGAAGAAGATATAACAATTGTAAATATTTATGCACCCAACATAGGAGCACCTCAATACATAAGGCAAATGCTAACAGCCATAAAAGGGGAAATCAACAGTGACACAAACATAGCAGGGGACTTTAACATCCCACTTTCACCAAAGGACAGATCAAACAAAATGAAAATAAATAAGGAAACACAAGCTTTAAATGGTACATTAAATAAGATGGACCGAATTGATATTTATAGGACATTCCATCCGAAAACAACAAAATACACTTTCTTCTCAAGTGCTCATGCAACATTCTTCAGGATAGATCATATCTTGGGTCACAAATCAAGCCTTGGTAAATTTAAGAAAACTGAAATTGTATCAAGTATCTTTTCCGACCACAACGCTATGAGACTAGATATCAATTACAGGAAAAAATCTGTAAAAAATACAAACACATGGAGGCTAAACAATACACTACTTCATAACCAGGAGATCACTGAAGAAATCAGAGGAAATAAAAAAATACCTAGAAACAAATGACAATGAAAACACGACGACCCAAAACCTATGGGATGCAGCAAAAGCAGTTCTAAGAGAGAAGTTTAGAGCAAAACAACCCTACCTTAAGAAATAAGAAACACCTCAAATAAACAACCTAACCTTACACCTAAAGCAATTAGCGAAAGAAGAACATAAAAACCCCAAAGTTAGCAGAAGGAAAGAAATCATAAAGATCAGATCAGAAATAAATGAAAAAGAAGTGAAGGAAATGATAGAAAATATCAATAACACTAAAAGCTGGTTCTTTGAGAAGATAAACAAAATTGATAAACCATTAGCCAGACTCATCAAGAAAAAAAGGGAGAAGACTCAAATCAATAGAATTAGAAATGAAAAAGGAGAAGTAACAACTGGCACGGCAGAAATACAAAGGATCATGAGAGATTACTACAAGCAACTATATGCCAATAAAATGGACAACCTGGAAGAAATGGACAAACTCTCAGAAAAGCACAACCTTCCGAGACTGAACCAGGAAGAAATAAAAATATAAACAGACCAATCACAAGCACTGAAATTGAAACTGTGATTAAAAATCTTGCAACAAAGAAAACCCCAGGACCAGATGGCTTCACAGGCGAATTCTATCAAACATTTAGAGAAGAGCTAACACCTATCCTTCTTAAACTCTTCCAAAATATTGCAGACGGAGGAACACTCCCAAACTCATTGTACGAGGCCACCATCACCCTGATACCAAAACCAGACAAAGATGTCACAAAGAAAGAAAACTACAGGTCAATATCACTGATGAACATAGAGGCAAAAATCCTCAACAAAATACTAGCAAACAGAATCCAACAGCACATTAAAAGGATCATACACCATGATCAAGTGGGGTTTATTCCAGGAATGCTAGGATTCTTTAATATATGCAAATCAATCAATGTGATACACCATATTAACAAAGTGAAGGAGGAAAACCATATGATCATCTCAATAGATGCAGACAAAGCTTTCCACAAAATTCAACACCCATTTATGATAAAAACCCTCCAGAAAGTAGGCATAGAGGGAACTTTCCTCAACATAATAAAGGTCATATATGACAAAACCACAGCCAACATCATCCTCAATGGTGAAAAACTGAAACCATTTCCTCTAAGATCAGGAACAAGACAAGGTTGCCCACTCTCACCACTATTATTCAACATAGTTTTGGAAGTTTTAGCCACAGCAATCAGAGAAGAAAAAGAAATAAAAGGAATCCAAATCAGAAAAGAAGAAGTAAAGCTGTCACTGCAGATGACATGATACTATACATAGAGAATCGTAAAGATGCTACCAGAAAACTACTAGCGCTAATCAATGAATTTGGTAAAGTAGCACGATACAAAATTAATGCACAGAAATCTCTGGCATTCCTATTCAGTAATGATGAAAAACCTGAAAGAGAAATGAAGGAAACACTCCCATTCACCACTGCAACAAAAAGAATAAAATATCTAGGAATAAACCTACCTAAGGAGACAAAAGACCTGTATGCAGAAAATTATAAGACACTGATGAAAGAAACTAAAGATGATACAAATGGATGGAGAGATATACCATATTCTTGGATTGGAAGAATCAACATTGTGAAAATGACTCTACTACTCAAAGCAATCTACAGACTCAATGCAATTCCTATCAAACTACCACTGGCATTTTTCACAGAACTAGAACAAAAAATTTCACAATTTGTATGGAAACGCAAAAGACCCCGAATAGCCAAAGCAATCTTGAGAAAGAAAAATGGAGCTGGAGGAATCAGGCTCCCTGACTTCAGACTATACTACAAAGCTACAGTAATCAAGACAGTATGGTAGTGGCACAGAAACAGAAATATAGATCAGTGGAACAGGAGAGAAAGTGCAGAGATAAACCCATACACATATGGTCACCTTATCTTTGATAAAGGAGGCAAGAATATACAGTGGAGAAAAGACAGCCTCTTCAATAAGTGGTGCTGGGAAACTTGGACAGCTATGTAGAAAAGAATGAAAGTAGAACACTCCCTAACACCATACACAAAAATAAACTCAAAATGGATTAAAGACCTAAATATAAGGCCAGACACTATCAAACTCTTAGAGGAAAACACAGGAAGAACACTCTATGACATAAATCACAGCAAGATCCTTTTGGACCCACCTCCTAGAGAAATGGAAATAAAAACAAAAATAAACATACGGGACCTAATGAAACTTAAAAGCTTTTGCACAGCAAAGGATACCATAAACAAGACGAAAAGACAACCCTCAGAATGCAAGAAAATATTTGTCAATGAAGCAGCTGACAAAGGATTAATCTCCAAAATTTACAAGCAGCCCATGGAGCTCAATATCAAAAAAACAAACAACTCAAGCCAAAAATGGGCAGAAGATCTAAATAGACATGTCTCCAAAGAAGACATACAGATTGCCAACAAACACATGAAAGAATGCTCAACATCTTTAATCATTAGAGAAATGCAAATCAAAACTACAATGAGATATCATCTCACACCAGTCAGAATGGCCATCATCAAAAAATCTACAAACAATGAATGCTGGAGAGGGTGTGGAGAAAAGGGAACCCTCTTGCACTGTTGGTGGGAATGTAAACTGATACAGCCACTATGGAGAACAGTATGGAGGTTCCTTAAAAAACTAAAAATAGAACAACTATACGACCCAGCAATCCCCCTACTGGGCATATACCCTGGGAAAACCATTAATTCAAAAAGAGTCATGTACCAAAGTGTTCACTGCAGCTCTATCTACAATAGCTAGGACACGGAAGGAAGCTAAGTGTCCATTAACAGATGAATGGATAAAGAAAATGTGGCACATATATACCATGGAATATTACTCAGCCATAAAAAGAAATGAAATTGAGTGATTTGTAGTGAGGTGGATGGACCAAGAGTCTGTCAACCAGAGTGAAGTAAGTCAGAAAGAGGAAAACAAATACTGTATGCTAATATATATGTATGGAATCTAAAAAAAAATGGTCATGAAGAACCTAGGAGCAAGATGGCAATAAAGACACAGACCTACTAGAGAATGGACTTGAGGACACGGGGAGGGGGAAGGGTTAGCTGGGACAAAGTGAGAGAGTGGCATGGACATATATACACTACCAAAGGTAAAATAGATAGCTAGTGGGAAGTAGCCACATAGCACAGAGTGATCAGCTCGGTGCTTTGTGACCACCTAGATGGGTGGGATAGGGAGAGTGGGAGGGAGGGAGATGGAAGATGGAAGACATATGGGGACATGTGTATATGTATAATTGATTCACTTTGTTATAAAGCAGAAACTAACACACCATTGTAAAGCAATTATACTCCAATAAAGATGTTTAAAAAAAAAGCAGGCTGTTTGCTTCTTTCTTAATTAAGATGGCTTCTTATTGCCAGAGATTGTCTCTTTCTGTCTCTGTTTGTATCTCTTTCATCTCCTGAGGGTTTTTTTTATCATTTTTAAAATTAATTTTTATTTTTGGCTGCATTGGGTCTTTGTTGCTGTGTGCAGTCTTTCTCTAGTTGTGGTGAGCAGGGGCTACTCTTTGTTGCAGTGTGCGGGCTTCTGATTGCAGTGGCTTCTCTTGTTGCGGAGCATGGGCTCTAGGCATGCAGGCTTCAGTAGTTGCAGCACGTGGGCTCAGTAGTTGTGGCATGTGAACTCTGGAGTGCAGGCTCAGTAGTTGGGTCACACAGGCTTAGTTGTTATGCGGCATGTGGTATCTTCCCAGACCAGTGATCAAACCTGTGTCCCCTGCACTGGCAGGCGGATTCTTATCCACTGTGCCACCAGGGAAGTCCTGGATCAGCCATTTTTTGTGAACTATGACAACGAGAGAAGTCTTTTGAACATTTTGGACCTGGAAAAAGTCATTTCCATCTCAGAGTTCAGCTGGAACTACTGTGTTCTGCTGCTTCATGATACTTTCTGTATAGCACCATTAAATCTCTCCCATAGGCAGTTGTTTTGGGCATTATTGTTTAATCACCTCATTCCAATAGTGTGTGGGCTGCATGAGGACCTAGACAATACTAAGCACATAGTCAAAGCACAGATGATACCTACTGAATGTAATTTAATAAACCCTTGATGTTACTGAATTGACCGACTGGATACGTGGCTTGCTGTTTTAGTATTACATAGGTCTTTTATTTTATGTTGAAGGTTAAAATCCTTCTCAAGACTATGGTCACTTGAGGCATCTTTCCTGTATGGAAACTGCTAATTCTAAGCAACAAAGGCTATTGATCCCTCTTGTGTTTTCTTAGAAAATTTCCTATCAAAACTTTCTTCTACCTTTACTCTATGCCAGTATTTCTCAACGGCGGAGCGGACGTCGGGGGGGTGTATTTTACCCCCAGGAGACATGCGGCATTGCCTGGAGATATTTTCAGCAACATGATTAGGAGATGCCATTGGCATCTAATGGGTAGAGGCCAGGATACTACTTCAACATACTACTATGCACAGGACAGCCCCCTATGACAAAAAATCATGTGGTCCAAAACATCAGTAGTGCTGAGGTTGAGTAATCCTGCTCTATACTCATGGTCTAAGTCACACTACAGTATATAAAAGTGCTAATACCCAGAGGGTAATGGGCAGTTGATTAAGTGATGCCTGGACATGGCCTTTGAGTAACATAAGCAACTGTATCACTAATAATGGTAGCAGAATCAAATTTTAGGAGCAAATTAACAATCTGAGTTACTGGGGTAATTAAGTTCCACAAAAAATGATCTTGAAAGAGTTTGAATTTTTGCTTCTCTCTATAGGCTTTTTAAGGGAATTCTACCCTGCCACCTGTATTCTTTCTTCACTGTCTCCCTCTTGGGTACATGTGAAGAGGAATGGTCCAGGGACCCCAGCAAAAGATGCCTTTATCTTCCCCTTGCCTTGCAGAGCCTTTGTTTCCTTAACCTGGCTTGGCCTAACAGTCCTCACCTTGTGCATGACAAAGTACCAACTCCATTCTTGAACAGCTGCCATCCTCACTCTGCTTAGGGACCCTGCTTCGGTTGCCGGGCCATCACCTGCCTCCACAGCCAGTGAGCAAGTGAGGTCACACAAGCTGTGGTGGCAGAGATTACACCAGTTTTTTGCATTTGGCCTGGGATCCCAAGGGGCATTCAATCCCCTCTCCTGTGGTGCCTTTGTGGGTCTTTCCCTAACAAATGCCTACTTGTTCTTCCTCAAAGCTCATAGGGTGTTAGAAGCTAAGATTGAGCCCTCGTTTGCATTCCCGGCGCCCACTGGCATGACCTCAGGAATCCTGCAGCTGCAGGATGAATGGGGCCATTGGATGGTTTAGCTGAGGGCTTAAGTGGAGTTGGATGGCACAGAATCCTCCCATTTAACAGCACTGTCAAATCTTCAACCAGCCTCAAACTAATGCTCTTTGGAAAAATCGCTAGCTTGTCTGAGTTCCCCACCTTGCAACTCTGCAAGAGAGAGTATCAGGGATCAGGGCTTTGCCCCACAGTGCCAGCACTGGGCTTGGTACACAGTGCTCCGTAAATGTTGGTTAAACAAAATGATTTAAGCCAAAGTGCCAAAATAAAGTCTTACACATTGGTTGGGACTCTAGGGGAGGGAAAAGAAATCTTTTTCCTGTACCTATTTTAGCTTTTCTGGCTGGAGCCCTGTAAATTAGACTGACAAAAGACAGATTAACAAGAGAAAAACAAACACAAGTTTATTAACATGTGCATCACGCATACACACAGAATACTCAGAGATGAGGAACTCAAAGGAGTGGTTAGAACTTGAGCTTATAAATCATCTTGACTAAAGAACAATACATTTTAGAGAAAGGACAAGACAAAGGAATAAGACTGTTTCCAGCGGTGGCAAATTGTGAGAAGGCAAATACGTGGGGAAACTAACTAACGGCAGATGAGTGCTAGTTTTAGTAAAAGGTTTCTTATGTGGATTCCTCTGGTGCTGTCTCTGGGCTGATAATGGTCTAGAGTTGTCTCTGTTGATTAACTTCTGTCCTTCTTGGTTATGGGAGCACTTTTACAAATTTATACCCCGCTTTTAGGCAAATAGGGAGAGGGCAGAGAGCTTTTCTTGTATCTGCTTCTTCTCAATTGCTTCCTCTCAAAACAATTCTCATGCCGAAGTGGCATATATCGGGGTAACATATTCTGCTACCCCTCAATACTGTTTTTCTTTGTCCCCACTCCCATCCTTTTGCCCCCATTTTTAAACAGCAGAGTTTTTCAGTTAGAGCAATAATATGTTTCATTATAATCAAAGAAATCCCAGCCTAACACCAGGCATATTGTTCCCATACAGCCAACAGAACGATCACTTTTAAAATGCAAATCTGAGTCTGTCCAGCCCTCAGGGAAAACCCAAAGTCCTTGGAAAGGTTCTGGGCTCTTCAACCACTGGCCTCTGTAACCCTCTAGCCTCAAAACTCATCACTTCTCCTCTATTTCTAACACTCCACTCTGAGCTCACCAAACCCCTTTCCAGTCACCAAACCCACTTTGCTCTCTCTGCCAGTGAGCCTTTGCATAGTCTGTTTTCTATAACAATCTTCCTGCCTTTCTTTATGGGGCTAACTCCTACTCAGGCTGCATTTACCTTAGGTCAGTGGTTCTCAGAATTTGCTGAATATTAGAATCATCTGGGGAAACTTTTCACACCCTATACCAATTAAACCAGATTTGCTAGGGGTGGAAGCCTGGCATCACTAGTTTTTTAACCTGCCTAGGTGATTCCAGTGTGCAGTCAAGTTGGAGAACCAGTGCTTTCCATACTTCAGTGTGCAGAGGTATCACCCGGGGTCTTGATGCAGACTCTGACTCAGTAGATCTGGAGTGAGACTTGAATTTCCACATTTCTAACAGGTTTCCTGGTGAAGCCCACGTTGTGAGGCTGCTGGTCTGCAGACCATGCTCTGAGTAGTGCAGGTCGAGGCTTTGGTTTCTCTAGGACTGTGGTTCTCAAAGTGTCATCTCTAGACCAACAGCATCAGTACTGCTTGGAAATGTATTCGAAATGCAAATTCTCATGTTTTGCCCCAGAACTACTGAATCAGAAACTCTGGGGTGAGGACCAGCAGTCTGTGTTTTAACAAGGCCTCCAGGTCATCCTATGCACACTCATCTTTGCGAACTGCTCCTCTAGGAAATATTTCTGCAACCCCAAGATTAAGTTGATTTCTCTCTCTTTCCAGCCTCCTCTGCTTTTTTTCAGAGCATTCTGTGCTCCCCTCTGCTGTCGCACATTTTATACATACTATTTAGTTGTCTGGTCATTGCCCTGTAATCCCATGGAGGGAAAAGTCTGTACTGTTGGGCACTTGGGATCCCCATGACCTCGCAGCTCAGTGGCAGGCCCTAATAAGCACTCAACACATATTTGTAGAATGTATTACATAAGGATAGAAAGTTAAATGCACATTATTGTGTCATTCCTTCCAGGTAGTTTCCTCTGTGGTTTGCATAAAGAATGAAGAGAAAGAACAGATTATAAAATGCCATCAAGGTTACCTTGGTGCCTGAACTCTGTTCCAAAGACTGGCCCTTAGAGGGTAGGGCTCAGATTTCCATAATTCCTCTCTCAAGCAGAACACTTGAGAGAACTACAAATGGCAGTTGAACAAATGTCTTTCTGTGAGGAGGCTGAGTCTGGCAATAATAAAAATTGGGGAAGGGGGAGGGGCAGTTGTCAGATAGATTTTCTGAGCAACATGGCAGTAGTTTCTTCCCTCTTATGCTGCAACATGATGAAAAGAAAGTGATTCAGATTCCTTTCACACTCCACTCTCTGAGGTTTTCTCCCTTACCTGATGGGGTCATCTCCCTGATTGTTCTCTCAATAGGAACATCTCCATTTCTGCCAGGGAACAGAGGTGGGGATGTGTCGATTGCTAGGGACCATAAACATCATTTTTTTTAGCAGCAAGATATAGGGAGAGAGACACTTGCCATCCCTCAGACACAGCTATCAGCAGGTTTCAGGGAGTATCCCTAGCAAATTCATTTTGGTTGGTATAGTTCTGTTGGAAGATGTGAAATTGCTTCTAATCTACCAGGAGAGACATAGTGGGCATCCATAGTTCTCCTCCCTGGAATCACGGAATCCCAAGGCAAATGCCTATACCAACAAATTCAGAAACTCTAAGAACAGGGCTTGGGCATCTGCATTTTTAAAGTTCCCCTGGTGACTTTAATACGCAGCTAGAGAACCACTGGCTTGGTGTTAAGACCAGATAGGGGCTTAGAAATCACCTGACCCAATGCCATACAGTGGTGCACATGAGTTCTCTACACAGAACAAAACATTACAGTACAGAGTGGAAAAAAGAAAGTTGCAGAAGTACAGAAAGAGACAAATTATAAAATGCACCCCCAATATTATATATTCTTTTTTTTGTATAGGTAAAAAACAAAGTCTGCAAGTGGATTAGATGGAAGTGCTTTAATTCCTTTCAGGTGGTTTTCTCTGAGGGAGAAGAAAGGGCTAAGGAGGGAGGATAATAGGCTAGAAGGGGTGTCCATCTTCCTGCTGTACTTCATTTCTATTTTAAGAACAGGTCTTGAAACAAACATTACAAAATGTTACCAATGTTTTCTTTTGGCTGGAAGGTATGTACATAATTATATTCTGTGTACTTTCCTATTTTTTTTAAACGTTCTCAAGACAAAAATGATAATTAATTAAAGAATAAAGATCTAGCACCTAGGTTTTTCTCAATGAGAAGTATGAGGCCCTGAAGAGTACCTGAAGTGGTAACCATGTCAGGGGCAGGGCCTGGGCCTCTGGACTCCCACCAGAGGGCTCTGCCATTAACCTCTGCTGAGTCACAGGTGGTGCTGCCGGGAAATCCCTTCTCAGCGCGCCATCTCAGCATCCCCTTAACTGCCTCCTCTGACAGACATTACAGCCTCCCTGACGCAGGGGCGGCTGCAGGCTACTTTCTCCCTCTTGGTGCCTGTCCAGCACGGGGGGTGCGGCAGCGGCGGTACGCTCGGAGCCCCAGCCCGGTGCATCCTTCTGGGCAGCTCGGCTTCCGGACACCGTGGCCAGGCTGCAGCAGTTGCCTCGCAGAGCCGGCGCTCAGGTGGTCGTTCGCAGGCGGGAACGCCGCAAGGAAGGCAATCAGGCGGCTTGTATCTACGCTGAAAAGCCCCCTCTGAAGGCAGTGATTCAGATACAAAGCTGGATGAACGTGCTTCGTGGCAGAGCGTGCAGCTGCATTATTGACTGGGGCTGAGAAAGGCGTTGAAATCAGGAGACTGAAGAGATCTGCTCTTTTGATTCGGATTTCCAGGATTTTGCAGACTCTTGATGGCTCTGGTGCAAAGCAAACATCTCCCTATGATCCTAAGCTGAAATTTGGGAGAGTGAGCTGCATAAATAATTTTCTCTTAATTAAAAGCAAGCGCATGGTAGCACGTGGCTTTACTCCCCTCCCACATCTGATGTGGCTGGCTCACCTGTCACTGAGCTGTTTGAATGGGTTTTTCCCATTGCTAGGAAAGGGTTTTTCCTCTTTCCTAGCCAGCTCCGGTGTAAAAGGAAGCCTGTGCCCGAGAACAGTTGAGGGGCCATGTTCATGGAGCAGAAGACGGTTGCAATTATGTCAGGCAATCAGAGGCTTTAATGGATGAATAGCTGTCAAAGCACAGTGGGGTGTCTGATAACCTCTAAGGCTGCTTATTGTGAGTGGAAACCACAGGTGAAAAAGGCGACAGGGATGGATGAGCTTGTGCTTCTCTCCCCTCCTTGCATTTGAAGAGTTTGACAATACTGCTGAGTACTCCTTGGGGAGGGTACTCTTGGGGACCTAGCAGGCTTCTGGTTTGAGGAAAGAAGAGAAGAGCCACATAATTAAGGAAGAAAAAGCAGAAACTGGGGGCAGGGCTGCACATTTAATGCAGGAATTCAAAGCACAGAAGTTCCATGGAGGGGACAGGGACCAAAGTTCCATTACCCAGTATCCCCAGAGGAGGAGCTGGAGACATTGAGATAGGATCCCCACCTAAGGTCTCCAAACAGAAAACAGGGAGCCGGGAAGGGGAAGCATCTGCTTCACTTTGAAATCAGTCTCTCTCAGGATTTGGCCAGCTCCAGAAATTGAGTTCAAGTGGTGCTCTAGGCACCAGAGTGTTTTATGGCTAGATTGTTGTAGAAGGAATTTTCCTGAATGTCTGGAAACAAGAGGGCATTGGCTCTCTAACGTAGGGACGTCAGATAAAGCTCCATTTACTTGCTAATTCCACTTGAATGGCTGTGGCTGGCTGGAATATTCAGTCAGGAATGGTTTTAAAGGCAGATCCAGGCTCTGTGGAGGAATAGTGCTTGATTGATTACTGATGCCTGTCTTTGGTGTTGAATGATAAAGGCAGTGCATGGGCTTCCTATTTGTCACCTCTGCTTTGGGATGCTTTTCCTTCTGTAGGGGCACCACCACCACGGACATTAATGTAATAATCTCGATGTAATGATCTTTGCTTTAGACTCTTCTGCTAAGGAGCTTTCAATCTAAAAGGGAAGTCAGCAATGGTATTTTTTCTAGGTCCTTTAAGGAACTGACCAGTGTATGATTCATGTGGCATTGAAATGCTCTTCCACTGGCTTGCCTCAGTTACCAAAATGTCTGCAGACCTTTTGCAAGAGGGAACACACCTTTGTTGGTAGGTTCGTCCTCTGAAAATTAAACGGATCTCCATACTTAGGCTCATCTTCCCAAAATTAAGCAACCAGAAATTTGCAATTATATGGCTAAAATAAATGTTCAGTGACTAAGTCTCCTTTCAAGAGTCTTATGTAGGTAGTTTTGAGCACAAATCCAATTACTCAATGTGTCCTTGGGGTTCTCAAGCAATAATAATGGTCACGGTGAAATAAATAAGGAAGAGTAGCTGGAACAGAACTCTGTTACCAATGTCTTGCTGCAGGCGGGAGGAAGGAAAAACCCAGAAAGGATGACTCAGTATTTGAATCCAGACAGAGCTGAGTAGAAGGACAGGAGAGGGACTGTGGAGAGAAGAGAGAGAAAAGTATGCGGGAGGGACTCAAATCCTTACTGCAGACAGCCCCACCGCGACAAAAATATGAGATACTCAAGCTTGTCATTATAGCCTGTGGTAGGCCAAATAATGACCCCCCAAAGACATCCAGGTCCTAATCCCTGGTCCCTGTACGCGGTAAAAGGGACTCTGCAGGTATGATTAAGTTTCTTGAGATGGTAAAATTATCCTGGATTATCTGAATGGATCCACTGTAGTCACAAGGTTCCTAATAAGAGGGAGACATGAAGACCGCTGTCAGTGAAAGAGATGTGATAATGGAAGCAGAGGTCAGAGCAACCTGGGCTGTGAGCCAAAGAATGTGGGGAGCCTCTAGAAGCTGGAAAAGGTAAAAACAGATTCTCTCCTAGCCCCTCCAGAAGGAACACAGTCCTGCAGACCCATTTTAGACTTCTGACCTCCAGAACTGTAAGAGAATAAATGTGTAAAGAGAATAAATTATGAGGACATAATTAACTCTCTGACTCTCAGCACTCTTCTCTGTAAGAGAAGGGGACGGAATTTGGAAAACATTTAAGATTCCTCCCTGCTCTAAGATGTTATGTGTTTTTTCATTGGAAACCTTCTTTTGAAAGATACTTCTGTAAAATTCACTTAAAAAAAAAAGAACTACAATCTATTCCCTACTACAATCAATTGTCCCAGATGAATCTGGGAACATAATAAGAAAGATGCTGGTATCTGGTCAATTGTCTTTGGATCTCATGTACAAGGCTAGAGGTAGAATCTAATTTTTGTTGTTGTTGCTTGAGAAAATTAAATTGTATTTGTCTTGGAAATGGACTAAAGAGTGAGGAGGGCTAAGAATTTTAAAAACCCATGTATTGTTCAAGAGAGTGAGCGGGGGCTTCCCTGGTGGCGCAGTGGTTGAGAGTCCGCCTGCCGGTGCAGGGGACACGGGTTCATGCCCCGGACCCGGAAAATCCCACATGCCGCGGAGCGGTTGGGCCCGTGAGCCATGGCCGCTGAGCCTGCGCGTCCGGAGCCTGTGCTCCGCAACGGGAGAGGCCACAGCAGTGAGAGGCCCGCGTACCACAAAAAAAAAAAAAAAAGAGAGAGTGAGCGGTAAACCATTTCACGGTGAACCATAGCTAACTTCCTGATGGAGAACTTTAAGACTGTACCTGACTAAAATGAGTAGTAACTTTTTGTTTTACAGATGAGTGTTGCATAGCTGCCCAGGGCTACCAATTACAGTGCCACCTCATCTAACCTCTCATTCTGTCCCTTTTCCTCCTCATTAAAATTTACCAGCCCAGGGTAAGTTTCATCCCCCTCCCCCCAGGGCCATGCTTCTAGTTGCTAAGGTAACAGCTAG
Source organism: Mesoplodon densirostris (assembly GCF_025265405.1). Lineage (NCBI taxonomy): Eukaryota > Metazoa > Chordata > Mammalia > Artiodactyla > Ziphiidae > Mesoplodon > Mesoplodon densirostris. The sequence continues at coordinate 119,407,265 of NC_082661.1, forward strand.
CTAATCCGAGCTTCATGTGCCCTTCCTGCCTTCTCAGGCAAGGGAGACTTCTGGAGACATCTCTTCCTGGAAGTGAAATGACACTAATGGGGGAATCTCAAACTAAAAGTTAAGACTGATATTTTGAAACAGGTAGCCTGTGGTACCTCTCAAATTACCACATGGAAGCAGACTTCCTTCCTACCTACATGTATAGCCAACCTGGTACCTGTTATTCCTGTTCTTTCCTTTTGCTAAACAACTATGTCCTATGTGCTGTGATAACAGTGACATGCTGGCTGTGGTCTATCCTATGGAGAGGTACTGAGTGCTGTGACTGTACAGGTGATATTCAAATCCAATTAGCTAGTACCTTTTCCTGGACTCTCATTAATGCAGAAAGAATTGACACTGGAGTTAAAACAAAATAAAACAACCTCTGGCAATTTCTCATCTTGTGTCTGATTGGCTTCTTTTACACCCAAGGGAGGTATTGTCAAAGCAGCAATCCCCCAGAGCCGTGTTGTCTTGGAGATGCTAAACTGAAAAGGAAAAACAGCTTACTGTTAAGGAAGAAAAGTGCTCTGGGTGTGGAATGATTATAAGGTGGAGTAACCTTTGGAAAAATGCTGCAAGATCTCAATATTCTTATATGGTAGTATTCTAAGATTTCCCATCTCAGGTGCTCAGATTTCCAACCTCTGTCTCCTTCTCCCCACCTGTATTTCCTAGCATGTCAATGCACCAAAGAGTGTAAATGACTAACAACAGTTTAATATACCTATCCCCACAGGTGTTTGCATTTTGACATGCCATAGAAAGGCAGTTTAAAATACAGTAGAATTTAAGTGTAGAAGCAGTAAGGGATGGGAGGAATTGAAAATGCAGATGATTCTATAGTCCAATAACCTAGAATGAATCCCATCTGCACTCTTGCCTTTGGGCAAGATACTAAACCTCCTTAAACTTTAATTTTCTTACCCATATTAGGGGAACATAATTATTCCTATCTCGTAGAGGATGTTCAAAAGATTAAATTATATTATCCATACAAAGTGTCAAGGGATCAAGTGAATGCCTAATAAATGATGGTTCTTGCTATAAATAAAGCTTTAAGGGAAAGAAATTAAGACTAATTGTGGAATTTAAAACATCATTATTTATTTATTCAACAAGTTCTTATTGAGCACCTGTCAAATACTTCCACACCCTGTTCTAAGGGCTGGGCTCGGAGAACAGCTATGAACAAGATGGACAAACTCTGCCATTACTGAGCCTACATATTAGTGGGGGAAGGCAGGGAGTAAACAAATGCATGTATAATATAATTTCAGGTACTACTAAGTGCTATGAGGAAAAATAAGCAAGGTAAGGAGAAAAAGAGTGATATAGAGGAGGACTATTTTAGATAAGATGGTCAGGGAAGATATCTCTAAGGAGTGGACATATGCACAGAGCTTTGCGTGAAATAAGGGAGTGAGTCAGGTAAGACTCTGTTGGAAAGGATCAGCAAATCAGTCATGTTTTGTTGGAATATTTATTTTTCTGGGAATTTCCTGTTACCTCTAAAATTATATCAATAGATGCAAATTTACTTGGCTAAGGGTAAGACTGATCTTGAATCTGAGATTAGGGCTAGATGAAAGAAGGAAACCAGAGTTTGCCGAGTTCTTATTATGTGCCAGGGCCTATACTCACTTTGACCCCGGTCATTTTGTCCTCTAACTACCTAATCACTCTGTTATTTTTCATAACAGCCTAAGTTGTGATTATTACTCTCCCAACGTGGACAATGAGCCTTTAGAATTTTCAACAACTTGCCCCCAAATAGTAAGGGGCTGAAATGGAATTTAAACAGGTTCCACTGATCCCTGGTAGGCTCTCCTCCTGATGGTACCACGACACAGCAGGACTGTGCCCTGGAATGCCTTGGAAAGCAGCAGCAACCTTCCATCCCCCATAAAGCCTTTAAAAGCCATTAGCCCTCATATGGTCATTGAGAATGTATCCAAAAGCCCCAAACTGAAAATCTTCACTCAGCACAAGCATAGATTACAGCAGGCATTGAGCCATCTTTAAAAAGAGTATGGATCCTACCTGAAAGCACAGAACTGCCCATTTCTAGATTCACCCAGGGGAGAGCTAGAATGTAGGCATTCTATTGCTACAAGATGACATTCTGTCACTACCCTCCAGTGCCAATATTTGTGGGCTCAAAGAATTTCACAGAAGACCAGCTGTTCTGCTCTGTGGGGAGTTTTCGGAGGAGTTAATGATTTTTTGAATGAGCCGTTAAGTAGCAGGTTGCCAACATATGGGTCTTTGGTCACTTGTAGTAGGCATAACTATAAAGAATATCAACTTTTTTGTTGTATAAATGAACATACAAGAAAGTAATTGTAAAAAAGAAGGTTGACCCTTGGGAAACCTTTCACATACTTAAGATGCTGCCTTTGCTTAAAATATTCTACCTACCATTTAATTTTTGTCTATTTAATCTATGAGGTAGGTAATTTTATACTCTTTATGCAGATGGGGAATCGAAATATTTGCTGAGTTACCTAAACTTAGCCATTTAGCAAGCTTAAATTTGAGCTGATATCTGTCCAGATATGCCAAAGTCTGTGCTCTTTCAACTAAGGAAGCTATCTCTTTTGAAATTTAACTTCAGAATTGGTGGCATATTCTTTTAAAAAACTCCCCTGGTAGCAGACCATTGTTCTTTCTAAGTAGATTTAATTGTGGAGAGTCAAGGTCATTTGAAGTCAAGACTGAGTGGATGACCACATTACATGATGTCATTTTTGTTATTTGTACTAAAAAAAATAAGAGAGATGAAGGACAAGATGACTTCTTATTTATCTTTGCTTTTCTCCATCACATGTATTGTGTTTTACATAGTCAATCAGTGTATGTGTTTTTTTATTTAAGATAATTTGTTAGAGCTAATCAATGAATTTGGTAAAGTAGCAGGATACAAAATCAATGCACAGAAATCTCTTGCATTCACCTATACACTAATGATGAAAAATCTGAAAGAGAAATTAAGGAAACACTCCCATTCATCACTGCAACAAAAAGAATGAAATACCAAGGAATAAACCTACCTAAGGAGACAAAAGACCTGTATGCAGAAAGATATAAGACACTGATGAAAGAAATTAAAGATGATACAAAGAGATGGAGAGATATACCATATTCTTGGATTGCAAGAATCAACATTGTGAAAATGACTGTACCACCCAAAGCAATCTACAGATTCAATGCAATCACTATCAAACTACCAATGGCATTTTTCACAGAACCAGAACAAAAACTTTCACAATTTGTATGGAAACACAAAAGACCCCGAATAGCCAAAGCAATCTTGAGAAAGAAAAACGGAGCTGGAGGAATCAGGCTCCTGGACTTCAGACTATACTACAAAGCAACAGTCATCAAGACAATATGGTACTGGCACAAAAACAGAAATATAGATCAATGGAACAGGATAGAAAGCCCAGAGATAAACCCATGCACATATGATCACCTTATCTTTGACAAAGGAGGCAAGAATATACAATGGAGAAAAGACAGCCTCTTCCTTAAGTGGTGCTGGGAAGACTGGAGAGCTATATATTAAAGAATGAAATTAGAACAGTTCCTATCACCATACACAAAAATAAACTCAAAATGGATTAAAGACCTAAATGTAAGGCCAGACACTATCAAACTCTTAGAGGAAAACATAAGCAGAACACTCTATACTCTATGACATAAATTGCAGTAAGATCCTTTTGGACCCACCTCCTAGAGTAATGGAAATAAAAACAAAAATAAACAAACAGAACCTAATGAAACTTAAAAGCTTTTGCACAGCAAAGGATACCATAAACAAGACAAAAAGACAACCCTCAGAATGGGAGAAAATATTTGCAAGTGAAGCAACTGACAAAGGATTAATCTCCAAAACTTACAAGCAACTCATGCAGCTCAATATCAATAAAGCAAACAGTCCAATGCAAAAATGGGAAAAAGACCTAAATAGACATTTCTCCAAAGAAGATACACAGATTGCCAACAAACACATGAAAGGATGCTCAACATCGTTAATCATTAGAGAAATACAAATTAAAACTACAATGAGGTATCACCTCACACCGGTCAGAATGGCCATCATCAAAAAATCTACAAACAATAAATGCTGGAGAGGGTGTGGAGAAAAGGGAACCCTCCTACGCTGTTGGGGGGAATGTAAATTGGTACAGCCACTGTGGAGAACAGTATGGAGGTTCCTTAAAAAACTAAAAATAGAACTTCCATATGACCCAGGCATCCCACTACTGGGCATATACCCTGAGAAAACCATAATTCAAAAAGAGTCATGTACCACAATGTTCACTGCAGCTCTGTTTACAATAGCCAGGACATGGAAGCAACCTAAGTGTCCATCGACAGATGAATGGATAAAGATGTGGCACATATATACAATGGAATATTACTCAGCCATAAAAAGAAACGAAATTGAGTTATTTGTAGTGAGGTGGGTGGACTTAGAGTCTGTCATACAGAGTGAAGTCAGAAAGAGAAAAACAAATAGTGTATGCTAACACATATATATGGAACCTAAAAAAAAAATGGTTCTGAAGAACCTAGGGGCAGGACAGGAATAAAGACGCAGACGTAGACAGTGGACTTGAGGACACGGGGAGGGGAAAGGGTAATCTGGGACAAAGTGAGAGAGTGGCATGGACATATATACACTACCAAATGTAAAATAGATAGCTAGTGGGAAGCAGCAGCATAGCACAGGGAGATCAGCTCAGTGTTTTGTGTCCACCTAGAGGCATGGGATAGGGAGGATGGGAGGGAGATGCAAGAGGGAGGGGATATGGGGATATATGTATATGTATAGCTGATTCACTTTGTCATAAAGCAGAAACTAACACACCATTGTAAAGCAATTATACTGCAGTAACTATGTAAAAAAATAAAATTACTTGTTGAAATATAAACATTGATCTATCATCAGTTATCTGTACCTAGCATTAACGTGTTGGTCACATTTTCTGCTAGAGAGGAGAACCCTGAAAGAATAGGATATAGGACAGGTGATTTTTTTAAAAATAAATCTATTTATTTTATTTATTTATTATTTTTGGCTGCGTTGGGTCTTCATTGCTGTGCACGGGCTTTCTCTAGTTGCCATGATCGGAGGCTACTCTGCTTTGCGGTGCGCGGGCTTCTCATTGCAGTGGCTTCTCTTGTTGCAGAGCACGGGCTCTAGGCGCATGGGCTTCAGTCGCTGTGGCTCATGGGCTCAGTAGTTGTGGCTTGTGGGCTCTAGAGCGCAGGCTCAGTAGTTGTGGCGCACGGACTTAGTTGCTCCACAGCATGTGGGATCTTCCTGGACCAGGGCTTGAACCCATGTCCCCTGCCCTGGCAGGCAGATTCTTAACGACTGCGCCACCAGGGAAGTCCCCCTCTGTTTTTTTGAGAGCCTTAATAAACTTCCTGCCTCAAATGTAGTTGTGGCCACTGTGGAATGATGATCTACCTTTAACCTCATCCATCATCAATAACCAGCAAAAGGATAAGGATAGTAATTAATAAATGTCTGAATATGCTTTAATTTATTCAGCCTGGGCAGGCTTCTCTTTCTAGTTAAGTATTTATTGAGTGTAAACAGCTATGTGTTAAATCATGAAATTCTAAAAACATACATACAGAGGTATGTACATTTTACCTTAAGCAGGGGATAATTCTCAGAAATGGAACTTCAGTAACATATCCACCCTCATTTGTGCATCTATAAAAAAACAGGTCCAATTTTAGCGAGGCACCTAGAATATGTTATAAAATGTCTGCATATAATTAATTCAAAATACTCTGTCATTAAATCATGTAATGATGCTTTGTGAGTACACATAAGCTTAATTGGGAGTAATGAAACTAAGGAGATTGCGATCCAGAGTGACGTAAATAAAATAACAATTAGCAGTTCCTGCAATATAAATTTAGATCATCAGGTAATCTTGCAAATGTCCCAAGGTTTGTTCTGGTTTGATCTTCTCTCTCTCTGTGTGAAGACAACAGAAAAATTACTAAGTCTCATAATTGGAAGATCTGAAGAGTTTCAGCCCTGTTATTAGCAGGTAGAAGAATTATATGTCAGCTGACCTAACAGTCAATAAATTTCTTTCAGTTTGCAGTGGATGAATGGATATAGCACACTCAGAGGCCCCTTGAGGGTGGGACATTATACTGTAGTGAAAAGAGTTCTGCAGGTTCAAGGACATTATGTTTGACCTCAATTATTTCAGTTTCCTCATCTGTAAAATGGACAGAGTCTACTGAGGATGAAAAGAAAAAGGTCAGAGAGTACCTTGATACAGGGCTTGGCACATAGGAAGTATTCAATAAATGCTATTGGTTTTCCCATGCCCCCCAGCACAGAGTGTCCTACATAGTGTAAGAACAACAGATAATTGTTGATGTGACTGAAGTGTGTCCTTGAGATGAGTTCCCTAAGGGGGTTGCCTAAATTTTCTAGTTAGACACTGAAGAAACAAGTGGAACTCAAATCAGATTTAAGACCCAATCAGGCTAATGGCAATAGAGATGCTGGAGAAACATCACAGGGTCAATAGTGGTAGGAGTCAGCTCCTTGCTTTCCCATGATGGGATTCCAAAGCTGAGCAAAGAAAAGCGGACATCTGCCATTTGTTCTGCCATTTCTCTTCCTGCGCATGTAGTCATTACTAAGTAACAACAGCTATCTCCTCTCTTTACCCAGATGGGTCCTCAGATTCCTGAATGCAGCATTTGGGCAGCCATTCATAGCCTGTTAGTGGTGGCATGTGTGATATCTGCTATTCCAGCAGAATAGTGCAGCCCACTGCCTGACTGACCTGATCAGTTGAATCTGAAAAGGAGAACAGCTGCTATTCTTCTGTACCCTTCCTGAATCCCTCTTAAAGCAAGAGGAAAGGACTCTGTTTCTTTCTCGTGGTAGAGTGACTTTTTAGTCTGTAGATGATTCCTTATATCTGATATTTGGATACCACTTCACAGTTTATATAATATTTTAAAGTGCACTTAACCCTAATAATGACCATGGGTGAGAAGTGGGTTAACACAGTATTACCCTCATTGTATACAGGAGAAAACCAAGGCTCTTGGTTAATGAATGAGAGGTTAATGAATTTATCTATGATGGTAGAATCAGTAAGTGGTATAGCTGGAACTTGAAGACTGAGATATCCAACTCCAAAATCTGGCGATTATTTAGAAACAAATGCTACCATTAGTAAGTAATACCAGGGAGAAGACTATAGACGATCATGGCACATGAATTCTTCATAGAGGAGAAGCCAGTCTTCAAAGAGAGGATAAGATTTGGAATTGACAAGACCCAGCAGGATAGCATTCTAGGCAAGGAAACGTGGGCAATGGTATGGAAGTTCAACTTTGTGGGCATGGCAAGTGGTGGTGGTGGGTATCAGCCACAGCATGGAGCCTGCCGTGACTGTATGGGAGATCACATAGAGATGCTGAGGAGTATCAGAAGATGAGTGGACAAGGAAGCTATCCTGCAGGGAAAGTTCTGAATGCAAGGCCAAGCATGATGCATTACTTGTTTTGATTATTGAGCTATAATCTGTGATTTTATCTAAACCCTTTTGGAATCAATTTATATTTTCAGTTTGTCAAATATGGTCACTGTCTAAATTGCCTTGCCTTACCAAGTAGTATTCCATTGTAGATATATACAATGAAATACTACTCAGCCATAAAAAGAAAGAAATGATGCCATTTGCAGCAAATAATACCTTTTAAGAATGGTAGAAAGGAGAAATCTAATGTTCTTTAGTTGGCAAATGTGTCTATCTTTTCCTCTTACTCCCCTAGTGACTTTTTATGTTGCTATATCTTGGGGCTATTGTTTTTTCTGGAAAATAAGAATACTGAGTAAAATTTAATATATGAAAATCAATAAGGTTCATATATACAAATTCCAGCAAGTTAAATTTTATAAGGGAAGAAATTATCCCTTTCAAAATATCAAAGAAGGAAAAGAACCCAAATCCATGAAATAACTAAAAACTAGGCTTAAACAAGATATGTATAAGATTTATGTGAAGAACGTTTTTAAATGTTAAAGAGGGATACAAAATATGACTTGAACAAATGAAAATACATATATACCTTGTTTTTGGAAAGACTCATCATAAATATATCAATTTCTTTTAACTTAATGTATACATTTAATGTAATTCATGATCAAAATATTCTCAGGACTTTTTTCAAGAACTAGATAAGCTGACTCTAAATTCATATGGAAAAACTAGAAAGCAATAATGGCCAGGATAAATTATGAAATAGAATAGTAATGAGTTAGGCCTAGTCCTATCAGATTTAAATTATAAAAAGAAAATAATTAAAATAGAATAATTAATAGACTAAACTATAGTCCAGAAATAGAACCCAATACATATGTAGTATATGATAAAAGTGGCATTGCTTATCAATAAGAAAAAGGGATTGTTTAGTAAACACTGAAGAGTAGAAAAAGAAATCAGAAGTACTAGAAGAAAGTTCAACATTACTAATTATTTGAGAAATGAAAATCAAAACTACAATGGGGTACCACCTCACACTGGTCAGAATGGCCATAATTAAAAACTCTACAAATAACAAACGCTGGAGAGGATGTAGAGAAAAGGGAACCTTCTTACACTGTTGGTGGGAATGTAAGTTCACACCACCACTATGGAAAACAGTATGGAGGTTCCTCAGAAAACTAAAAATAGAATTACCATATGATCCAGAAATCCCACTCCTGGGCATATATCCAGGCAAAACTCTCATCCAAAAAGATACATGCACCCCTATGTTCATAGTAGAAGTATTCACAGTAGCCAAGATATTGAAACAACGTAAATGTCCATCGCCAGGTGAATGGATAAAGATGTGGTACATATATACAATGGAATACTACTCAGCCATAAAAAAGAATGAAATAATGCCATTTGCAGCAACATGTATGCAACTAGAGATTATCATACTAAGGGAAGTAAGTCACAAAGAGAAAGACAAATAGCAGATGATATCACTTATATGTGGAATCTAAAATATGACACAAATGAACCTATCTATGAAACAGAAACAGACTCATGGACATAGAAAACAGACCTGTGGTTGCCAAGGGGTAGCGGGGGAGGGATGGGTTGGAAGTTTGGGACTGGCAGATGCAAACCATCAATATTATTTATAGAATGGATAAACAACAAGGTCTTAATGTATAGCCCAGTATCAATATCCTGTGATAAACCATAATGGAGAAGAATATGAAAAATGGGAGGGGGTTGGGGGAGGGATGGGATGGGAGGTTGGGGTCAGCAGATGTAAGCTATTATATATGGAACGGATAAGCAACAAGGTCCTACTGTATAGCACAGAGAACTATATTCAGTATCCTATGAGAAATCATAATGGAAAATAATATAAAAAAAGAATGTATATATATTTGTAACTGAATCAGTTTGCTGTACAGCAGAAATTAACACAACATTGTAAATCAACTATACTTCAATTAAAAAAAGAAGTACTAGAAGATAACAGTATATATATAAAAACATATATAAAATGTATAAAATATAGTCTCTATGTAAGTTATTATATATAATATATATTACTATATATTTGCAGAGAGGGGTAGGCTTTGTAAGGTATGAAACAAAAATCCAGAAATCATAAAAACTACCAATATATTTATTGAAATAAATCTTTAATCTGCAAGAAAAAAACAGCACAATAATGTTAAATGGCCATCCAAGAAAAAGTATTTGTATCATATCATACTCATTTTCCTAATTCATTAAGTATAAGTCAATATGAGAAAAAACTAAAAATTCAATAGAAAAATTGGAAAAGATGAAAAAATAGTTCATGGGAAAATCATTCTTAAACATTTAGAAAGATGTCCAGTCTCACTGATCACAAGAGAAATGCAAATCAAAACTACAGTGATATTTCTTCTTCCCCCATCAGAATGGCAATGATATAGCCTGCTATTGCATTGCATTAGTGAAGATATGAGGAGTAGTCCACATCAGACATCAGTGGTGGGACAGTGAGTGGTACAATTCTGTGGAAAAGTAATCTGCAATATCTTTCAAAATTATAAATGCACATTCCCTTTGCCTCAGAATTCCACTTCTAAGAATTTGTCCTACAGATATACCAGCACATACATATGTAGAATATGTAGAAACATATTCATTCCATGATGGTTTATAATAGAGATTGAAACAACCTACATGTCTGGCAGTATGGTGCTGGTTAATTAAACTTGGTGGATGCATATAATGTGCAGTTATTAAAATTTATTAAAATTAATGAATTTTAAATATTAGCTCTGTTTTGACCACTGCACAGCTCCAAGGTCTCTTTTCTTTTTGTCAAAATCTCAAAAAGTTATCAGGAAGATGGGAGGGACTATGAGTGGTAACTTCTCTCTCCAGTTAAATTCATTATAATAAATAATAATTCATTAGAAGGATAATTCATTAAATTTTAGACAGGCAGAATGCATAGATTGTGCCTGCCCTTTAATGTACATCCCTGTGAGTGACAAGGAGAGGATGAAAAAGAGGTATGTCATAGTCAGAAATGTTCCTGGAAAATCCCTAAGGAGACGTAAATGGAAAATCCCTAGGTCCAATTGTATAAGAGGTTGTATAACCTGCAACACAAAAAGAAGAGATGTGGCCTCAATACGGCATAGCAAACTGTCAGGACCTGGACTCCAGAAGTTAGGCCTAGGGGCCATGGCTTGCTGGAAGCACAATGCTTGCCTTCCTGGTAGCCTAAGATATTTCCAGGTGCTGATGTGGATGGGAGGAGGGGCAAGGGGTGAAAGTCTGAGATTCCTTTGCAGAGAGCTTCTCAGCCTTGGTTGACTCCTTACCCCTCAGCAGCTGTCCAATGTCACTATGCTGGGAGCATCCCTGTGGGGAACAGGAGGACACTGTGGACCCACATTTATGCAGACATATCCTTTGATTACTCCAAGGGTTCTCAGTCTCAACCCTGCCTCCTCCTTACCTGGGGAATCACCTGGGTTGCTAATAAAAATTTACCACTGACTAGGATCCCACACCATTGGTTCTGATTTAAGTGGTCAGGGGTGAGGCCAGGTGTTGGTATTTGTTAAATGTTTCCCAGATGATTCTATTGTGAACTGAGTGTTCCTCAGGTGACTCTACAAAGTCTGAATCTGCTCTTATATCTTTTTTTTCTATGCTCAATAATGCTTGTGTATAGAAATGTTTAACGTTTGTGAGTTCCATTTCTATTATTCCCCAAACTCATTTGGGTCTCTCATCAGGCTTAAGAGAAAGAGGCAAACAGAAAAAGGGAAAGAATAATTGAAAAGAACAATTGGACAAAGAAATTTAAAAGAAAAAGGGAGTGAAGGGGAAATGTTGAGTTCTTCACTCCAGACTCACTCCAGAATCTTTGAGCACAGAACCTAAAAATCTTCAGAAGATTATAAACTTCTGAGTTGATTTTTATGCACACTTTAAGTTCGAAAGCTCAGATCCATTAGGATATCCATTTAAAGTAAAATCAATGAGAGAGCAGATAGGGATCATGTGCTAACTGGTGAAGGGCGATGGAACAGAGGATTCCATTATCAAGGAAACTTGGACTAAGCAGAGGAACTTGTGTAGGCTTCTTGTATTTTGCCTAAACAACCCCATGAAATTGCGGGGCTTCATGTGAAAATCGAAGCCTAACGACATCCATTTTTCAATGGTAAACCTAGCTGAGCCAGGCACACAAGTCATTGGATTAAGGGCCCATTCTAATCCACTATGATTTCATCTTAATTTTATTGCATCAGCAAGGACCCTCTTTCCACATAAGGTCACATTCACAGGTACCAGGGTTAAGACTCCAACATATCTTTTTTGGGGAACACAGTTCAACGCTCTACAGATATCTTGTGCAAAGCTGTCTTCCATTTTGCTTAAAGCTATTTTACCCAGGAGACCAGCCGTGGCCACACTTTTGAGATCCATTTTTCCTACCTCTTCATTTACAGACCTATAAATTATTCTTTCTAGAGTTGTACTTCTACTTGGTAAAAGAATAGCTGAGTAACAAGGGATGGTGACACCTCATCATTTTCTCCATCACCAGACTGACAGGCATTAAATTACACTGACAAGACAGATGCCCTGGGAGCATATGGCCAGTTTGTAGGGAAAAAAGAGTAGCAATCAAAGTCCATGTAAAGACAGCTCATTTTAGAGCTCTTTTTCCTGCCCACACATTGGAATACTTATTTGACCACAAGACATTATTTGGCTTCACAGAGCCACACAGTCATCAGTTTTTTTCTGTCCTCAATACCTGAACGTCAATGTGAGAAGGCACAGAATTCCAGAGAAGCGGGTTAAGTGGCCCCTTGGGATTCCTTGGGAACATTTTGATCTGGTTATTATTATTATTATTTTTTCTGTTAAAAAGAATTGTTAATTCTAGTTCTAACCCAACTGCTTTTTTTTTTTTTTTTTTTTTTTAGCAGTATTTGGGCCTCTCACTGTTGTGGCCTTTGCCGTTGCGGAGCACAGGCTCCGGACGCGCAAGCTCAGCGGCCATGGCTCATGGGCCCAGCCGCTCCGCGGCACATGGGATCCTCCTGGACCGGGGCACGAACCCATGTCGCCTGCATTGGCAGGCGGACTCTCAACCACTGCGCCACCAGGGAAGCCCTAACCCAACTGCTTTTAAGTCCATGTTAATACTCGAAACAAAGAAACATCTTTGCTATTTGGTCATTGACTAGGAATAGACTGAGTTCTTACTCAAAGAGCTTTTATTTCCACTGGGATTTGTAGGCATGATACATTTTAAGTGGACAACTCTAATTCCAAGCTCTCAATGAAGAGAGGTTGCCAGGATCTAGGATCAGGATCAAAGAGATAAAGATGTATAGAGTAGAGGAGAAGTAGAGATAATAAAGAGAAAGGGAGGTCAGGAGCAACACATATGAAAATCAGAAGAAAGGTTATTGAGCTGTATGGGAAAAGGAAAAAATACACAACGATACCCTCATGCCCATATGACTATATGACTCATATGGGATGAATATACTCAAAAGTTTTAGCTTGCAACTATGTTGGCATTACTTATTAAGAATTGGGAGTTTCCTACATACTGAAATTTAAGACGTCCTAAGAAAAGGTCCCCGCAAAATTTTTCCACTAGGGCTCCACAAAATTCTCACAGCCTGCATTTCCTTGCAGAAAGGCAGGGCTCCCCAATTAAGAGATGTAAAGCTACCAATAAACTTTGCAGCCTAAATGGTAGCTCTCCAAGCCAGTTGCCATCACCATATTCACTGCTGTTCTGTCTTCCCTGGTTGGAAATCTCAGGGAGTGCCGTGCAGGACAGCACGGCCCTCTCATTTGTTCTATCGCCCAGCTCCTGTGAGCACCATCCCTCCAGGTTTTAAGGAAATGAATAGAAACTTCTATACAAGAAAGGGCTCCTTGAGTTAATGCATTTAAATCACCAGATAACTTCATATAAAACATTTAAGGCTTAGCAATCTTTAATATATTAGTGTAAATTTAGAAGCGACTTGACATAGAAGCAAGTGGATATAGACTTGGACTGAAAAGGCCTGATTTTAAACCTCAGCTTTTCATGTCGTGGCTGTAATGATCTGGGGCAAGTTACATAACTTTTTTTTTTTTTTTTTTTTTTTTTTTTTTTTTTGCGGTATGTGGACCTCTCACTGTTGTGGCCTCTCCCGTTGCGGAGCACAGGCTCCGGACGCACAGGCCCTGCGGCCATGGCTCACGGGCCCAGCCGCTCCGCGGCATGTGGGATCTTCCCAGACTGGGGCACGAACCCGTCTCCCCTGCATCGGCAGGCAGACTCTCAACCACTGCGCCACCAGGGAAGCCCTACATAACTTTTTTGATGCTCGTTTTCTTCATCTGTAAAATATGTATCTCACAGCATTGTTCTAAGGATGAGATGACACATGCGTAGCTACGCCTGGAACATAGTAGGGAGTTGACAAATATTTATCTAATAAGTAATCATTACTTTACATTGTTCAAAAGGCTTTTATATATATTATCCACTATTCTTCTAAGTCTCCAATGAGATAGGCAGGGTAATGAGGGCAGGACCAAGATTAGAATCCAGGACTTCTGACTTCCCAGGAGTAGATCTGGTGTTTCCCAATAGTGTAAATGTAATGGGAATAATGGGATAGCACATCCATCTACTTAATTACTTAGAAAATTAAAAAGTTAGATTGAGACAGAGGGTAAATAGACTGGCCATTTGAATAAAATATTCAGCTGTCTCTCCTTATTTGGTAAATAAATTCATTCGCTCCCAGGTATTGGGCTATGTCTTACCACTGTCCAATTTGGGAAGCTCATTTCAGGAGCTTAGCACAGTAAGTTTCCCCTGTATAAGTCCTGAGAGGCCATATGAAAAATCAAGCAGTATAGCTTGAAGTCAGCACTGTCAGGCTCCTCTGGGCCAGTTGACACCGTGACTGACTTACTCATTTGCCAGCTCATCTGTATCAAGTCACAGGTTTTCTCAATTCCCAGTAGGGACTCATTTTTTTGTGCAGTTATTGTGCATTTGGAACAGTTCTTTTGAAGGGATGCTAGTCTTCTTCCTCAATCCAGGAGATCCAGAGAGGCACACTCACTTGGCTCTAACCTGAATTGCTGTCTTTGCTAGAAATGGTTATTCTCTTCCAATGCCAGGGTAAGCAGCCAGGAATAATACTGCTCTATTGGGGTATCTGGTAAGTGAGAAGTGTGCTTGTCCTAGGGGAAGTTCTCGTCTATCTTAAAATTACAAGAATTTACATGAGTTCATGTGATCATATGTGCATTAATTAATGTGCCTATGAGTCCAGATTTTGGAATATTTAGTTAATTGGAAGTGAGGATTTATCAGGTAATTTCATAGTAGCATCTCAAAAAAAGGGTAATTTAGGTTTCTGAAGATATTTTTATTTTAAAGGCCATCTAGCAAAAAATTTCAACGTAAACTTTTGTTCTCTTTGAAATGGCTCTAAATAGTGCTAGAAGTGTATAACTTGTTTCAGATATGCTAATTTGAGCCTCAGACAGCTGCAGTGGTTATTAATATGAGCATAATGGCTGACAATTTGACAACAGCCTCTACTTTTCATTTACTGCTTTCATACTAAATATCCCTTTTGTGCACAGGGTGTAAAAACCATGGTCAGATGACTGAATTGGGAGACATGCCTGTAGACTGACCAGCATTTGAGAGCCTTCTTTTTTCTTTTGAAGAAAGTGATACCCTCTACATAGGGAAATTGGTAGATCTTATACTAGACTATAAATCTTTAACGTTAGTCTTTCCACATTGCAGTGAAAACTCAATGAGAAGAAACTTTTTAATAAAATTAGTGAGGAGTGATGTGTTCTTAATGCATATTTACTCTAGATAAATTGACCTATAAAAGCGTCAGAGGGGCTTCCCTGGTGGCACAGTGGTTAAGAATCTGCCTGCCAATGCAGGAGACACGGATTCGAGCCCTGGTCTGGGAGGATCCCACATGCCGCAGAGCAACTAAGCATGCGCCACAACCACTGAGCCTGCGCTCTAGAGCCCGTGAGCCACAACTACTGAGCCCACATGCCACAACTACTGAAGCCTGTGTGCCTAGAGCCCGTGACCTGCAACAGGAGAAGCCACCGCAATGAGAAGACTTCGCACCGCAACGAAGAGTAGCCCCTGCTCGCCACAACTGGAGAAAGCTCGAGTGCAGCAGTGAAGACCCAACACCCCCCCTACCAAAAAAAAAGAAGCATCATAGGACATTGGCCTAGCGTTAGAACAAATAAGCAGTTCTTTATCATTCATCTGAAACGTGATTTAGAGGTGAAGATTTAAAATCAGTTATATTTTGCCTGCTTATTCTTTGTAATTTTCAAAAAAAGAATGCTATCTAAATGAAAAAACTAAAAACATCCACAGAAAAACATCTGATGACATCTATTTTCTTTTCATAGTTGAGTTCTATGAGTCTGAGCCAGATGGATGTGTATTTGTATGTGGTCTGTCGGTTTCTGCTACAGAGCACCATTTTGCTTGGTTGAACTTTGTTCTGTAAATGCACAAAGGCTTAAATCATCCTGTGGGCATCTCTGCATGTGTCACATTCACCAGACAACTTGTCTAACTCTGTGAATGTGTTTCTTCTGAGGGATTCAGCTGAGCCATCTTGTGAATAAAAGCAAAGAACCAGCTTTATACTGAAAGATGTACAACTTAATATTTCTGACCTACGCTGTGTCAAAGGCAGAGTTATAAAATATAAGCATTTTTCTGTAGTGTATGACTTCACAATTTAAACTGGATATCTTAAGAAGTTACTACAAAAAGATTGCTTAACTAGGAAATACACCTTACATCAAGCACCCTGTCTTCCCAGCCAGAATATAAGTACTATAAGGTCAGAGAAAGTGTTTTTTCACTGTATCAGGTTTGGTGTCTGTCACATGAATGAATGGATGAATGAATGAATGAATGAATTCTCACAGGACTTGAATATTTATACAGGACTTGAATGTAAGTTGTTTAATTTAATTCTCACTACCGATATGCAATGTATATGTTATTATCTCGTTTTACAGAGAAAGAACTTTACGTGCATATTGCAATGATTTGTCCAATGTTATCCAGCTAAGGAGAGACAAGGTGAAACTTGAATCCTATCTTTTCATTCCTAAGTCTAGGCGATTTCTAAGTCCTCATAATATCAAGTCCCTGTCCTTAGAATTTACTTCTGCTCCTACGTTGATCTTATTCTAGAAAATCCTTTATCCTTTACATGTCAGCAATCTTTCTGTGAAGGACCAGAGAGTAAATATTTAGGGTTTTGCGGGCCATATGATCTCCATCATACAGCGCGTCAATTCTGCCACTGTCCAGGCAATATTATGAGAAATGGAAATAGTAAGTCAATAAAAACAACAACAGCACATTTATTATGCAATTCAGGAAACACATGTGCTTCATCCAATTTATCTCATTTAATAAACCTATGTACAGAAAAGTTACCCCATTCATTCAAGGTCATTGAGCTATTAGTAGTAGAGCTGGGTTTAAACCAAGTCTGCCTACTTCAGCAAGCCCTCAACGCTTTGGAACTATGGTAAGAAGCTCCTTCTCTCACCAAGCTCAAAAAACTGTGCTGTAGAATCTGAAAGAACAGAGTCCATCATCTTCGGTGACATGAAACTCAGGGTGAAATGATGCCTTGTGTTCCCATAGGCTGGAGCATGTGGATACTGGCTGCCTAGCATGAGCCCACAGCTGCATAATGTGTCCTAGGGTGACAGAGGACTCTGGAGAGAGCAGGCTTTGGTGGATGTTTGCTGCTCCTCCTGGGATTTATTAACTATTCTCTCTGGGCTCTAATTGCTTTCTCTCTTTCTTAAAAAATTTTTTTAACATCTTTATTGGAGTATAATTGCTTTACAATCGTGTGTTAGTTTCTGCTTTATAGCAAAGTGAATCAGCTACACATATACATATATCCCCATTTCTCTTCCCTCTTGCGTCTCCCTCCCTCCCACCCTCCCTATGCCACCCCTCTAGGTGGTCACAAAGCACTGAGCTGACCTCCCTGTGCTATGCAGCTGCTTCCCACTAGCTATCTCTTTTACATTTGGTAGTGTATATATGTCCATGCCACTCTCTCACTTCGTCCCAGCTTAACCCCCTCCCCGTGTCCTCAAGTCCATTCTCTAGTAGGTCTGCGTCTTTATTCCCGTCTTGCCCCTAGGTTCTTCATGACCTTTTTTTTTTTAGATTCCATATATATGTTTTAGCATACAGTATTTGTTTTTCTCTTTCTAACTTACTTCACTCTGTATGACAGACTCTGGGTCCATCCACCTCGCTACAAATCACTCAATTTCGTTTCTTTTTATGGCTGAGTAATATTCCATTGTATATATGTGCCACATCTTCTTTATCCATTCATCTGTTGATGGACACTTAGGTTGCTTCCATGTCCTGTCTATTGTAAATAGAGCTGCAATGGAAATTGTGGTACATGACTCTTTTTGAATTATGGTTTTCTCAGGGTATATGCCCAGTAGTGGGATGCCTGGGTCATATGGTAGTTCTATTTTTAGTTTTTTAAGGAACATCCATACTGTTCTCCATAGTGGCTGTATCAATTTACATTCCCACCAACAGTGCAAGAGGGGTCCCTTTTCTCCACACCCTCTCCAGCATTTATTGTTTGTAGATTTTTTGATGATGGCCATTCTGACTGGTTTGAGATGATATCTCATTGCAGTTTTGATTTGCATTTCTCTAATGATTAACGATGTTGAGCATTCTTTCATGTGTTTGTTAGCCATCGGTATAATTTCTTTGGAGAAATGTCTATTTAGGTGTTCTGCCCATTTTTGGATTGGGTTGTTTGTTTTTTTTAATATTGAGCTGCATGAGTTGCTTGTAAATTTTGGAGATTAATCCTTTGTCAGCTGCTTCATTGGCAAATATTTTCTTCCATTCTGAGGGTTGTTTATGGTCTCCTTTGCTGTGCAAAAGCTTTTAAGTTTCATTAGGTACCATTTGTCTATTTTTGTTTTTATTTCCATTTCTCTAAGAGGTGGGTCAAAAAGGATCTTTCTGTGATTTATATCATAGAGTGTTCTGCCTGTTTTCCTCTAAGAGTTTTATAGTTTCTGGCCTTATATTTAGGTCTTTAATCCATTTTGAGTTTATTTTTGTGTACGGTGTTAGAGAGTGTTCTAATCTCATCTTTTCATGTAGCTGTCCAGTTTTCCCAGCACCACTTATTGAAGAGATTGTCTTTTCTCCATTGTGTATTCTTGCCTCATGTATCAAAGATAAGGTGACCATATGTGTGTGGGTTTATCTCTGGGCTTTCTACCCTGTTCCAATGATCTATATTTCTTTTTGTGCCAGTATCATACTGTCTTGATTACTGTAGCTTTGTAATATAGTCTGAAGTCCAGGAGCCTGATTCCTCCAGCTCTGTTTTTCCTTCTCAAGATTGCTTTGGCTATTCGGGGTCTTATGTGTTTCCATATAAATTGTGAAAGTTTTTGTTCTGGTTCTGTGAAAAATGCCAGTGGTAGTTTGATAGGGATTGCATTCAATCTGTAGGTTGCTTTGGGTAGTACAGTCATTTTCACAATGTTGATTCTTCCAATCCAAGAACATGGTATAACTCTCCATCTATTTGTATCATCTTTAATTTCTTTCATCAGTGTCTTATAGTTTTCTGCATACAGGTCTTCTGTCTCCTTAGGTAGTTTTATTTCTAGGTATTTTATTCTTTTTGTTGCAATGGTAAATGGGAGTGTTTTTTAGTTTCATTTTCATGTTTTTCATCATTAGTGTATAGGAATGCAAGAGATTTCTGTGCATTAATTTTGTATCCTGCTACTTTACCAAATTCATTGATTAGGTCTAATAGTTTTCTGGTAGCATCTTTAGGATTCTCTATGTATAGTATCATGTCAACTGCAAGCAGTGACAGCTTTATTTCTTCTTTTCTGATTTGGATTCCTTTTATTTCTTTTTCTTCTCTGATTGCTGTGGCTAACACTTCCAAAACAATGTTGAATAACAGTGGTGAGAGTGGGCAACCTTTTCTTGTTCCTGATCTTAGTGGAAATGGTTTCAGTTTTTCACCATTGAGGATGATGCTGGCTGTGGGTTTGTCATATATGGCCTTTATTATGTTGAGGTCAGTTCCCTCTATGCCTACATTCTGGAGGGTTTTTATCATAAGTGGGTGTTGAATTTTGTGGAAAGCTTTCTCTGCATCTATTGAGATGATCATATGGTTTTTCTACTTCAATTTGTTAATATGGTGTATCACGTTAATTGATTTGCATATATTGAAGAATCCTTGCATTCCTGGAATAAACCCCACTTGATCATGGTGTATGATCCTTTTAATGTGCTGTTGGATTCTGTTTGCTAGTATTTTGTTGAGGATTTTTGCATCTATGTTCATCAGTGATATTGGCCTGTAGTTTTCTTTCTTTGTGACACCTTTGTCTGGTTTTGGTATCAGGGTGATGGTGGCCTCGTAGAATGAGTTTCGGAGTGTTCCTCCCTCTGCTATATTTTGGAAGAGTTTAAGAAAGATAGGTGTTAGTTCTTCTCTAAATGTTTTATAGAATTCGCCTGTGAAGCCATCTGGTCCTGGGCTTCTGTTTGTTGGAAGATTTTTAATCACAGTTTCAATTTCAGTGCTTGTGACTGGTCTGTTTATATTTTCTATTTCTTCCTGGTTCACTCTCGGAAGGGTGTGCTTTTCTGAGAATTTGTCCATTTCTTCCAGGTTGTCCATTTTATTGGCATATAGTTGTTTGTAGTAATCTCTCATGACCCTTTGTATTTCTGCTGTATCAGTTGTTACTTCTCCTTTTTCATTTCTAATTCTATTGATTTGAGTCTTCTCCCTTTTTTTCTTGATGAGTCTGGCTAATGGTTTATCAATTTTGTTTATCTTCTCAAAGAACTAGCTTTTAGTTTTATTGATCTTTGCTATCATTTCCTACATTTCTTCTTCATTTATTTCTGATCTGATCATTATGATTTCTTTCCTTCTGCTAACTTTGGAGTTTTGTTCTTTCTCTAATTGCTTTAGGTATAAGGTTAGGTTGTTTATTTGAGATGTTTCTTGTTTCTAAAGGTAGGATTATATTGCTATAAACTTCCCTGTTAGAACTGCTTATGCTTCACCCCAAAGGTTTTGGGTCATCGTGTTTTCATTGTCATTTGTTTCTAGGTATTTTTTGATTTCTTCAGTGATCTCTTGGTTATTTAGTAGCATATTGTTTAGCCTCCATGTGTTTGTATTTTTTAGTTTTTTTCCTGCAATCGATATCTAGTCTCATAGCGTTGTGGATGGAAGACATACTTGATACAATTTCTATTTTCTTAAATTTACCAAGGCTTGCTTTGTGACCCAAGATATGACCTATCCTGGAGAATATTCCATGAGCACTCGAGAAGAAAGTGTAGTCTGTTGTTTTTGGATGGAATGTCCTATGAATATCAATTAAGTCCATCTTGTTTAATGTGTCATTTAAAGTCTGTGTTTCCTTATTTATTTTCATTTTGGATGATCTGTCCATTGGTGAAAGTGGGGTGTTAAAGTCCCCTACTATTGTTGGTTACTGTTGATTTCCCCTTTTATGGCTGTTGGCATTTGCCTTATGTATTGAGGTCCTCCTATGTTGGGTGCATAAGTATTTACAACTGTTTTATCTTCTTCTTGGATTCATCCCTTGATCATTATGTAGTGTCCTTTCTTGTCTCTTGTAATAGTCTTTGTTTTAAAGTTTATTTTGTGTGATATAAGACTTGCTACTCCAGCTCTCTTTTGATTTCTATTTACTTGGACTATCTTTTTCCATCCCCTCACTTTCAGTCTGTATGTGTCCCTAGGTCTGAAATGGGTCTCTTGTAGACAGCATATATCCGCGTCTTGTTTTTGTATCCATTCAGCCAGTCTATGTCTTTTGGTTGGAGCATTTAGTCCATTTACATTTAAGGTAATTATCAATATGTACGTTCTTATTACCATTTTCTTAATTGTTTTGGGTTTGTTTTTGTAGGTCTTTTCCTTCTCTTGTGTTTCCTGCCTAGAGAAGTTCCTTTAGCATTTTTCGTAAAGCTGGTTTGTTGGTGATTGCTTTCTAATACATCAATGTAAATGTTTTCCTTTCTTTGAATATTTAACAAACTCATTTAAACAGAACTATGCAAAGATTGTATAAGACAAAGTTACAAAGTTCCCAGATTCAAAGTTGTGTGAACCTGCACTTCAGGCCACAATGCTTTCTCACTGTCTCATCTTCATGGAATGCATGTCTGATGCCAGGGACAGACAGCATCACTCCATGGGAACGGCCACGAGGCAGAGGATGTGTATGTTACTCTCATGGAGATTTGGAACGGTGCTGTTGCTGAAGCTGCAGTACTGAAATCCTGGTTGCAGGTGTGTGGAGTGGCAAATTGAGAATTTTGGACAGGAACAACTGATTTCTCAATGCAATAATGGTCAATGGAGAGAGCTTCCCTTAACACAGGCAGAATGTGCAGGTAGATTTCCAGAATTACAAGATCCAAATAGTCTTCTCTTGATTTTCTTCCACTGGCAATCCATTCTTTGTTGCTTGCTTCAGAGACTCCATAGGGAATGTAACACCCTGCGACTTTAGAATCTTTAGGCCACTTTCCTCATTGTTGAGATATACCAGAGCTGCAAAAAGTATATGGTACCATGAGAAGGTGGAGAAAGTGGCAGAAAGGTAAGGAAAGAGAAAAAGATGAGCAAAAATACTGCCTTTGATTAGTGGACAAAGAAATTGGGGGAAGGATGGGTAGGTGGTGTTCAATGGGTATAGGGTTTCAGTTTTGCAAGATAAAAAAGTTTTAGAGAGCTTTTGCAGTGAATATACTTAACACTACTGAGCTAGATACTTAAAAATAGTTAAAATGGTAAATTTGATGTTATGTGTTTTGTTTTTTTACCATAATTAAAGAATTTAAAAAAGAAGAAAAAGTCATTAAAAACCTAGCTCCATGACTAACTGTGTGAATCTGAGAATGCCTAGAAGCCTTGTTTCCTTCATTGTTAAAATCAGGGTTAGGATTCTAACCTCATTAGATTGATTAGGTTAAATGAGATAATGTACATAAAGTGCCAAGTACAGTACTTCCCACCAGTAGAATCTCAATAAAAGCTAGTGTTCTCTTCCCACTTCTATCACTTTCCTCCAGCAATTCCTTTCCCCACTGCTTTGGTATCAGATTTTATCTTCCTATGGAAAAATTTTCCACAAGGTAAAAAAATATTGCCCACATAATTGAGCTTGCTTCTCTTGCCCCTCATTAGTTAGCCGGTGTGCATATGTGTTGTGGTCTACCTAGTGCAATGAGTAATAAACTAACAGTTACCTTTATTCAGCATTAACTCTTGAGGCCATTAGATTGCAAAGTATGGACTCAAGGAATGTGGGATGAAATGAAGTAGACAAGCATTTCCTGAAGGTCCCAAGGAAAAATATGGATTGTTGAACAGCACTAAATCTTTAGGCATGACAGAATTAAGGAAAGTGAAATATAGAATGTGAAACAGGAAATGTGATGCTAATGGATTGCCAGATGTCCCTTCAAGGACAGCAGTGGAAGCTGGGGACCAAGTTGGTGAGAGCTACCAGTAGTGTCTACTAAGAATTTATATTTTACTTGATGCTTTCTAGAGGCAAGGTAATTTACCTCATTCTCCTTCCCAACAGCATTAGATTTAATTTGACATTGTCTGTTCTGTGGTAGAGACATGCATGATACAGTTTTATAAAACCTATTTTTTTCAGTGGCCCTTGGCTTTTTGCATCAATTTGTACCTAGCACCTACTCTGGGCATAGCCTTGTGCTGGGTGCCAAGAAGAATAGTGAGAGAATGCCAAGAGTCCCCCTATGGTCTCCTGGGAGAGGAGGCAAGAATGGAAATGTGTGAGTATACACAAACGCACAGGCACATGTATCAGCACGGTGCAGGGCAGGTACATTCATGGTTAACAAACCCAGAGCCTTGGACAGTCAATGCTTCAGATGTTTACACAAGTGAGAAATCAGGGTAAGGTGGATTAGTGTTACTCAAACTTTAATGTGCAATCAAATCTCCCTAGCATCTGTTAGGATACAGATTCTGATTTGGTAGGTCTGGGGTGGGACCCAAGATTCTGCATTTCTAACAAGCTTCTGGTCCAGTTCGTTTATTCATGCATTTGTTCATTATTGAATCTGCCACACACCATGCATTGTGCTATAAACTGGGGATAAAATAATGACTAAAATACAGCCTATCCCTCAAGAAGAGGACAGGTAAAACAAAGATTATAACTTCATGATTGATAGAACTATTCTCAAGCTTCTTTCTGAGCCTAGAGGTATAGAATGCATGCCGATTTATGAGGGATGGATAAGAGTTTCCTTGATAAATAAGTTGTTGTGGGGAGTGAAGGGATAGGGCAATTCAGGCAGGAGAAACAGTATGTGTGAAGGTCTGGAAGTGTTCAACAGCATCCTAAAGGTTGTTTTAAGTCTTGGATTTGGTCAAAGCACAGGCTCTGGGTAAAAGTGTGGAGGGAAAAAGAGCTGCACAGTGGTCAGGGGCCAGGTCCGGAGGGCCTTGTGTGCTAAGCATAACATCCTGAAAGCTAAGGTGAGGTGGGGAGGGGAATCCAGAAACAGCTCAGAGGTCCCCTATCTAACTGGTGCGTCCTCCACCTTGTCCTCTCACTTGCAGATGACCATGGCGACTCCTCTCTAGGACTTCAGCCCTTGCTTATTCTATCTGAGTTGGTACCCACTCCCCAGCCCTACCCAAACATGGAAAGCTCTGCTGCTCCAATGATTTTCTTTAAAAGAGGATGTAATGCCCAGAGTAGGGCCTCTCAGAGGTTAAGAGAAGCTCCAGCAGCTTCCAATATTTGAGTTTTCTGATTTATTTAAAAAAAAAAACACGAGTCAAAATAAGGTGACAAGTTTATAGTATATTTTAAATATTCCCTTGAAGAATTAAAACATTTACCATAACAAGTAGACCACAAGTGTATGCTATTTTAGAGATAATTATAGTTTTATAAACATTAAAGTACATTAGAAGCAGAATGGGGCATAAGATTAATGCATGCTTTCAATTCTGTATCTCCGTGGTTGTATATATAACCCAATTTATAAACAAAAAGTGAAAATATGAGGACTTTTGTAAGTGTAAGGCTAGGGTAAACTGCCACCCCACCCCCTGCCCTTCCTACCCATCCATCCTAATAGGCCCTGATCCAGGAGCTTTGGAAATCCTGTTTTCGTGTTTAAATACTGGAGAAACAAAGCATTAGACCGCACAGGAAAAAGAAGCAACACTGCCTGAAGGGTAGGCAAGGTCAATGACCAAACATCAGTGACCTTCAAAAGACACCTTGAGGGCCAACCAAAGAATTCACTGTGTTGTTCCAACCTAATGCCAACATGGGCATTTTCAGCAAAATGAATGACAAAAACCATTGAAGAGAAAACAGGCATGCCATCGTGTGAAAGACAGACTAGCTGGCCTTCTATCACCATCCCTCATTTTTTTTTTTTTTTTTTGGCTTAGTGGAAGATTTCCTGATTTGAAGAGACAGGTTTATTTTGGAGACAGTGAAACACAAATGAATGCACAAACAAGAGGCGTATCTGGTAGCATAAGAAGCAGTTTGCAGTTTAAAACACAATGACACAAACCAAATTTAGCTCCCATTCCCTGAACCAGCTGAAAAAGCAGCCACTGCACGTGCCCAGCAAGCCACATCCAGCATGCTGATCCATCTCTGGGGTGCATTTGCTGGCCCTGTACGTTTGGACTGCAGATATTGGTAGGAACTGTTCCTGTGCTATAATGATTTTTTACAGAAAAATAAAACAAGATCTTGATCCCTACAGAGTCCTATCAGAGAGCTAACTGAGAGTAAGAGCTGTATCATGAGTTATGAAAAGCAAAGGGGATCCCAACACAATTAAACTATTGGTTAGTCACTTTGATAAATGGACATTGTCCAGCCTGGGCAAAGATCTGACTGTCCAGAATTCATTCTGGAGTGACGTTTCATGTATTTTTGTCTTTTAAAAGCCATGTGTATTGGCCAGCAGAAAGCTGACAGGACCTGCAGGCTTCACAGAGAACACGCTGTCCCTCTCATTTATGTAAGAGAACGCTGCCCCTGCTCAAAGGCCTCCAGTGAGCCGTGCCAGAGCGTTCTGCTTGGGCCACGAGTGCTTGATGCAGTCTGGTGGGAGGGTGGAGTGGCACAGAGAGCATTCAAATGAGAAAGGATTCTGCTCTGTAGAGACAAAGGAGCCACAGAGCCATGGACACTGGACCTGGAGGATTCACAGTTTGCTGCCCTTCCTGACGAAGCAAGAAGATTTCTGGCATGGCTGAGAACTTAAACTTTTCCCCTGAGAATTCTGAACTCTTGTTTTTGGCATTATGTTTTCAGGGCCTGACAAAACTATAATGATCCAAATTGGTTAAAAATTGATCACTTTGATCCATCTGCGATTCAATGCCCTGTAGGATATAGAGATGAGTGCCTGGTCCAGAGGATGAAGAGGAGGTTGGAAACTCTGGCTGAAATGGGATGACTATGAGGATGTCAGAGCAGAAGGGGTTTCAGAGGTAATCGGGCTGGATGCCCTCATTTATACAGATCAGGCAGTGGAGGGAGACCCCAAGTGATTTGCTTAGGGTCACACAATGGTATGTTGTTAGGGTAGAGTTTTTACAGCAAGTAGAACTCCTGGTTCAAGTGAGTGTGGCAGATTTATTGCAAAAGTGGCTCTAATTCTTCCCCTCTCTGTATCCCTCTCTGTAACCAGACAAATGCCCAGCCAGGCCTGACCAAGATCAGCAGAAGCAGCCAGCCAACTGTGGACTGTCAGCAATAATAATGGATATTGCTCTAAGCCCCTCAGCTTTGGGGTAGTTTGTTTGTGGCAATACGTAACTAGTCAGTGGCGCTGTAATGAGAGGTCGGTCACTGAGGAGAGAAGGAAGGAGCAGGATAATCCCCCGTGTTTAATCTTGCAGTTTCCAGCATTTGGGAATAGTGGTCAATTTAGAGGATAAGAATATGCGCTGGAAATGGAATTCCAGAAAAATCTGCTCAGAGCCATTGTGGTCTTGTGCTCCCTCAGTGCCAGATGATCCTGAGGCATTTGTGTCATCACACAGTGAAGTTGAAATGATGCTGGAAATCTTCCAGTCCTGAATTAACAAGGTATGCAAACAGAGGCTAGGCAGTGTTAAGGAAGAATCGACCTCAAAATTTGAGGGACCCAGTGCAAGACGAAAATGTAACGTCCCTTGTTAAAAATTAAGAATTTTAAGACTGTGACAGCAGAGCTCTGAACCAAGTGCTTGTCCCTTCTAGGTGTGGGACACTTCTGCAACTCGTGGGCCGTACTTCAGCTCTGAAGCCAGCCTGGAGTTAAGCAATTGGTTTAATAATGCCCCTTCAAAAGTCCATCTGTTTACTTTTTGCCAAAACTTAACTTATTTGTTAATAGCTAGTTCAAGGTGTAAGGCAAGAATCTAAGGACTCTAGTTCCTACTCCAGTGATTTACTTTCTTCATTTTTTGACAGACTGATAGAAAGAAAATCTGAACCAGAAACAGTATGGCTGGCTTGGGGTCTGACTCAGAGGGAAAAATTTATAATTCTTCATAGGATGTGCTGAAGCATGGGAATTTGGATTCAAGCAAGGAAAGTCGGAAATTAGAATTCTTACATTGAATATTTGCTGTGTCCAATTATGTCTTTATGATGTTTTCTTTGTGGAAGTTGACTGCTGTTCATTAAAATAAATTACTTGAATTGTCTAGTTAACTATTTCTTTTCCTGTCTTTGCTTTCTTTCTTTTTCTTCTTTTTTCTCTTTTTGTGTAAGTAAAAAATTCTCAGGCGGGCCTCCCTGGTGGCGCAAGTGGTTGAGAGTCCGCCTGCCGATGCAGGGGATACGGGTTCGTGCCCCGGTCTGGGAGGATCCCATATGCCGCGGAGCGGCTGGGCCCGTGAGCCATGGCCGCTGAGCCTGCGCGTCCGGAGCCTGCGCGTCCGGAGCCTGTGCTCCGCAACGGGGGAGGCCACAACAGTGAGAGGCCCGCATACCGCAAAAAAAAAAAAAAAAAAATTCTCAGGTGTTAAATAATGATTTAATTTTTTTATTTCTCCTAAGTTTTGCCTTACTTATGACATTAATAATTTTCCAACAGCTCTGAACTCCTCTCTTTCCTTTAGAGCTCTGGAACAATGGTAGCTTAGTATGTGCGTTACCCTGTCCTTAACCAACTCTGTCACTACTTTGAACACTCTTCTCTTTGACTTATGCAAGACCCTGCAGTTAAGTGTTATTCGAATCTTTGTTTCTGTAGGAAACCCATCTCCATTATGTTATTTTATAATTAATTAAAAAGAAAATAGAACTGGGCTTTCTAAGTTTTTTTCTCATTCTTTCATCAGGGGGAATTCAAAAGGGCCTCAGGTTACAGAGATGAGTCTGTGAATTTAAAAACTTTCTTTGAGAAAAGACAAGGTTTTTGTGACCTCCTTTTTTTTTTTAAAGACAATGAAAGTGACAAGGCAAGGTCTTAAATGATAAAGGTATCACTAAAGGCAAAAGTCAGAGATGAGAAAAAACTGTGAGAACACACATGAAAGCCAGTGGCGATGTCATGAGGAACAGAGCTCAGCTTTGCATAAAGGTTAAGCTAACTGAACACTAATGCTTGAATCCAGGTAGAGTTCTTGCTGTGTAGAGGCTGGTTGCTTTCTGCATTGACACAAGTTCTTCTTGCTTTAAGGATTACTTGCTAACTCACCAAAGACACGTCCGTGTTATCTGCGTCCCTTTGCCAAAGCTCCTATCCACCTGGCTTTGTCTATGCAGCTACAAAGGAAGGCTAGATTCTCAGGGCATTTGTCCCTGTTCCCACCTCTTTTCCTTCAAAAATCACCATAATGGGCTTATATTTAGCCAATGACATCTAACTGGACTAATGAAATGTCTAATTTAATTTGGAACAGTGAACCTCAATTCTATTTTGGTTTGTTCTTTTATTGAATCAGAATACATTTTCATAGTCCCTAATGGAAATGCGAACTTTCTCCATCAAGGTGGCAAAGGGCTTCTATTATCAAAGAGGTTTTCAAACCAGTTTCCAGAGGAGGTCCCATAGTGCTTAGAATTGGTCAAAGAGCTATGAGTTGTAATAATCATGACCTGGTTCTGGTTATTATCTTTTTAGGCACGGTTTCTCTTCCACTATTTGCTCTTTCTCCCCAATCTATTTCTTATCTCCCTCTTTTTTCCCCTATATTTCACCCGAAATGCCAAAGCTGTGAGCCTTCTTTATGTTTGCCAAGGTCACATTGGCACAGAAATCTTTCTGCAGGTTTCTCTAGAGGACTAAATCAAACGGAAACTTTCTGCCCTGAAGCTAAAAGCTGTATAAACTTCGAGGTACTTGGCTTCTGTTTGGCTTTATTTTCTTTTCCTATTTTACTCACTCTTTCCCCTCTTCTCCCAAATACCAGGTACTCTAGATTCCTTTCTCTGTCTCTCTCCTGCTTTCTTTCCTTTGACCCTGAAACACAAAATGCTAATAAGCTCCCTTCCTTTGCCTCATTAAAAAATTACCTTAAAATTTATAGCTGGCTTAGGCCAGCCATCACTGATCTCCTTGATTTAGTTACTGCCAAGAAGTGTTTTATGATTATCCACTGACTTATTTACAATGCACACCACAAAGTCCTTGGTGTTAGGAACCTGTATAGACCTTCTGATTTGTTTGGAAAATAGAGTGGGTACTTGAAGTTCCCTGTGTAGAATGGGGTAGGTTGGGTTGTTTGACTTGCACATTTTTATATGAGAAGATAAAATCCCCAAGCCTTAAAATGTAATAGTATCAAATCATTTTGCTGCTGTGTAGAAAATGTATACAGCCCTCAGACAACACAGGAAACTTTCCAATACTTCCCTAAGCATTAATTTCAGAAGGCCATTAGTGAAGCTGGTAATTGAAAACGACTTGTATTGGTGATGCTAAAATTGTATATTGGTGGAAGCTGTTTGAATATATGAATGTGATGAGGTTAATTGATTACACAAGAGTGATTTAGAGGCTGATGTAATAACCACCAGTCTTGAGTCTGCTATTTGAAGGATGAATCAGAGTGGCACCGATTTAAATGTTTGAAACATTTGAATTGTGTTGACTATTCAGTTGTGTATTTGAAATATATGAAAGTGATCTCTTCCTTCTGTAACCCCCGATATCATATTGGTCACTATGTGAATTTAAAGTATTCAGTAGTACCCAAAGCTCTCTAACAGGTGATATTTTGTTCTGAGCAAAGTAGTAATTACCTGGAACAGATTCATAAAAAAGAGTTCTGATGTGTGTTTCTGAAGAGAAACATCAACTGTATCTTTTGGAAGTTAACTCAAAACTATGATGCCAGTGATTATTTTGAGCACTTCACTGTCATAGAAGGAATCGGAGAGGAACAGTTGTATTATTCTGCCTTCTCTAGTCACTTTCTCCAACCTGGCTAAAGCTAGGTTTGGGATCTGGGTTAGTGGCAATAAAGATTGGGTGTCTAGAACTGGTCCACTGACTACTGTTTGTTCCTTTGATGCGCCAGTGCTATTCTATGGGGAGTTGCTGGTGGAAAAGATCTTGTTGGTGAAGGTGGGAGACTAAAGGCTCACTTCTTTAAGTTTAAGGTGTAGTTCCCGTAACACATTAGAAGCTGTGAGGAGGAGCAATCATGTCAGGGTAAACCTGTCACAGCACTGTTAGAGAAGTACCACTTGATAATTCAGAAAATGTGATGGCATGAAGTACAAACTGGAGCCCCACATGGCCTAATGTCCACATGATGCTTCACTAAAAAGCATGGTTCAGGGACTTCCCTGCCAGTCCAGTGGTTAAGACTTTGCCTTCTAATGCAGGGGGTGCGGGTTCAATCCCTAGTCAGGGAGCTAGGATCCCACAAGCCTCGTGCCCAAAAAGCCAAAACATAAAATGGAAGCAATATTGTAACAAATTCAATAAAGACTTTAAAAATGGTCCACATGAAAAAAAATCTTTAAAAAAATTCATGGTCCCCAAACCAAACTACAACAGAAAGCTAACTGTTACTTTCATCTCTTAAAGATCATGAAAGTAGATTCAATTTATAATCCACAGTAAAATATCTTTCAAAACTCCCTTTGCTTCCTTCTCAGTGTCTCAGACTCCAAATATATTGCTGAGATCCCCCGCCAAATGCTTTTCTCAGGTAACACATGGACTTTCATCCCCAACCCCACCCCTTCAGCTCTTCATTCTGCAGGTTTACTCAGCCTGTTTCTTTTTGCGGTACGCGGGCCTCTCACTGTTGTGGCCTCTCCCGTTGCGGAGCACAGGCTCCGGATGCGCAGGCTCAGCGGCCATGGCTCACGGGCCCAGCCGCTCCGTGGCATGTGGGATCTTCCCGGACCGGGGCCCGAACCCGTGTCCCCTGCATCGGCAGGCGGACTCTCAACCACTGCGCCACCAGGGAAGCCCTTTTCTTTTTTTTAAAATTCTATCTTTTGTTTAATGTGGTTCTACTTATACTTACAAAAAGGTTAGGAACTACTTTGGCGAAATTCTCTTAGAGCTTAAGGCAAGGGCAAGGGAAGAATCTGAGCAGATAAAGACAAAGTTTTCTTATTAGCTGGGGTGGGACCAGGAATATGAAATTACTTCTAAGATATCTTGTCCCTAACACAATCTGTAATAAGAGCCAACATTTATTAGTAGTTAACATGTTCCACTTATTTTGCTAATGTTTTTACATTAATTATGTCATAATAAGTCTAATATTTTACAGATTTGTAGTAGCACTGTAAATACAAGGAAACTGTAGTTTAAGGGGCAAGAGAGTGACTTGCCCAAGGTTACATAGCTGGTTAATGGCAGAACTAGGATTTCTTGGCCTTAATCTCCTTCCAAAGCCCCTGTTCTTAACCAGCACAAGTTCAGGGATCAGCATCCCCAATGGCTGAAGTTATACTGAGAATAAAGCAATCACTTAAACACAGTGACACTGGTTTGTACATAAGAAATATAATTTAATGCCATCCTTTAAGTTTTTTTTCCTTTTTACACGATTTTTTAGCTGAATGTGACATGGATCCGATCCAGATCTGCATTAGCATACTAGTTACCAAACATTGGACAGTTGTCTACAAATTAGCACTAGAACTTCCCAACTATAAATGCTTGCGACTTGGGGAGGCAATTAAAATTTTTAATTAATTCATTAATTAATTCTATTTACTGTTTTCCTCCTGAAAGATCAGAGGAAATTCTGTGGCCCGGAGTTATAATCTTGAGCGCGTTCCCTCTGAGTAGCTCACTCCTCTCCTCTGGGAGGCTGGAGGAAGGCTTTAGGAGGCAGATTAGGAGCTCCTCAGAGCGTGACAGCGATGAATGGTACACAGAGCGCGTGTAAGGAACTCCAAATGCAGCTGGTGGCTCCTCTGTCGAGTATACAATCTCCAAAATGATCTTTATATTAAATGTCTACCTTTTGAACAAATTTACCTTTTGGTATAAGTGCTTCTGTACTAGCTTTGAATCCTGATTGAAAGTAAAATGCTATGCCTCTGATGAGATTCATCATTATTCTTTGAAAGACAGGTCTTAAATCAACGTGTCCTATTTTTCTTTTTGGCAGATGCCTTCAACATGGAGTACGCGTTGAGTCAGTCGCTTTCATTTTCATCGTCTAGAATTGGTTGTAACTCATTATCTTGGCAGTGATGGTCAGTGTAAATTCCCTTGGCAGCTAGTCAGTTCTCTCCCAATTGAAATTAGAGTTTGAGCTAGTTGTTTAAAGGAAATGTAAACAGAGGGTTAGAGGATGCTGAATGTGGGACTCTGATCTTACATTTGGAGGCCTGGGCCTTTACAGTTAAGACAAACAGCAGAGCTATAAAAAGAATCATTCTAAGCCATCTGTCCCCAATTTCTTGACCCTATTAAAGAAAGGGTTTATGGAATTATTATAAGAAATCTATACATCCCTATGTAGATTGAATAAATATTATATCTTGCACATGCATATACTATTTATTTTCACATGTGTTGTAATCAATGTTATACAAATTGTTTTAAAAATATTAATTTTACTAAATTTACTTGATATTATGTATTTTTAGTCAATATATCAATATAGGCAAGACATTCAACTGCTATCATGAGACATTTATAAACTCTTATGTTCGAAAGGAGTTCTCATTTTTAAAACAATTGGGAATCACTAATCTACATAATGATGGTTCCCATGTGATCAGCAAAATGGGAAGAAACGTGAAAGAGGTCAGAAATATGAAGGCATTTCCACAATAAAAAAGAGCAGGAGGTCCCTACCCAAAGCTATCAATTCCTGTCAGGAAATTGGCTGACACATCCTTGCATTACTTTGGAGCTATGGAAGCCTGCTGCTTGATTTACCACGGGTGTTAAAGTACCCTGTGTCAGCAAACTCACAGGAAGAACTTGTCAGTTCTACTGGTATTCTGTCTAAGCTTCAAAATGGCACGGCACTCAGGTACCCTAGTATATCACAGTGTCTTTGACATTTTCCTGAGGAAAAATCATAGATTACGAGTCAATGTACAAAAGGGAGAATAAAGGCTATCTCTGATTGTGAAATTTCTGCTTTAGTTGATGATCAAAAGGATCATCCAAGGGGCATAGCAGATAAGTGGTTTTGTTGGTTTTTACAGCCCCAATTTAATCTCTCCTGCTTCTGGTAACAGAATCTGTTTTCCTTTAGAGAAATTTCCATATCCACTGCTGGCGCATGGCTCAGATTTAGTCTCAAAACTGCTGCTAGAATTACTAAGAAAGAGGTGAATTCCTCTGGATGAAGTTCTGAAGCCAGTTTAGTGCTGCTTATAGTCATTTTCACCGTCACTGGGAAGAGCCTGCCCAAGAATAAAGCAACATAGGGGACAACTGACCCAAAGGTGGAGAGAGTCCAAAAAAAGTAACATTTGAACATCTGATCCAGGTATTCTGATTTTGACTTTTGGGTAATGTGAGACAATCAGGTTTACTTTGCTTCTTACATGTTTGAGTTAGGGTATTGTCACTGGCACCATAAAGAAACCTGATTAAGGCAGGGTTGTCCTTCAGCCTCCAATGGAATTGACCATTCTCTTTGCACTATTGTTTTCCACATTCGAAGTCCAAGAAAACTACACTCTGCCATGTCAGGACTGCTCTAGCCTTACTCCATTATGGACCCTCTCAGTGTGGAGCAGAAAGACTTTTCCTCTAGCTCACCAGCTGACTCGTAGGGACAAGGCAATCACAGCCCTGATAGGGTCCAAAAAAACTGGTGAGAAGCAGAGACCCTGTAGTTCTGAAAAACTCAGCTCTCAGATGTCACGGAAAAGTCACCTCAAACTAGAATATTTTAAATGTAACTGAAGATTTCTTTCCAATTGGCAATAAACAGTGAATGATGCACTGCAGTATACAAAGGTTGCCAATTTTTGATAGAGCAGCCCAGTAGCTCAGCTGGAGATTCTACTAAGAGGGAAGACTATAATAAGCATTGTTTTATTGAAGATGGGGTATTTTGATGCTGACTCTTCAGTTTTGCTTTTATTCTTTTTTTCTGTTCCTTTTTTCATTCTTGTTTACCCCGCTGTGTTCTTTTCCATTATAACTCTTTTCTTTGTTTGAAACTGGACCCACAGAAATAAGCCTGTAATAAGGGGACATGAGAATCCCTAAATTTCCCTTATTTTGATTTTCCACTTTATTAATATTTCAGTTTATGAAACACACAGGAGGTATTTTAGCTCACTGGCTCTTCAACTTAGTCATGCTACTTTCTAATCCGTTTCATGAAAAATTTGAATATGCATCATAGCATCTAAAACCGACATTTCTAAATCTGTTTGTGGTACATTATGTAGGAAAATACTTCAATTTCACTAGTACTTGAAAACCCTCATCATACACCATTCCATCCTAGGAAAAGAAAAAACAAGTGGGGATATTCGTATATAAGGGAAAAAGAGGGACAGTAATATTGTAACCCACTGATAAAGATTAAACTGTCTTCCTTAGCTTAATTAGACATGGCTTAGTTTTGATTTTGGGGTCTCCTTGCACTGCTTAATATGCAACCAAGTAAGATAATTTTTCTTCAGTGATCTTTGCATAGGATTAAACAAAGTTTGAGTTTAAAGTTGTTATAAACTTTATAAAGTTTAAATGTTTTTTTTCTCTATGAAGATTTTTGTTACTCCTGAACTAATTCAACTGTTTTTTTTTGCTTGTTTGTTTGTTTTTGGTACATTTGGCTGTAGTGTCTTTTTACTTTTACCCTAAAAACTAGGTTATAATATATTGGGTTGGCCAAAAAGTTCATTTGGCTAGTAAATACGTTGTTCAATAAAATTCTTCATGAAAATGACAAATGTCTTTCATTTTTACCTAAAACCAAATGAATTTGGCCAACCCAATACTACAGGACCCCTCACATATGCTGATGGAG
Source organism: Mesoplodon densirostris (assembly GCF_025265405.1). Taxonomy (NCBI): domain Eukaryota; kingdom Metazoa; phylum Chordata; class Mammalia; order Artiodactyla; family Ziphiidae; genus Mesoplodon; species Mesoplodon densirostris. The sequence goes on from NC_082661.1 coordinate 119,442,471, forward strand.
AACTTACTGCTTTAGTTGTTATTGTGTGTTTGATGTCTGGTCTCCCCATGGGGTTGTAAACTCTGTAAGGGCAGGAACTGTGTCTTTTGTTCACCATTGAACCCCCTGTCCCTAGTATAATACTAGGGACATAGTAAGCACTTAATAAATAGTTGTTGAATAAGTGAACAAATAATGAAACAGCTCAAATTAAGTCACTGTCATTGAATATTAGCATGGATCAATAAGTAGTTATCAAACTATATGTGACCAGGTGAAACTAAAAACAACAGCAACAGCAACAGTAACAATATCCTTGCCCTTAAGGATAAAACAATGTGACATATTACTTGGAAAGGAAGAGAATGATCATTTACTGAGTACCTGTTATTTAGAAAGAGTATAATGCAGAGTATGTAAAATTTTTCGTAACCTACAGTAAAAAGTATACTCTACAGCAATACCCAGTACATGTGCACACACAGCTTAAACAAAATTTTCACAGAATATTTACTTTTACTGTGTGGGATATACTGATATTTCTCTTCTAATCTATTTTACTCTTTCTCTTATATTTCATTTAAAAATGCTGGTCATGACCAACTAAATTGATCTCATATTTCTCTCATAGTTCTGAAGAAGTCCCTAATAGCAGTGAGGAGTGTGGGTTTTAGAGTCAGACTGCCCACTCGCTCTGCCACTTACTGGTGGTGTGACACTGGCCCAACATCCAATGTTGTGAAGCCTCACTGCCTCATCTACAAAATGGGGATGGTGTTAGTACCTACATCATAGGGTGGCTGTGAGAACTAAGTGAAATAATGAGTGGAAATCTCTTACCACAGTGTCTGGCACAGAGAAAATCCTCAAAAAACATTAGCCACTAGCATGTACCAGACACTACATGCATACTTGTCAGGCATCTCCTTTTATCCTCTGGAAAGTCTCATGATGTAGTATTATCACCCCCATTTTACAGTAAGGAAAGTAATGTTAAGAGAGGTTAAATGAATCATCCAGGGCCAAACGGTCAACAAATGGCAGAGCTGGGGTACTCAAACCAGGTCTGTTTGACTGACTGAGGCCTGTGTTTTGTTTTGTTTTTTTTTAAGGAAATACTCGAAGAAGCCTCCATGGAAATGGTGGGACTTGAGGTGGGCTTTGAAAGATGAGCGAATTGTATAACACCTATGCCCAAATGCTATTGCCCATGGTTGAAAGAAGGTGGAGTTTGGGATCAGCCACATCTGGGTTCCATCCTTGGTCTACCATTTGCCACCTTAGTAACTGGGTGCAACTTTACATAGCCTCCCTGAGCCTCAGTCTCCTCAGGTTTATGCTACTGATAAGACCAACTGTGCAGAGTTCTCATGAATAATGAGCTACACAATGAGATACATTTTTTTATTGTCTGGCATATAGGTGCTCAAAAAATGTAAGCTACTTTTATTTGATAGAATTTGCTTAGAGGGTATATGTGTTAGAATTTAATCTCTTATCTAGGGCTTAATTACATTTGTAATTTGTAGGTTTCAATAGATGTAATTTGTAGCCATATAGAGAGCACAGGTGAAAATATACTGTATGAATGGGTCTGATAACTTTTATCATTAATCATCTTGAGCAGTTCCAAATAGAATGACTGTGAGTGACACTGAGACTGCAGCTACTGATTATACTTCTGGTAGTAGAGTTTGTCCAACATAATCTCTTCCGAGTTACTAGCAATACTGTTTAGCTTTCCAGGGTTAATGTAAAGTACATTTGCCTCAGCAGGAGACACCAGGACTTTACAAGTTATTACACAGCACCAAATGACAATGGGGCCAACTTGGCAGCACTATTCATTTCCATCGTAGTTTAATTACCAACTCTGCTGCCTGCTCTTCAAGCCTTGGGACCAAAGTTGAATCAAATACTAGAAAATATAAAGTTGGCTTCTGTTTATGTCCCCTCTCATTTCTACCCTTGTGGATCTGACGATTGAGAAAGCCAAATTTCTTGCTCCTTAGGGTACAAATGAAGGTATGGTTTACGACTTAAGTAGGCATGTTGCTTCAACTGCAATCCGCTCTGATTACTATGAAATCATTCCATTTAATATTTCCCCTGTGGACTCCATGGTGTGTTAGGTGGTTACTAAACCTCTGGACATCAGAAGTGGAGCACAGCTGTGATTCTAAAAGGTTCATACATAGGTAGAGAATGGTGATGGCAAAGTTTATGAAGTTGGGATGCACTGTTAATGTTCTTAGGTGCCCAATCAACCCTGGAGAAACTCCATCCTGCAGGTGAATTATAGAGATGCAGGGAGAACGCATGTTTTAGCCTCTTGGGCACTAAATTACTCCTGAGACAAAACTACCAGGAGAGTGGAAACTGTCAGAAAGGCAATTTTACACACATATATTTTCTTAAGTAGGAATATGATTCCATATATCAAAGAGGATCCTGGGAACTTTTAGTGTGTTTGGTGATACAGTAATAAATGCTTTAGTAAAACATATGTCCTTAAATAGTTTATTAACAAGTAGCAGTAAAAAGCACTGAAGTTGGGAGAATGGAATTTGAGCCCTGATCCTACTACAATGCTTTGTGTTGACCTGAGTAAATCACTTAGGTTTTAGTCTTTTTTTCCCCTTATTTGTAAATTTCAGATTCATATCCATGGACTATAGAGTCCAGTTCTAATATTATTTGTCTGAGATTCTGAAAGTCTCATGTGATCAAGCTGAGATTTTTTGATTGAGATTAAACTCCATTAACCTTTCTCAAAAAGAAGGAACCTTTTGCACTGTGCTGAGGGACTCTACTCCTATAAGTCAGCATGCGATTTGCCACGTAAAAGAATCAGGTATGGAATACTTCAATAAAATATATCCTTTCAAATACTATATTTATTAATGAGTAGCAATGAAAATAAAAACTAGAGTTTTCAAGATTTTCACACATTATCTGATCCTCATAAAAACTCTATAAGGTAAGTCATCTTTCCAGTTTAACAGAAGAAAGTGAGATTGTAAAAGGATTAATTTCTTGCCAATATTTACATAATTAATAAGTAGCAGAGACGGACCTTAGCATTCATGCTCTTGATTTTTACCCCACTGTGAAATGCCAGTGGTCATGATGATACTAGGAATCTTTTTGTATTTTGCCATGTGCCTTTCAACCAAATGCTCCTGATCATACACATTTTGGAAGAGCTAAGGCAGAAGCTGTTAATCTGTAAGATGCAGACCCCTGGGGAGGTTGTTGGAAGGTTATTTCTGAAGGCATTTGAATCCTCACGGGCACTAAGAAATAACTGTTCATTAAATGTCTTAGTCAGTTCAAGCTGCTGTAACGAAGTACCATAGATTGGGTGTCTTATGAACAACAGAAACTCTTACTGTTCTGCAGGCAGGAGATGAGGGTACCGTACCAGTATAATCGCGTACTGGTGAGAGCCCTCTTCGAGGCTGCAGTCTGCTGGAGAGCAGAGAAAGCTCTCTAGGGTCTCTTTTTATAAGGACATTAATCCCGTTAATTAACTAATTATACCTCCCAAAGGCCCCACCTCCTAATACCATAACATTGGGGGTTAGGAATTTCAACATATAAATTTGAGGGGACACAAACGTTCAGTCCATAACACGAAAAAAGTAAGATCTCAAATACATGTGAACAGTTCTTTGATTACTCAAATATTTCCAAATGATTATGATTACTAAAACAAATAATTATGTAAAAACGTGACTGAATTACTAACAATTTTCTGTCAATATGTATTTTCTCAATCAATGAATACTGAGAATACAACTAATACTGTTTGGACTCTGTGAAACTTTGGATATTAAAGTGAACCCCTGTGAACTTCCTGGAGTTATGAAAATGTTCTGTTTCATGATTTGGGTGTTGGCCGTATGGGTGTACACATTTGTCAAAATGCATTGAATTATATGCTCATGATCTATACATTTCACTATTACGAACCTTACCTCAATTTTTAGTTTTCAAGTGACAGAAACACAACTCAAACTTGCTTAAGCAAAAGCAGGAATTTACTGGCTCATTTCACTTAGAAGTTCAAGGTGACACATCCTTCAGACAAGCTGGATCCAGAGGCTTGAATAATTTGGTTAGGAATATTGCAATCATCATTGCTAGGCTCTGCTTTACCCTCCATTAGCTCCATTTTTATTCAGGCTTTCCTTCTGTCTTGATAAAATGGTTGTCAACAGATCTAAATTAGTCCTAAATTCTAAGACATTCCAGTGAGAAATGAATCCCTGTTTCCAAAAGTTACCCCCAAATCCTGGACCCAAATCTAACTGGCTTGACTTGGGTCAAGCGACTAAGCTTGAACTAATCACTGGGGCTAGGGAAACAGAATGTGCCAGTTGGCCTGAGATTTGGATCCTAGACCTCCACTGCAGCCGGAGGGTTGGATGGCCTCTTCCAATACATGAGGAATTAGGGGAAGGGAGTTCTCAAATAGAAAGTAGAGGTACTAACGCCAGGTGAAGGAAGAATGGAAGCTAGGCAGGTAAAACACAATAAATATCCACCATGCCCCTCAAAGTCACACTGTGATGCTTTGCCTGGTCTTTCAGCTGGTAATCCCTGACTTGTCCTTGCTCCCTCTTTCCTTTATCCCCTCCCTTTCTACAACCAATATAGGAGACCAAGGAAGTATGAGTGGGTCACAGTTTGTAAATGTCTTTTTAAAACCAATCTATTCTAAATTTAATTTAGGAAGTAAATCAGATATAATGTGGGGCTTGTATCTTAAGGTTATGAACCCAGTAGTTATCCCTTTATAAATGAGGATCTACTGAAAGCAAAAAGATATTCTGAAACTAAAATAATATTTTTTGAGATATGATCATCTGCTTTTGATTTTCTATTCTCCTCCTTTAGTTTACTGAGACTAACTGTGGTTGGGATTTGTTTTTTCTTTGATCACAATAAACACACAAGCAAACAAAGTCTGGTTTGCAACAATGGGTTATCTATTCATTCTGCAACTATTTATTAAGAACCTACTGTGTGCCCAGAACTGGTTCTAAAAGAATATAGTATTAAAATTTATGTGTTTGTAACTATGTGAGATAGTAATGATTTTGAGGATAATAATAATACCCTCCCCCCCCCCACTTAGGTTTATAGATAAGGAAACTAAGGCACTGAAGTATTAAGTGTCTTGCTCTCATATAGCTAATCATTCATGGAGCTACAATTTGAACCTCCCCTGCAGAGTCAGTGTTCTCAATCACATGACTGTATACTACCTATAGTGAGGTAATCACCAGTTTTGGTGTCTGATACATAATTGATGCTCAAGAAATTGCAGGGCAGAATTATCAGCACTAAGTCCAGGAGCAGGTGATTTGCAGTGATCCAGGCAACCGGCCAGTCACTGATATTAGGGAGGATTGAAGCAAAATCCCAGGTGCGTGGTGAAAATCTAGTTCTTAGGAGATTTTGACAGGAATAAAAGTGAGTCTCCATCCTGGAAAGCTGTGACATCTTCCAGGTTATAGACATAATGACTGTAGCACAGGAGACCAAAATAAGGGCCTGGGTCCTGGAAAAGTGTCACAAAGTGGAAATGAACTCAGAAACAAGGCAGAATCCAAGCAACTAAATTGTAGCTCAAATTTAGAAATGGGCTAGCAAGGAAGCATGGCATGATTCCCTGTCACCCAGAGAGCTCTGACCAGCCTGGGGGATACCGAGCTGCAGCTGGGCATCAGGTGCTGCACTAAGAGGAGGGAGAGAAGGGCAGTGGGAGAAGGCACCAGGCAAGTTATACCAGTCACGTTTGTTGATGACAGTAAACTGCTGGCTTAGCAATCCCGAGAGAGAGAGAGAGACAGAGAGAGACAGAGAGAGACAGAGAGGGAGACACAGAGAGAGAGAGACAGAGACAGAGAGAGAGAGGGAGACAGAGACAGAGAGAGACAGAGAGAGAGAGAGAGAGAGGGAATGTGTGTATGTGTACACGTTTGTGGTGTTAATCAATCTTCTAGTGTATATGAAGCTATTTTTAGAATGCAACCTTCCTAAGCTTCCTTTGGATTCCTAAAACATGTCGACAGCTACCTTATCAAGATGATTCTTTAGAAAAATAAGCTCATTACTTGCAAGCAAACAACCAACAATAACAATAAGAATAAATTTTAAAACCCTCACCCAAATCAATCATTACAATAAAAATAAAAAGCCCTTTTTTAAAAAAGGGAGACTAGATTTTCAATGGAGTGGTTATTTAGACATCATCTTTATAATATGTAGGATCTTCCTAACCTTTCATCATATGAGAAAATAAATGCAACACCGTGAAGAGTGACTAACCAAGGAATATTCTTAGGAAAAGACTGTGAGGAAATCAGCCAGATAACAATAAAGGGCTTTTCCCCACCCCATTTTCCTTTTTCTTTCTTTTTTTTTAAATCCAGATTTTGAAAAGAAAAACCTGGCCTGGACTTAAGAAAGGAGCACTGGATCCTAGTTCTTCAGGCTACTTCTTCTGGCAACCCTTGAGGGAAAATGAGGGACTTAGCTGATACCATCTGGGTGAAGGACAGCTTCATCTCCATTTAAATTTACATCTGTTTCAAACTCGCATCACAATTAAATGTGTTTCTTAGGTATCTTACTAAAGTTGAGGCTCTTTGAGTCTTATGTAAGTTTTCCATAAACTAGTTGTTAAGGAATGAGAAAATCCAAATTCTAGTCTGCAATCTATTTTGGCAAGTATCTTAAATTTTCTGGGCCGGCTGATTCCTCTGCAAACCAAACACTTTTGACTAGATTCAAATTTTTTAAAATCCTGGCACTTTGGCAACATGGTAAAGTTTTTATATTCATAGGCTAAATATAGACAACATGCTCACATATGGCAAATTATAATGAAGCAAGAATTACACCAGTTTGAATCCAATGATCCATGAATTAAAAAAAAAATTCTGCAGAAATGGTTGGGAGACTCCAAAAATAATAACAACAATGTTAATGAAGTACTAAGTATAAGGTTGGGGTGGATGTTGTAATATTTTTCTCCTTCCTTTTCATGTCATTCCTTTTCTGAGGTATGTCAAATTAGGCACTGATTTTCCACTTCCAGGTGGCAATGTATAGTGATCTGACTCAGACACCTGGGCCAACAGTAATAATAATAGCAGACATTTCTTACCATATAGCAGGCACTCTCCTAAACAATGATCTCACTTAATCTTCACATACCCTCCCCCCAAAACACACACCATCTTACAGACAGGGAAACTGAGGTGCAGAATTAGCAGTACCAGGCTAATGAATGGCAGCCTGGAAAACGGAGCCTGGTTTTCTTGCCTTCAAGCCTATGCTCCTTCCACTGTGCCATGCAGCTTCAACACTGGAAATATAGCGAAAGAAAGAAAGGCAAGAGCGTAATTTGGGAATTGAAGAGGAGAATGAGGCTGTGAACAGAACAAGAGCCCTTGCACAAATATATAATTTATTAAAGATTTGTAATTTCACAAAAATGCCAAAAGCCTAAGTCTTTTTGCAAAACAACTCACAGATCCCTAGCAAGCATCCAAGAAGGCCTTGAGCACCACAAAACAGTTTTGAAAATTCCTATCTAGATGATCTCTAATTAAGGACTTTTCAGCATTAAACCTGCATCTGTCCTTTGCTGATCTTTAATTATTAATATAGGATAGTCCCTATTTTTAGAAGGGCAGATAGGTTACCCTTCTTAGTTTTCCTTCTAGGGCCCTAATCTTCTCTTAGAGGTTTGTCTTGTAACATAATCATAATATAAACCCAGGTGAAGTTTGGAGTGGGTGAAGCAAAAAGAGGAGAGATGACCACTGGATTTAGCTATTGGTCCAGGCGTGAAAGAGGGCTGGACTAAGCAACTGAGCCTCTCCAACCCAGTCAGTCTCCCTTTGGACAGGGGAATTCTCATGTAAGGGACTGGCTGGGCCTACCCACAGAAGGGGGCTGGATCCATGGCTGAAAATGAGACTGAATGTCTGCGTGAGACTCCACTAGGGCCCGTGCCTGATGGAGTAACCAAACCAAGCAGAGACTGATTACTGGCAATCCCTGAAGAGGAAATCGGCTCTTTCCGAGACTGGGCCCTGAGGGTTCACATGATGTCTGAGGCCTTTATTTGAAAGATTAAGTCCTAAGAATTGCTTCTTGATCCCATCTTCCTGATTGGCTTCCTAAGAGCCAGCTCCATCATGGGGTAAACCTGATAGAGGTTTAGATGTTTTGAGACATTTCTGGCACATGGAAGTACAGACTGTAGCATCCTTAAGGAAAAAAATACATATATACTCAAGTATGTATGTATTGATGAATATATACGTAATTTCTCTCACTTTTTTTTCTTTCTATACACATGCACACACATATGCACATGTTCACACACACATTGTTTTTTCTAAGGCTCGTGCATACCAATACCAAAAGCAACAAGGGGAGAAGGAGAAGCCCAGAGGTAACATGGAGTCAAGGTTTCCAGGTTCATTCTGCCACTAATTATGTGTGGCCTTGGGCAAGTCTCTCTGAAAAGTGACCTCCTCTTCAAGTAGTATGTTGCTGTATGTTCAGAAAGACTGGGTGTTGAAAAACTGTAAATTCAAAATTAGACAACACAATTCTACTGAGAAGCCATCAAGAGCACAAAGTACCTGGAAAGCGAAGGGATGGGAACGCTGACCTCTGACAGCTTTGTTTTTTCCTGGGTCTCATGGTAGATCCATTATTTCTGCTTGTGAAATAATCTAAGTCCAAGAGGTATTTTTAAACTTGGAAAGTACAATTCAATAGGAGGTATCACTATGCAGAAACGATCACTGTTAACATTTTTGTTTTTTCCTAATCTTTTTTCAATGCATGTGTGTGTGTGTGGTGTGTGTGTGCACGTGTGTGTGACTATCCTCTCTCATAGTTGGAGCCCATCAGCAGCCTGTGGCTTTCCCCACACTCATCTTGTATGTAGCATTCCACACATGATGAGCAATTTCTATTTTACTGATAATTTCAAGCAGATGAGATAAAAGGGTAGAAACTGCCTCAGAGAGCATGCAGAATTTTGCTTTAAAAATTCCTTTCCTCTATTTAGCTCCTAGCTAAATCCTCTCTCCCGCTGTATTTTCCCCCATGTAGGAAGTTCTGTTTCTCTTCTCTGCTTACAAATACCACAATCAGAAATAAAAGGCTGGTATCTTGCTGAACAGCTACCACGTAATATCCAGGTGAAGGCAAATATGACGCCAACAAGTATCACGTACATAAATGTATAGACATATATTATTTTCTGAGAACTATACTTATATTGTACACTTTATCTCCTCTTTCACTAATATATTCTGTTCATTTCCTCATATTAAATATGCTTCAAGAAAACATAATTTTCAAAGGCCTCCCAACAAGAGTATGAACTTTTTTTTTTTTGCGGTACGCGGGCCTCTCACTGTTGTGGCCTCTCCCGTTGCGGAGCACAGGCTCCGGACGCGCAGGCTCAGCGGCCACGGCTCACGGGCCCAGCCACTCCGCGGCATGTGGGATCTTCCCGGACCAGGGCATGAACCCGTGTCCCCTGCATTGGCAGGTGGACTCTCAACCACTGCACCACCAGGGAAGCCCCAAGAGGGATCTTTTAATGTATGTTGGCCAAATGTCTTTGGCAATATTTAATAATCTTGGCAATAAAGTCCTATACTCTATAAAATCCATGATCTCTTAGACATTTTTTAAAATTTTATTTGCTCAGTTTGTATTTTTCCCCTTTGTCTCTGTTGATCTACCCTTTCTAGCTGGGCCTGGCTCTCTGATACAAGCAAGGAACAAGACAAGCATTCCAGTAAGTGAGCTACCAAGAAGGCCAGCAACCCAAGCCATCTACCAAGAGCCACCGGGAGGATCAGTTTCCTATCTTCACTCCAAGGTTTCTGCCATCCAATGATGGTGGCAGGTAGGACAGGAAATTACAGATACCACTGTACTTATGCTGTTCCTTAAGCTGATGGACAAATAATAGGCAGGCATGATGCCCAGAAGGTCTCAAGTATGTCACTCCGGGCATCCTTTTATTCACAGCCCCATATGTTCTCTATCAACTCTCGGTAATGGAGCCCAAACTCTCCCCAAACCTACCACAGCTCTTCAAGTCCTCTATATAATCCTTCTTCTTTAATAAGCCTGTGTACCCGTATAGGTGGGAGAGATATGTTCTTATTACTGATGAGCTAATTTTTTGCTTAATTCTACCTCCTTAATATATTTTATTCTACCCAAAAATATAACATAAATTATTTCCAATCATGAACAACCAACACGAATCATGCCTTTTATGGAGAGAACATACATTTCTCTTTGTATTGCTTAGAGTAACAATCTCTCTATCTCAGGATACAATAAATAGCACCACTGCCGTCTGCATTCATCTTTACCAAGCTGAGGGGAAAGGTTGCTATGAGCCAGGAAGGTGACAGCAGCACCAGAAGGTGCCGTGCCCGGGGTGGGACAGAGATAAAAGCAGTGGCACGGGGACAGTTCCCGAGGTGGGCCTTCAGTGCTGAGGTGGGTGGGAGGGACATCTATATCAGGAACTTCCTCCCTCCGTGGGAGTGTCCTTAGCAAGCCATAGCTGCCTTGCCCTACCAGCCTCATCCCAATGCCCTTTATTTTTCCCTCAGTGGCTCCCACTGCTGGAATGATAGCCTTGGCAGCTGGCAGGGTCAAGAGATGTGCACAGTTATACAGTCTCTCTTCACTCCTTTCTGAGTCCTTACATAATCTCATAGTCTCTTGGGCTGAACAGAAATCCTGTCAAAAGCAAAAGGGATCAGAGAAAAGGAGGCAAAGAAGAGTTACAGGGCAGACTCCCTCATTCCCTCAAGCCTTGTCACTGATGTCTGTCACCTTGCAATAGTCTGAATTCCCCCTTTCCCAGTCTGCCCTCCTCCAGAGGCACTCACAGCTCTATGGCCCAGACAGCAACTACAATGAGCTGCCGACATGGGGGTCAAGGGAGGACTGACAAGTTTAGTTTCATGTCCTAAGGACGGGGTGTGTGAGACAGAGAGCGCCAAAGGCTTTCTCTACTCCAAAGCAGAATTTTATTTCTATTAAAAGATCAGTTACTCAAATTCTACACTTAGATACATACCTGAAAGAACTGAAAACAGGGACTAAAACAGATACATGTATGTTAGTGTTCACTGCAGCATTATTCATAATAACTAAAATGCAGAAAAAACACAAAAGTCCATCAACAGCTGAATGAAATAAACTGTGGTATGTATATACAATGGAATATTTTTCAGCCATATAAAGGAATGAAGTTCTAATATACGTTACAATATGGATAAACATCAAAAACTTTGTTTTAAGTGAAATAAGCCAGACACAAAAGAACACGAATTTCATGGTTCCACTTATGTGAAATATCTAGAATAGTCAAAATCATAGACAAAAGTAGATTAAAGGGCTTCCTTGGTGGCGCAGTGGTTGAGAGTCACCTGCCGATGCAGGGGACATGGGTTCGTGCCCCGGTCTGGGAGGATCCCACGTGCCGCGGAGCGGCTGGGCCCGTGGGCCATGGCCACTGGGCCTGCGCGTCCGGAGCCTGTGCTCCGCAACGGGAGAGGCCACAACAGTGAGAGGCCCGCGTACCACAAAAAAATAAATAAATAAATAAATAAATAAAAGTAGATTAAAGGTTACTAGGGGCTGAGGGCAGGGAGGAATGGGGAGTTAATGGTTTAATTATTACAGAGTTTCTATTTGGGGCGCTGAGAAAGTTTTGGAAATAGAGGTGATGGTCATACAACATTGTGAATGTAATTCATGCCACTGAATTGTACCCTTAGAAATGGTTAATACAACAACTTTTAGGCCATATATATTTTACCACATGCAAAAAAAGATCAGTTAATCAGTGAGCATTCATTTTCCTTGCTATTCACAAGCCGCCTTTTTAGATTCTGCCAAGTCATTGGAAATTTTTTTGATGTCATCAGATGGGCACACATTTTCTTTTCGCTTTCTGCATTTCCCCATTGTCTAACCCTCTGAATGACTTTTAGTAAAAAAATAATTACATAACATTTATGGAGTCCCAGGCACTCTTCTAGTCCACATGAATTTAATTCATGTGAAAAGTACTATAATTATCATCCATATTTTACTGAAGGAGAAGCATATATCCTTCCCCAGTGTCACCCAGCAAGTACGAGCAGAACCAGAATTCAGTCATTCTTAACCATTGCTCTATGGCATCCTTGGAACTCTGCAACAGACACTTTTGGGGAACTTGTGAAAAATGAAACTCATATTCTACCTCATACTGATTGAATCAGAATCTCTGAAGGTGGGGTCCAGGAATCTACATTTTAAAAATGATTCTCATATGTTCCAATTTCAAAACTTACTAGAAAGCTACAGGAGTCAGTGCCAGTATGGTACAGGCATAAGGAGAGACATATAGATTAATGGAACAGAAATGAAAGTTCTCTACACTCTGGCAGAGTATAGAGAATGGACTGACAATGGTTAGAGATGATTATATGAGATTGTAGAGGGAAAATTCTTAAGAAACTATACTAAATTATCCAATTGAGAGATGAAGAAGACTGAACTGTGACAAGGGGTAAGAGAGAGGAACCACCGAAAATAACTCCGTGGCTTCTAGCTTGGGTGACTGCTAATAGAGTAATGACATTTTCTAACAGAAAATACGGGAGAAAGAGCAGATTTTTTGAGATGAGAAACAGGACAATGAATGATTTCAGATTTTCTGAATTTAAGCAGCCTGTGAAGCTTTCCAGAGTGGCTTGGCAATACTTGTCAAGAGGTATGGGCTAGAGATATAAATTTGGGATTCAGGCGCTTGCAGGTATTAACTAAAACTGGAGGAGGTGAGATTCTCTGTAAAGGTCAGAGAGACAAAGAGATGCGTTGAGCACAAAGCATTAGGGAATTCCTACATTTAAGGAGTAGGCAGAAAAAAGGCACAATTAATGGAGGTTGAGAAATAGATGGAGAGGTAGGAGAAGAACTAAAAGAGACTGAAAGGCAGACATTTCTAGGAGAATGTGCACCCGACACACCCATCAATAAAATACTTATTATGATACTTTCAGTTGCAAGTAGCAGAAATCCACTTGAGCTAACTTAAGTGGAAGAGGAGAATTTAATAAATGGATTCAGGAGTGTTTCACTCAATCTAAAGGCAGACCGTGTGGCTGGGCCTCACAGGGGGCTAGAATCAGGAACTGGACAGCTGTCAGGCAGCAAGGGGGATATCTGCTCAGTTCTCTAAGCAAGTGCTTCATTTATCTCCCTGCAGACTCTTTGCTTCTGCCCACCTCACAGTGTCTGATTTACCTATTGAGTAGTTCTCTGAATCCCAGTTCCAAGTCATTAGAAAAAGAATCTGATTGGCCCCAGTTGGGTCAGGTGTCCACCTATAATCCAATCAACCATGGCCATGGTGGCGGGGGGGATAAAGGAAGATACCCAGAACAAACGTGGAAACCATGATTCACTTCTGTGAATAAAGGTAGTAGTTCTCAGAGAAGAACTGCTCAGTCCCCAAAGATATCTACTTCAACCTTAATCAAAGTGACTAAACAAAGATTTAGTTGCCTATTCATGGAGGCATTAATTATAAGGAAAGTTGTGAGAACCCTGACTCGTTTTCTCTCGTCTCTGCTCCTATTTCCTTTCTTAGCTCAGAGGGAAAGTTTCATTAATGTCCTTGTGGATTTCTCCATAACAGAGACAAGAATAAAAGAAATTGCTTGTGAAATGCCTTGACATCCTTAGGACAAAGGATCTAAACAAATACCAAGGATTTTTTATTTTTTTCTAGGGAGAGCTAGAGCTTTCCTGTTGTTTTTGCCTTTGGCTGGGTCTCATTGATTTCCCAAGTTGTACTTGCTGCTTTCTGGCTTTCATTAATCAAACTGCCACCTGTGATAGACTGCTGGTCCCTCATCTTATTCTGATTAATTCCATTCTCACATTCATCTCTCTGGCACAGTTTGCAGTGGATGATTTGCTAGGGGCAGAGCGGGATAGGAGATGACTAGAGATTTGGAGTAGTGGAGTCTTCTCCTGAACCTGATTGAGTCTATCTGTTAACAGAAATACTCCGCTCCCCCAACCCCATTCCTTCCAGTTCTAAGAATAGCAGTACCAGATGTACTTGCCTGAGCCATATCTAAATTAATAAAATAAAGTGGGATTATTGACATTTTCTTGCTTCAACTAGCAAATGTGCATCTTTGAATTTTTATCAACTAAAATGCTCTTATAATGGAACATTCACAGAAATGGGCTTGACATAAAAATGATAATGCACACTTTACTCATGCTGATTATGCATCTGTAGTCCTCTTATTTATGTTGTTCTTTTATCTATTTTGCATTTTAGAAATTAGTATTAAACTAAGGCAGTTATAGGAAAGCAATGTAACTTAGTAGTCAGGAAAGGGGTTTTGTGGTCAGACTTGTGTCTTATTGCCAGTTCTATTACCTAGGACCTAGGTGACCTGGGGGAAATTATTTAACCCTTCTGAGCCCTCCTTTTCATATATGCTATTATGCTCTTTTGAGGTGTAAATGATACATGCAAAGAATGCACCATTAGTATCTGACACATAGCAAAGGCTAATTAATGTTAGTTCAAAAAAGGTGTTTTGGTGAGGAGAGAGTGACTTCTCAGCCACACTGTTCAGCATCTCTGTTTCAGATGTCGAGATAGAAGAAGAGTTTAATATGCGGATAAACCCAAGAGAGATCTGGGAGCCTGGTTTAGCAGGGGAAAATAGTGGACTACTTGTTGGTGGAAATGGGGTCAAGCTCTCTTTTGCATCACATAGGAGAGTGTGACAGAATTAACAGTTTGAGAGCCGGCACATTCTTTACACTTGGGATTGAGCACATCTGAAGGTCTCAGGGGCTGGTCCACCACTGTCTATTTGCATGAAGGCCTGAGGAGGCTCCTGGGCAAGAATTCTTCCAGGTTTGAGTGACTGGAAGCTGCAGGCCAGGCTCAGTAAGGAAGGCGATATTGAATGCATCTGCTACTCAAACATCCTGTGGTCCAGATTGTGGGTCTCATGCTTAGACTAAGATTAAAAGATAAATGACCTTCATTTACACCTTTGTTGGACATTCAGAGCACAAGGCCACATGGCTTTGTAGCCAGCTTAATATTACAAATCAGGGTGAACTAAACTTTTCGCCTCGAGAAAACTCCTAGAACCTAAACACGTCAAGGACACGGTAGCCTGAGCAGTGCACTTGATCACTAAGAAACTGAAACAGCAGAAGGAGAAACAGGTGAGGGCCCTTGTGGCTGGGAGGACCAGTTCACAAACACAGGCAAGACCCAGGGGTGGGAGCTGCTGTGCTGGGGGTATGGATGGAGTGAAGGAAATGCCATTTGTGGCTGTTGCTGTGATGCTAATTTTACCCTCTTAAGATGTAGCCTCGGAAATAATCTGCACCTAACAAATGTTTGTGGAATAAATTTCTACTAATTAAGCAATTTATATGTATCATACTTGCATATTGTCCTTTTTTATTTATTTTGCTTCTAGGGATTAATATTGAAGTTAAAAAGTTCAAAGGAATCTGCATGGTGTAAACATGGGCTTTGGCATCTGAGAGGAACTTGGGCAAGTTACTTCATGTCTCCATGCCTTTTTTATTTCACCTATAAAATAGGATTATTGGGAGATATAATTGGACGATGTGTGAACGTGGGCCTCACCCTAATAATGGAGTTTTCTGCATAGCAATAATCAGCCATAAGTCGCTTAGCAAGGATTCATGTATACAATTGCTTTTCCCTCTTCTCATTGTTGAAGATAGAAACATAAAAAGTAGAATTCAAAATTAATGTAAAATTAATGAGGAAAGACATCTGCAATGAGAGGAGCAATTTGATTCATTTGTGTGATAAATTATAATAATTTTATTGTGAAGACTGTGCCTCATACTTATTTAATACTTTCCAAAGTTTTTAGCAGTTCTAGGTTCATTTAGGTAGGTGCTCAGTAAATACATACTAATGTTCTGATTGGGGGTGCTCCTCACAATTTCAGATAATAATAATAATGCAGTAAAGCCACTGACTAGGAGTCAGGAGACTTGGGTCAAGACCTAGGTTTGCCACTAATTAGCCATGTGACCTTGGATAAGCCTTCAGGCCTTAGCATATTCTTCCTTAAAATAAAGAGTTTCCTCCAAATTCTTTCCAGGTTGAATATTCTATATTTTTACATAGCCTCTGAAGACCTAGAAGAGTGTTTTTCATGAGGGACAAAAGGAGCATAGAAAGCGCATAGGAGGGCCCCAATATGAAAATTCACAGTATCGCGGGCACTAACACTATGTGAGAATCAGAGAAATAATAACAGCATGAACAACCATTTGAGTGCCTAACAAGTTTCAAGCACTGTGCTTAGTGCTGTACAAACATTATTTCATTTCATCCTTACAATAACCCTGTGAAATAAGTATTAATAGTCCAAATTATAGCTAAGGAAACTGTATTAATAGTCCAAATTATAGCTAAGGAAACTGAGTTTTAGACACAAAATTTTCAGTGACCACTTGCCTCATATACTAACCTAAGAATCTGGTTTGCCCTTCTTATTAACAAAGAGAACTGAATTCGGTATTGGAATTATGTCCATAGCCTTGGTTTATCATGGTTCTTAACCTTTATTGAATTACAGATTCCTTAGGGAATGTGATGAATGTTGTATGGATGGCAGCAGAAGTCACAGACCCTTTGAAGCACTTTTATTGTTTAGAACATCTCTCAGATAAAGAGACAAATTCTGCCCATGATCTTTAATGGTAGCCTAAGAGGATCCAAGAACATCTCAAGTAACTGTTCAGACAGTGCTTCAAAGATTAGCAAGGTGATAAAAATCCTTGCCACTATTATCCTTTCAGGATATCATGTTTTCTCATTTCTTAAGTCTCCTTCCACCCATGTATCTATTTCACTGAGGCTAGAGTGCTTACCTTGGAGCAATAAAAGTTAAATCATTTGTGCTAGATTATTGCATTGCTTTTGATCTACTTCTCCATGGGCTTCAATTCTGGATCTTTACCACATCCCCTCTGGATTCGGTGGGTAGAGATGATTAATTTATACTTACGGGTATTTATGATAAGCTTGGTGATAGCACTTCAGCCTGCTTATTCCAACAACTGCAATCTGTCCAGGCTGAATTAGATTATAAGGGGCTACCACCCTGCCATTTAAAGGCCCTGCAAATGAAAATGGCCAAGAGCCAGATGACGCAGGACCCTATTTGCATTAGTTTGAATTACACACTGAGGGAAACCATTAGAGTTTGAAGCAGGGGAAATATGTCCTGATCAGATTTGATTTTCCAAAATGGCACTATGACTATGGGAGGAACAGGCTTAGAGAAGATTCAGAACTGGCAGAGTAAAACTAAGTAGGAGCCTTAGGTCATCCCATTTCCCTTTGAGCTCCCTGAAGGAGAGACCTTGTAAATCTTTCTCTTGATGGTGTCCACAGCACCTAGCACAGAGCCTAGTACAGTGCAGACTGTTGAATTAATCAGTGATCAAATAAAGAACTAAAAGCTCCTTGAAGGCAAGAAGAGTTCTTTGTCACTGATCAATTTGTGAAAGGCTACTATTTACAAAGAATGGTCTTGGTGCAAAAAGTGCAAAGTAGCACAGCATCATTTTCAGTAAATTATAAGCTCCTGAAAGGCAGCAGCTGTAACTAGTTTTCTTTGCATCTCTGCTTGCTCTTCCTCCTAGCACCTAGCACAGTTATTTGTACACAATATGCTAGTAACAAATGTTTACTGAATGAAAATTCTATTTGTAGGCTAGTAGAGTTTTTTTTTTTTTAAGCCAACTGCTGAAACATCATTTTCCACATTTTTAGATCTTTCTACAATTACCAGTGCCTCTTAGTGGGGCTGATTCTAGACTTACAACAATGAAAACCTGAAAGAAGTAGAAACAAAGAATGCCCAAGTTGGAGAAGGCTTTAGAGGTCATCTGATCCAACTCCCTGTACTGAGAACAACAGTACAACTACTGTGGGTATTGCTTTCTATTTTGGTCTCATGCTTGACCCCCGTGCTTGACTTCTCTGAGCTCTGTCCTCATTTCTTTCCAGCTCTGAGTAGTGCACATCTGTATGACTCTACTACATTCATTTGAAAATATAAAAATAGGGTGAATTCCTGGTGTGATGCAGTGACTGTCATTCATCTTGGCTCAGGTCAACTTCTTTAGCATTACTTAAAGGAGGGCCTTCTGGGTCAGGAAGTGCTGAGAATTCTACAAGTAAGTATGTACAATCAGTATGTTTGGGGCTTCTTTGTGGGATTTTGCAGAATGTGCCACTTGCCCCTCCCAAGTACTTTAATAAGCAAAGCAAAGGCAGCTAGGGTGGATGTTGGGATTATGTAAATTCACTAGTTAATAATTTGATCATTAATATAGCATTCCTGAGCTCTCCAGTGGAATTTTTATACCTCTTATCTATTTATGAAATGCTTCCATAGATCCTTTTTCTTTTGGTCAGTGCTTGTTTTTCCATTTAAGTTCTTTAGAATGTCACTAATGAACACTTACCCTGTGACAAGCACTGGGATTTGTGTGATGGGCCATGCAAACAAGTATAGGGTTTGCCCCTGTAACAGTTAGAATGTTTGGGTTGCCAGCAACAGAAAAATTGACTAACTTGTTGCAAGGCTATCATGTTGTTCAAAGAAAAGCTAGAGTAGCAGGCTTGACTAGAACATGATCTGGTAGATCTAGGGGGCCAAGTTAGCAGAAGACAGACAACTTCCCCAGGACACTGCCACTAGAAAAAATCAACTGTTTTTCCCTATGTTTGTTACACTTTGTTCAAGTTTCAAAGCCCCGGGAAAGAATTCCAACTACCCTTTGAGTCACTTACTTACCCTTAGGGAGAGGAAGTGCAGAAAGCTTTGACAGACTGTCCTATCAAGACCACACACAATGGAAGAAAGATAACTTCCCAAAAGAGAAACAAGCTACTGTTTCTAAAGTAGGAAAATGGATATTGTTGCCAAAAACCAACATATGACTACTACAGCTGGTTTCCCTGAAGATTTTACAATTGGGCTTGGAAGATCTCACATATGCTCGTGAAGAGTTAAAGGGATAAGGGTTGAATAGCCAAACAAATTATCAGCACAAATACCTCAAAGTAATGGTCTGATTAAATCTCATATATTGCATAAATAGTCATACTGAGGATAAAAGCTGTGAGTTTAGAGAAAAATAAGTGACTAGGGAAACTCAGGCAGCTCTCACAGAGAAAGAACAATTTAAGCTGGGCATGGTAGGATGAGTAGAATTTGACTAGGTGGGGTGTTGTTCATCAGGTATTCACTCCTGGATAGATTTAAAATAGAATGTCCACTTGAGGACATGGGGAGGGGGAAGGGTAAGCTGGGACGAAGTGAGAGAGTGGCATGGACATATATACACTACCAAATGTAAAATAGATAGCTAGTGGGAAGCAGCCACATAGCACAGGGAGATCAGCTTGGTGCTTTGTGACCACCTAGAGGGGTGGGATAGGGAGGGTGGGAGGGAGGGAGATGCAAGAGGGAGGAGATATGGGGATATATGTATACGTATAGCTGATTCATTTTGTTATAAAGCAGAAACTAACACACCATTGTAAAGCAATTCTACTCTAATAAAGATGTTAAAAAAAATAGAAGTTCCAAGGTTAGAATTGTTCCTGGAATTAAGTGCAAATACTAATTATTGAACAGCAAAAGATAAGACATATAGCATACTTAGAATACAGTCTTTCCCACAGTAAGTACTTAAAAGTTAACTATTGTTATTAACATTATTATCATCATTATAAAACTATTCTTCCAATTATATATCACATGGATTTTTATATGTCTCCAAGAGTATATATCTCTGCTTTATATGTTATAGGGTCTGATATCAACATCTGCCAAAGACTGTGTCCCTGAACTGATTGAAAACTGATCTCTGGGACTCAGATTTAAAAGGGCAGCCAGGGCAGCTATAACTAGATTTTCACCTAAATTAGCCAGGATATTTTTACATGCACCAGGCTGATATAACCATACCCTCTCTAGTTCGCTGTTCTAGTGTTGTCACTCTCCCTGACAAGACATCCTTATTTGTGTCAAATCAAGTTATTCTGCTGTAGTATTTACATTGCTAACCCCTGTAGAAATGGAAAACAACCTGTCAGCCTCCTCCTCATACTAATTCTTACACTTGAATGCTATTGTCACTTTTTGGCTTCCTCCTCTCCAAGCTAAAAACACCCTGGCTCCTTTCATCTTTCTTGACAGCTTCCCAGCTTTTAAAAATGCCGTTGTTGTTGCTTTATTTTGGGATCACTTTCAGTTTCTCCACATCCCCTTTTATACTTACTAGAACAAAATTATACAGAGTAGGTGATCATAGGGAGTTCCCATGAATAGGTCAAGAGGCCTCTCAAGAAATAATAATAATGAACAATTGTGGAGTGCTTATTATGTCCCAGGTATTGTGCTGAACAATTTACATACATCCTTTAGTAGTCAAAATACTTCTATGAATTAACTATTATTATCCCTATTTCGAATGTATGCAAAGTTTCAGAGCTAGTAAATTGATACACAGGACAGTTACTAGGTCTGTTCAATACCAAAACCTGTGCTTTTAACCCCCATGTTATATTCTAGTCTGTTGAGTTTGGGACCATGGTAACAAACAGATGACTGGATTATCAAGGCCCCCAAATGATCTACCTTAGAGCAGTGCTTCTCCCATTTTTCCCACCCTAGTATTCAGAAGATGGGGAGAATCACTACGTAGTCTATCAGAAATGGGAGAGATTCTTGGAGAATTCATCTTTTCTTTTAAAAGTTCATGTATATCTTGTATTCCATTTAATAATACATTCATGTTTATTCAAATATAAAAAAGTTAAAATTACAAACACCAAAGTAAAATTGAATCTCTAAAAAGGTACATCATATTTATGACACTTTGAGTTCTCTAGGACTACAGGAAGCCCAAATGGAGAATTAGAGCCATGGCACTGGCTACAATAACTTTAGCATGGGAAATATTTCAAAGAAGTTGTAATGCTTTTCCTTAGAACCCCCTCCCCAATCATCTTAGCAAAGCACCATAAGAGATCAAGCATCACTCAGAATTACATCCTTATGTGCCCTCTAATATACACTGTTTGCAAAATACCTGCTAATATAACTCAGTGCCTATGGTATGGGGTTGTTTAGAATAATCTAGGCAAAATTTTAGGGACATCTACCTAAAATGATGATTGTCATTTTAAAATGATTGATCTGTTGTTGCCTTTCATTGTGGTAATAATTAAATATTATGGAAGAAGTGGCTGTTAAGCTCATTCTGAGTTTGCAACAATAGTGTGAAGTTAAAAGAGAAGGAAAATGTTTTCTGCTTCATCACCCTAATTTCATGGTAGTATTAGTGGTATCAGTAGCTCTCCATGAGTATTGGTTGTCGGAGCAGGGAGGAAAGCCTGCACTGAGCTCCTAAAGTTTGGCCCCAAACAAGGGTGATTTTATAATCTATCATTCAAATTGGGGCATTCTGGAGAAAGAAAGGGGGCACTATTAATAATTCGGCCTAGACAACAGTCATAAACTGGGACTGTTCTGGGCAAGCTGGGACACATGGTCACACTACCCATAACCAATTCTTCACATGGAGTTAAAGGCCAAGGATGGTTGATTATACTAAAAACCTAATGTTATCCTATCTAATTTCAGGTGGCTTTTTGGTGACACTTATGACTAATTTTTAGATTTGGGTGAGAGCTGTGGGCTCTCAAATTTTAAAAAGCCCTCTGCCCCCCCCCAACCCCTGCCAATTCCTGTACCAATGTGACTTTCTCCTTCCCATACCTTAGGTGTTTGTGTATGTCTATTTACCAAAAATTACATCTAAACTAGCAACATCATTGCTTATTCATA
Source organism: Mesoplodon densirostris (assembly GCF_025265405.1). Lineage (NCBI taxonomy): Eukaryota > Metazoa > Chordata > Mammalia > Artiodactyla > Ziphiidae > Mesoplodon > Mesoplodon densirostris. The sequence goes on from NC_082661.1 coordinate 119,464,484, forward strand.
TCCAATTTATGTTCTATTTTGACCATGGGATTTTTTTTTCAGCAATAAAGTGGTCAGTCACTTGCTCATCTTATATCTCAGTATGTGTGTGTTTGCTCCTAATTGTACTCTATATAAATATTGAATTTCCATTTTATTTTTTGAAGGATTTTTTCAAAAACAATTTACAGTAAAGTTGATTCCTATCTTTTAAAGTGTTGGTAATCCTTGTCAAGTTAATCCAGATGGCATCTTAATTAATAGTTGTCGATATCAATCACAGGACTGCTTAGTGTGACACCAATGAAGAAGCCTTCCAAGGTCACTCTAATTGCCATAACAGATAAACTCTCAAATCTCAGTGATTTAACAAAATAGAAGTTGTGGTTTTTTTTTTTTTTTTTTTACTTCGGTCAAAACTAAAATAGTTATTCCTAACCAGCAGGTTGACTCTCCTCTGAGGAGCGATCGAGAGACCTAATTTTATTTCACCTTATTGTTATTAGGCTAGGCATGGAGATGGTACACATCATGTCCAGCCATCGTCTATTGGCCAGAATTTAGTTGTATGACCACACCTCCTGAAAGAAGTTTTGGAAATGCAGTCTAGCTGTAGTTCCAGAAAGAAGAGGAAATAGGTTTGGTGAACACCTAGGCATTCTATGCCACAGAAGTGATTTTTCTACACTATTTGCTTGGCACATTGAGCAAGAATTGTACTTAATATGATAAGGTCAGAACCTAGTCTGTACCATATCGCCTTAGTGTGCAAATAGCACAGATCCTTAAGCTTTATTAAAGTCCTTGCAGAAGCAACAGATCAAACAGAGTCAGGTACAACCTTGAATAATTCACTTAATCTTTATGAGTCTCAATTTTCTCAACTGTAAAATTTAGGCAAAAGTACCTAACGCCATTCCTGGCACATAGAAAGCTCTGGTAGTTGATTATTTCTTATGGTTTCACAATGGAATACGCTATACACCAGTATTTGATTCATTGTAGCTTTTGTTTTGTTTTGTTTTTGTAGTATCTTTCCTATCCAGGAAGCTAAATTAACTGGTATCTAATGGACATACCCACCCTAAGGCATAATATTACCTTTCCCAGTGCCCAGGGCTTCTTTCAGTCCTCCAAGAGTTATCAAGCAATAACCGATGGCCCTAATGCCACCTTATGCCTGCAAGGTCCTACTGATAATCTATCTATTTATCAATTCATGGTTCAATTATTTCTTTATTCTAATCAGAAAATTTCCATTTTCTCTTATTAAAAGCACTTTATTCTGGGTTATCTCAGAGTTCCTTCATCAGATACTTTTATAAGATACAGTAAATTCTAGTTCAAGAATTACTGCCAATAACAATTGTGAATTGTCCAAAATCAAGAACTGTCTCCAGGCCAGATTCCCATTAGACATTGTTTTCTGGCAGTGTATACATTGTCATTTTTATTTTTACATTTCCCTTCAGGAAAGAGAATGTCATGGGCTTATACATATAATAGAGGAGGGAGGGAAAAACACACAATAATAGGCACTTACCTACATTAACTCATTTTTTTCCAGTTCTATTGAGATATAATTGACATAAAACATTATATTAGTTTAAGGTATACAACATGATGATTTGATATATTTATATATTATGAAATGTTCATTATGAAATGAACATTAAGTTATTTTATTCTCACACATATAATCCTATTAGGTATTGGCACCCTCATTTTAATAAAATGAGTAAGCCAAAATTCAGAGAGATCGGTTGACCTGTCCAGCTTTGAGGGAAGCTTCAGGTTTTACAGGAAGACACATGCTCCTTTCTAATCCAGAGTTTCTCAAGGTGTGTTCCAGATGCTATAGACTTTCAGAATCATCAGAGCCTCAAGCAAGATCTATGGGACCAAAATCTTCGAGGGTGTATCTCAGAAACCTGCATTTTAAACAATCATCACAGGTAATGTTGGAGCCATAGTACAAACCAGATGGTCTCTACCACTGTTATCCCTACTAAACCTACTGCTCCACAGAAATCAGTCTAGCTGAGGTATGCTATGACCTGCTGCAACTAACTCCAATGGACATTCTCACTCCTGATTTTAAAGTCTCTCACCTTCATTTGATGAGACTGATCACTCCCTTCTTGAGAATTTTACTACCTTGGCTACCAGGAGTAGCAATTCCTGCTCATGATTCTACATGCTATTTCTTTTCTATCCTCTACACAAGTCCTTCTTCTGCCTACACTTTAAATGCTGATATTCTCCAGAGTTATATCCAAGGCCTACTGCTCCCCTCATTCATACTCTTTTCCCACAGGGTTGCTATGACCTCTTACCTGCTGTTTGCTTTTCCTGCCCAGAGATTCACACACACCTACCCACTGATCCATTATTTCAATATGCAACATACCCCAAACAGAACTAACCATTCACACACATGTACGGAACTACTTTACTTTTGAAAGGAATCTATTAAACTTTTTATTGAAATATACATCCTGAAAAGAGCACAAGTCATAAGCTTGGATCACATATCAATGAACTTCCAGAAAGTAAACACACCCATGTAAGCAGCACCCACATCAAAAAAAATAGGCCAATAAATACCGGCAGCCAGTAGCCCTCCTCATGACCGCTTCTAATCACTATCCTCCGCATTTTAAAAGTATTGCTATCCTGACCCCTAATGCCATAGATTAATTTTGCTTGTTTTTGAATATCATATAAATGGAACCATAGAGTACATGTTCCATTTGTACCTGGCTTCTGTAACTCAATAGTATGTTTATGAGATTCATCCATGTTGTTGTATGTAGTTGTAGCATGTTTATTCTCATAATTATGTGATATTCTATTATATTAGTAAATCACAATTTATTTTTCTATTCTACTGATGGACTTTTTTGTTATTTCAACTTTGGGGCTATTATGACTAGTGAAGCTGTAAAATTGTCACACATGATTTTTGGCGAACATATTACATATTTTTGTTAGGCACATATCTAGAAGTGGGATTTCTGGCTCAAGGTTATGTGTAAGTCTGACCTTAGTGGATATTTCCAAACACTTTTCCAAAGGATTGTGCCGATTTATACTACTACCAGCAGCATACGAAAGTTCCAATTTTCCCATCCTCATCAACACTTGATATTGCTTGTCTTTTTTTTCATTTCAGCCATTCTGGTGGGTGTGCATTTAATTTGCATTTTCCTGAAAACTAATCACTAATCATTTTTGCAAGTTCTTTTTCATTAGATTGGTACTAGAACTAGAAATCTGGGCCTCATCTATGACTCTCTCTTTCCCTTACCCTCATATGCTAATTTTACCACATAAATACTTCTCAAATCCTTCAGCCCACTGCTATCAATTAATTCCAAAACCTTCATTCAGAGCTTCATTACTTCTCAATTTGTTTACCTCCATGGCCTCCTAAGTAGTTTCCCTTCTCTTAGTCCCCAAATACATCATCCATAAAGCCATCAGGATGATCTACTCTAAACCAGAATCTGCCATGTTTCTGCCATGTTTAACCATTTCTATTTCCATTTCCCCGTCTCCTCTAAAAGCCTAAGCCTCTGAAAATAGCATATAAGACCCACCAGTGTCTGGCTTTTTTGTCCTCCCATTTGGCCTCATTGCTCATTATTTTCACTACTATCTCCACACTCCAATGCCGAATTTTCTTCCTAGTGTCTCTTTTCCTCAAAAAGTGCTGTATCTTCCACTTTCTCACTTCAAAATCCATCTCATATGTCCTGCTCTGCTCCTAGAAAAGTTTCAGTTTACACTAAGTCAAAGAAATGGTTGCTAAAACCTTGAGGTATTTCCTCTTCATAGGGTGTTTATATTTTAACGGAGACTGAAACACTAGTCTCTAATTGTGGAATTTCTAGCATTAGTGTGCATGTGAAATAAAAACAAAATGACACCATGGAGCTTGCACTCTATACATTAAAAAAGCCCTGTGAAATAACAATTCTTAAGTATATTTAGGAAAGAATAAATCTGTAGCCTTAAGTAAATCATTACACTAAATTCCAGATGGATCAAAGGTTTAAATATAAAAAAAGAAACCAGAAAAATGTTAAAAGAAAATACCTTTTAAGATAAGGTGATCATATGGAAAGCCTTTCTAAACATCACAAAAAAAGAAACTACGAAAGAAAAGATGGATAAATTTGATTCCATGGGGGGAAAAATACATGAATGTAAAAAGAAAAAACATTACAAATACGACTGAAAGACAATGGTAAACTGAGTGTGGGGCACTAAGTTCTCTAACCATAGTTGTTGCCTGCTATAACTGGTACAGCCTTTGTGGAGAACAGTGTAGCACTTTGTGCCAAAATATAAAACGTTCATTTACTGACCAATCTCATCTTGGCATCATTAATATGGTGATATATATTGATGGAATGTTTATGGCTTATTACTGAATGGAGGAAATAAGTAGATTATAGGCTGATTTTAAAGCAATTTCATTTGTGTATAATTATTAAAATGATATATGTATATAACATTATATATATATAACTGTATGTGTGTGCTTATGCACAGAGAGGTGGAGATCCTCGAGGACCGTTAGGTTCTAAGGCATGAGGACAGAGACACTATTCTCTCTTGCAGTACCTGTCACATAGTAGGCATTAAATAAGTATGTGAGGGAGGAAAAGGGAGGGGAGGAGGAAGGAATGGAAAAATTATTTGTCAAAATGTTTATATTGGTTTATAGGCTTTGGGTTGTTTTTACTTTGAACATTGTACTTTTCTATAGGTCCTTGATTTTTTTCCTCCATGGAGCATGTATAATTGGAAAAACAATAACGAAGCTATTTTTAATAAATAAAAGCTTTGTAGCTGGATAAAGATTGGTCAGATGTGGGGGATGTGTGAGAGATCCCAGAGTAGTCCAAGCCTGAGCAGGAAAGGCTTCACACAGCCAACCAGCAAGAATGGGTTTTCATTTCAATGGTAGATCAGTGCTCTCTTGCCACCAAAAAAGGTAACCACTTCATCCTCAGGAAAAATAGGAGACCTTCACCCTAAACATGGCACGTGGTGCCAACAGTTCCCAAAGCCTGCTTTCCTGTGTCAATGGAAATCCCTTGAGCAAGCTAGATAGACCTCGTCCTCTTTGTAGAGGTCCTTTGTCAGTATTAGCTTGTCTCATGGGATATGCTTTGCTGATCTAAAGTCATCTTCACCCTCCTTCCTCTCTCTATGCCCCCCAATAACCTCCTCTGCAGTTTTTCCCTCAGTCACCGATTTCCATCTTTTAGGTAACCTAGGCACATAATCCAGTTCTTGTTTCTACAACAGACAAAAAGAAAAATGTCCACCTGCCAGGAGAGGAAACAGGATGCTAAAGTAGTGCCTCGTTGCCCCATATAAAGTGCTTCTGTCTGGATCTTCTCCCAGAATTCTTAGGAGAAGAGGCTGCTGCCAGTGGGGTATGCCTTTTCAGATGGATTTGGCAAGTCAGAGATAGTCTCACTTCCCTCTGTGCTGTGGGAACACTCAGGCCAAGTTACAGGAATGTGGTCTCTTTGGGGTTTGCCCTTGAGAATCTGAGGCCAGTGCTTTGGTGTGTTATCTGCCCAAGGCTCGAGACAGCCAGGCTCCAGTCAGCTCAGTTGGGTAATTCAGCACCTTGCTTGCAAAGGCCTTTCCAACTTGACCCCTAATGTTGACAGAGATCACCTATTTCTTTCTAAATGAACAAGAAGCCAAGTTTAGTTCCAGGGCACTTTTTCAAGCAATTGGTCTTTAGCATAGAAAACGAATGCACTTTGATTTGACATCTTAATATATATTCTCAATACTTATTTCTGTATTGGTCAGTGTTTCTTTGGAAATAAGAATGGGTGCTTTTTTCCCCTATCAAACTTCATTTTTAAGTTTAATTTTAATTTTTTAACCCTGTGTCCCTGTCTGCTTGGTGTTTTGGAGTTACAATTGTACTTTTGCTTCTTGTGCAACTGATTTAGTAGCTTAAGGAAACGATCAGGGCTATCCTTACGATAGCTGTTGCTTTTTGTTGTTAGGGGTCTCTTTCCAAGAATGGCATTTTTTTCCTTAAGTATTCTTTTGACATGGAACTTTTGGACATGGATTTATTAAGACATAGAGGAGCTTTAGGTAAAACCCCTCTTTCCTTGCAGGGTGGGGAGCTGTGGGCATTTCTAGTAGAGGAGGGTGAATGAGGACCTCATCACTGGTCAGTGAGCCTGGGTGCCCCTGCCAAATATGGACTCAAAGTAGCTCAAGCAATTAGAAGACTTGGGGAAGGGGTTTGGGGGAGGAGGTGACATAGTGTAGAAAAAATCCCTGAAGAACTAAGTTTTAGGAAGGGGAAAACAAGGCAGCTTTGGAGACCACCCAGTCTAGAAGGAGGGCATTAAAAGCTGTCACAATTCTCTCTCTCTCAGTGGCTCATGTTTCTGCTTCTCTGTGTGTGCCCCAAACTGTATATTCTCTTCTAGACAGAAATGACTTTCCCTACCAGGTAGGGGAATGTCCTCTGGCAGCACAACCCTGTGTTCCAAGCTTTCTCAGGATCAAGTAAAGAATGCCTCCTCTGAGCCTGCCTGTGTAACTATGCACCAAGCCCCTGGTCAATCACTGAGGCAGGGGAGCTGAGGTCCTGTGAATGGTGCATTGCTGGTCAGTCCTCCACCTCCAGACCAATCACGGGGGCCAAGGAGGCAGGGTCATGAGGTCTTGTGAGAAGATTTTATTTCTTGTGCTCTCATTTCAAGGACTTGTTAAAGGGGTTCCCCAGGAGCAGGGTAGTGCTGGATGGACTCCAAAAGTCCTCTGCAACTCTCCTACAGAAGACCCTTCAGTGGCTCCCCCACTCTACAGAATCTTCCTCACAAGCATGCTTGTCTTTCTCTGGGTCTGCCTTTGTATTTTCATGCCTTCCTCTGTGGTTCTAAAAGAATTTCAGTTCCTCAGTCAAGCCATTCTGTTCCCCTCTGAACTCCTCTGTCTCATCCGTTAAGCACACTCCTGTGTAACTTTGAAGATTCCATTCCAGTGTCACTTCCTTGGAGAGACATTCCTGCAACTCTTCATCCTGTGGGTCACCATGGCTTACTGTTCATATTACTGTAGTTCTTAGGACTCATAATCATTTGTTTATGTGTTTTACTCTCTCTCTTCCTCCAGACCAAGGGATATATTGAGGTCTATTCATCTTTGTATTCAGGGCCTAACACAGTCAACTGGCACTTCCTAGATGTCTGTAAAATGTGCAGGTGAATAAATTAATGGAAGGTGAGGGAGGGAAAAAGGAAAACCCTTGAAATCTGACCAGGTTTGTAAGTGCTTTAGAAAAGAATTTATAGAAAGTTCTATAATTCCAAAGCTTACATCATCAAAGCAGTTTGTATTGAAGCCATGTTTGTAAATTGCAGGGCAGTAGTTGCAGGGCAATCCCCAACATTGTGTTTAAATAATTAAGCTACACCTAGCAGCTGGTGTGCTGGGGGTAGGACAGCAGGGGAGGCAGCTTGGAGCAACTGAGAGATGTAATTAAGGATAAGAAAATCACAGGATTTCAGACAGAGGAAAGCATATGTTTTGCATTTTCCAGGGCCGTTCTCATTTTAAACATTCTGTCCCATTGTCTCCATAAACATACTAGCTTCTGTTAATTGTTGTTCTGATATCTGGGCAGGGAAATATGGTAACAATATGTAAAATTAATCTCTCTGTCTAGTTGCTAAAAAAGAAAAGAGAGGCATGAAAGTGAAGGCATAAAGGGACTGAAGGGAATGATACGAATTTCTCCTAATTTGAACCTTTCAGCTAGTAGAATAGTCTGTTGATACGAGGCAGAGAGAAGCAAATTTATGTAAATTATTAAACATCCAATGTTATCATTTAATGATAAAGCTTCAGGGTATCACATTTTACTGAGGTACTTGATATCTTAAATAAACACTCATTTTCACGAAGAAAAGCCTATTGTTTCCTTCTGTTTTTGCCAGACTTATTGGAAGCCTGGACCCCAAATCAAAGAATTTCCACATGTTGATAATGATTTTTAATTTTGGGGAAAAATGAAACTAAAAATGGTGGTTCCTAATCCTAGAAGATCTTTTAAGTCTACTGAAGAGATACTCTACCAGTATCCTACCTCCTGTTCTCACTAGATTCTGGCTCTAGATAGCTCTGGAGTGGGACCTATGTGAAGGCATTTAAGAAAAGCTTCCCAGGCAGTTCCAATCCAGAGGACTGCGCTCATAAACCAGAGTTTCTCAGGATATGGTTCTGATCTAACCCAATCAGAGTCATCTGAATGCTTAAGAGAAAGCTGATTCTCAGGTCCTGCCTGGGGCCTATTGAATCAGAGCTTCTGTATGGAAAGTTCAAGAATCTGCATTTTAAATATATTCCCCAGGTAAATTTCATGCCCTCCATGAGAATGCATGGGTTTGGGACTCACAACTACTACATTTCTGATTTAGAATCAATAAGTATTGATGACTAATAATATATATATAGAATCTTGATTAACCAGAATGCTCAGAGAACTGGGAACTGTAGTAAATTTAATTTTGCAGCAAATTCATCCTTAACTGAACAAAGAGGGCTCCCATCTTCTGTGCCTAATCATAAATTCTGAAATTTCCAAAATTTCCAGAACAGGCCTACCATGCTTTTATTTACAAGCAGAACCCATGAGCCTCCCAGGAAAGACCACCTTTAAGAAAGAGAAGTTGAAAAACCCAAACTTGGTCCAAAGGCAATGGGCTGATGCCAGAAGGGAGGGCAAGCAGGGAGAGGGAGGAGGTAAAAATAAGAGTTTTATTCACAAAAATAAGACCTTTATTCACCAAAAAATGAAAAACAGTAAATATGGTTGATTTTCAACGCTGAGGGAGCTGGTTAAATGCACACTATAGCACAAAGAGAATGGTGGCTTCTGCTTGTCTTCACCAAGATGGAGAAGTGGGAGGGGATTCACACATATGAACACTGAGAAAGTCAGAAGAAAGTCCACTGTGGCTAGAATTTGAAGGGAAGAGCATAGTGAGCCCTGTGAGATGCTGAAAGGATAACATTCTTCCTAGCACATGACATGTAAGTGCTAGGGACTTTCTGAAATCCTTAGGGGAGATTTTTGGAGTGGGTGGTTTTCTTGTGGATAGCAGATGTGCATCAAACTGGGGAAGTACTCCTTTGTCACTGTCTTCCTGAGATTAATAATGCCTAAGGAAATAGGGATTGTCCATGGTTTCTTTGTTGGAAATCATTCTAAAATGCTGTGTTCCTACCATAGTAATTGGCGTAAAGAAGGTCAACTTGCAGTGATAAGACAGAACATCAGACTGGACATCAGAACCTAGTATTCTAATTTTGGGCTCTAATCCTGGGACTCATTTTCTGCTGTGCAACTTTAAGCGAGCCTTAGTTTCCTTTGTGTTCTACCACCTAGGGTTCTGCTACGATTAAATTAAGTAATAAATGGGAAAGTGCTATAAAAATGTAAGGTGGACTGATTGTAATTGAATTTGCTCTTGACTGAGGAGGCTTGGTGATTAGTGAACAGTTCTCTTTAGAGCAGTTGTTCTAGGGGTTGTACCTAAATGCCTGTAGACCTTGAAAAATATAAAGTATTCCTTGGCCCTGACCCAGGATATTATGATGTGGGGAAGGGGAGGTATCTATATATGTACTTAAAATTCTTCAGGTGACTCTTAGGGACATCAGAGGCTGAGAGCCACTGCTTTAGCGTGGAGGTCAGTGGTGACTGGACAGAGCCCTGGCAACCTGAGTCCTTGCTCTGCTTCAACAAATATTTCTGTGCTGCAGGAGGAAACTCGGCAGGATCTTGAAAGGGTCACTAAACTCTTCACACTTCATTTTTCCCATTTGTAAAATGCCAAGCCGGACCAATCACAGACTCCTTTATTCAATGAGAATTTTACTTGGAAGCTTTAACATGTAAAACAAAAAAAACAGCTCTGCTTTGATTTCTGCTCAGCAGCCCCTACAGGATTTCAGAAACCACTGGCCCGGATGGTTGATAATGTCCCTTCTAGCACTAGAATTCTGTTCAAGGCACAGAAAATTTTAATAGCTTTGTACTGGCTCTATTCAGGACGCTGGAACTTTCACGGTATATATATTCTGAGGACTGTGAATTCAGGCAAGTAGGCAGACAGAGCTGGACTTTTACCTGCCTTCTATCTTATCTTTTCCCTGCCCTGCTCTGTTTTTCAGATGCACTTGCCAACTTGCTGCCAGCTAGGTTTGGCCAAAATGATGCACTGGCAGGAGACTGCAAGACAGGAAAAAATGTAAACCAGAACATTTCAATCCTCTTTCTCTGAGTTGGGTGATGTCTCAGGAAGACAGAGGCTGTCTCTTCCCTCATTCCAGAGCCAGCCAGCTGGGGACAAAAGAGCACAGTTACCTCTTGACTCTAATAGCACTGTTCTTCCCACTGTCCCACCAGCACCAGGGATGGTGGCAGCTTCTATCTATGACTGTGTGCTAACATCTATGTTGCCTAACCACCACCTCTTTTGGTCTTTCAGTTCTTTCCAACACCTACGTAAAAAGTTTCCTGTATTAAATCTCCCTCGTTTGAACTACCTCGCAAGGACTCTCTTCTTCTGACTAGATCCTGACTGAGTTGGGTGTTGAAATTACATCATAGGACCTTGAAAAACATGCTAAGGAGTTTGTATTTTATGCTTTAATGTTGGGAACATTGTGTTTAAGGAAAATGAGTGGTCCCAGTGTGGACACTGGACAAGAGAAACAAATGAGAGGACATGAGGAACAGCAAATGTTACCATAATACAATGGAACTGTTTCAGTATTCAACTTTATGATAAAATGTTTTACCCATTTCTGGCTGTTTTTTTCTCAGGGAAAATTTATTTCTAGCACCTTGGGGGAATTCTGCCCCCAAATATCTTTTGGCTACCTGATCCACCCCCCTTTTTCACTTTGACTTTCAAAAGGAGGAGTCAGATGGCACATAGAGTGATTCACCATGTTAAAGGAATTCCATGGTAAAGGAGGTGAGGATAACTCAAGAAAAACAATTTCACTCCTAGGCATACACCCGAGAGAAATGAAAACGTATATCCACACAAAGACTTGCATGGTAGTTTCTTAACAACATTATTCATAATAGGTCCAAACTGGAAACAACCTGCAGACCCATCAACTGGTGAGTAGATGAACAAAATGTATATATCCTCACAGTGGGATACTATTGAGCAGTAATAAGGAATGGACTAACGATATATCCCATAATGTTGATGAACTTCAAAAACATTATGCTAGGTGAAAGATACCAGACACAAGAGACCACGTATTGTATGATCCCATTTATAGGAAATGTCCAGAAAAGGCAAATCTATAGAGACAGGAAGTAGGTTAGTGATTGCCTGGGTAGGATGGGGATGGTGAATGGTGGAGGGGAATTAACCCATAAAATTGCATGAGCAATCTTACTGGGGTGATAGAAATGTTCTAAAATAGATTTATGCTGATGGTTGCCCAACTTGGGAAATGTACTAAGAAATCATTGATGTGAGTGAATTATATGATATGTAAAATATGCCTAATAAAGTCATTTTTTAAAAGGAGAAAGGTAACAGGCAGCAGCACTATTGTTAATCTAGGCTTTTTTAGAAACCAATTAGTTAGTTACTATGTCACTTTCAGCTATATTACCCAAGTAACTATGTCGTTTTCACTGACTTTCATCCCAAAACAGTGCCAAGAGCTTCACTAAAGTCTAAATAGATTATCATTAGTCTGGTACTCCTATGTACCCATTCAGTTCCATCAAAAGAAACAATACAATGTATGGTTCAGGCTCTGATAAATGTGTGCTGATTTTAAAAAGGATCATTTTCTTGAGGTTCAGCACTTTAAACTCCTACCACTATCTAACCCCCAAAAGGCTCAGAGGTGGGTAGTCCAATACCAATTCCTACCAGAGGTTTGGGGAAATACCAACTGGTGCCGGATAGTCTGCACTTAGAGGTGTGTAAGAGAATGCTTGCCTTTGTTCTCTGTACCTAATAGCTGGGAGATAGGTGATAAACAAATCCTTTTAAAAATAATTTCTGCCTAACATGGCAATAGCTTTAATTCCTATGATCTGGAGACTAAGAAGCCCTGTTTATCTTGCTGTGTGGTGGCAAGAGGGTGCTTGCTGTGAAAGTCTGCTGTGCATGACAAAGCTCAATGATTCACATAATAATCTATTGATTCTTCCCACACTGGGTTTGTCATTACCCTCAGATTAAAGCCCCCTTTCCTGACTTCAGTGTTTACAGATCTGCCATCAACAGCCTAGTGAGTAGCGGACCACAATCTTTGAAATGACTGAGCTGGACATTTAGTTTCTTACTTTTATTATTCTTTCATGCTTTCTCTCTGGGAGGGAAAATAATAGGCCTCCACCTCTGCACATTCCAAGCCTGCACCTTCTAAGCATGGCTAGAAGAGGGGAGATTTCACTCAGACATAGTTCTGCCATCATTGAGGGACCTCAGGAAAATGACTGAACCTTGGATTCTTCGTTTGCAAAACTTCTTACTGTGCCTGTCTCCTTTAAGCATGGTTGTGAAGAGGGATGTAGTAGATGTAAATATCTTCTAAAAATACTTACTGGAGGAGAGATTCAGACATATTTTGACTCTGGGCTGAAATCAAGCTGAGTTTCAGACCTTTAGAGGAATATAGGAGGGAAGCAGACTATAGAATTAACCTGAAATTTTTCAAGTGCTGTGTCACTTTCAGATTTTGAAACCTCCCTGCTTGGTGCTCCTCACACTGGGATCTTTGCAGCTGATTGGAGTAAAGGAGGGACAGCTTCGGGTCCTTTGATAATTGAATCTTAAGAGAACTAATAATAGATGCCACTGCGTCCCCCTCCAGCCACACACACATCGCTCCCACTAGCGAGAGGTCTATCCCCAATCAAAATCCTGTCCTCTGCACTTTTCTCCATTGCCTCTACTCTGCCTGCCACATCTAATAGCCTTTTCATCTCCCTTTAATAGATGCCTAAATGCCTGACATGTGACGGCAATGCCTGTTCCCACGGGGCCGCTGCTTCCAAGGAAGCTCACAACAGACAAAGACAAGGCAGAAAATGGCCTCTGGCTGGAGAGAAGAAGCAGCTGTCCTGATGAGGAAGTCAGTTCTCAGGTCTTGTCACTAAAATCTCCCTCTTCTGCCTCTGATCTTCTTTACTGTGCACCCCCAGAAGCACCCGCTCCCTCAGAAGGCAACACATACAATAGAGAAAATATTGATTCTATAACCCAATTTTGATCAACACAACCAAAGTGGAAAACGTGATCTACACAAAGATGGGGCCTCCTGATTACTTTAAGATTTCATCATCTCCTGTTGTGCCTCTATGTTGCTAAGAGAACTCTAAAGGTCTAACTTATACTTTATAATACTTGGAAGAAAAAAAACTTTACTTTTGTATCTGTTTGTGCAGGTGTATCATATACCTGTAGCTGTAGGAGTTTATTAGAATTAATGCATTTTAAAGTACCTAACATAACCGATACTATGCTGGGTACTGAGGAAACAAAGATGACTGGGCCCCTGCCTTCCAGAATTTCACACCCTAGAAAGGTAGGTATATGAAACACTAGCTGTAGAACACTGTGCTTAGTTATTTAGACACTGCAATAGGATTACAGATGAGGTAGCAGAGAACTGTGGTGAAGAAGAGGAGAAAGTCTGACAGAAACCTATAGGAGAAATGACACTTTTGCAGGCCTTCAGAAGGTGAACTGCAATTTTCCTGGTTGGACCAGGATGGAAAGGGCATTTCAGCAGAGGCAAACTGAATAAAGACCTCGAGACATGGAAGTGCGTGGCATGTCCAAAGAACTTGTAAACCTGAAGGGTTAGACCCCTGGGTAATATTTTGCCAAGTGTGGTCATCAGCATCACTATCATTTGGGGGTATTTGTTTAATGTTTCAGCTTCTTTAGCCTCAGCCCAAACCCAGTGAATCAGAATATCTGAAAGTGGGAATCAGGAATCTGAATTTTAGAAGTTCACCCCCGTCCCCTGAGAGTGTGATGAGTAAAGGCTAAGGATCATCTGATTTAGGCTGTTCTAGGTATAGGGGAGGGAATACAGGGAAGGACACTGATTTATGACTCCAATTTGTACTGTGGTTATGTGCCTATATACTGTCAGATTGGTCAGTTCAGTTCCAAATGTGTTCAATCAAACAGAGTTCACTGTTTGTAAATTTATTATTGTAAATTGTAAAACTTCTGTAAACAGAAGCGCACTTACTGTAAATTGAAGGAGTCAAAAGGCAAATATCCAGCTGAGCCTGTATGAAAATGGGAAAATGTTTTCCAGACTGTTCTCAGCTCCAAAGAGAATCTTCTTCTCATATAATAGTGGGAATCGTGAGTAAAATCTCTCCCTGTTCAGCAGCACTAAACTCTCTCAAGGGGTCTCAAAAGTGATTCACCACAGAGTTGCTCACCCGAGTCCTTCCATCCTTGAGCTCAGTTGTATCACGACACAGGCCTGTGTGACAGTGGAGTCGCTGTGAGGAAGGCAGAGAGCAAGCTGGGAAGTTGATGCACTTCCTTGTCTGAGGCACAGAGCCTGGACTAGGAGGACTGGATGCTTCAGAGAGAGATGGGCCTTTTCTCCATGAGTGCATCAGCATCAGGGCAAACTGGTGATCCCAGATAAGAAGCAGACAACCTGAGTCAGGCAAAGCAGCGCAGTAAAGCCAGAATGAGGCAAATATTGGTAGCTACTCAGAGCTTTGTGCTTTCCCAAGCTGTTCTCAGAGAGATTTGCTGATTTCAGACCATACTGTAGTCCTAGCTACCTATAACCCCAATAATTGCACACACAAATACCTGCAGTTAAGCTATACTGGCTTAAAATTGATACACAATTCAGTCGGTGTTGACAGTGTTTCTTGACAAAAACTTTCCCCCGAACAAAGGTCATATTTCTCATATAATCACCAAAGAACTCCTCCATCAGACTCTTACCTGAGCTTGTTAAAATGCAGAGACTTGGGCCTCCCTGGTGGCGCAAGTGGTTGAGAGTCCGCCTGCCGATGCAGGGGATACGGGTTCGTGCCCCGGTCTGGGAGGATCCCATATGCCGCGGAGCGGCTGGGCCCGTGAGCCATGGCCGCTGAGCCTGCGCGTCCGGAGCCTGCGCGTCCGGAGCCTGTGCTCCGCAACGGGGGAGGCCACAACAGTGAGAGGCCCGCATACCGGAAAAAAAAAAAAAAAAAAAAAAATGCAGAGACTTGGGTGCCAACTCCAGCCTTCAGAATCAGACTCTCTCAGGTTAGGGCCCAGGAATATGCATTTTCATAAGCTCACACAGGTTGATTCTTATGCACATGGAAGCTGAAGAACTCCTATTCTCAAGTTTCTGGTTAAACAGCCCTCTTCAGGTACTGTTGAAGTAAGATACTTGAACTAGGAACCCACTCTGGGACCAATCTGATGGGACAGAACTGGTATGAAGGTTGAACAGAATTGGCCCCTAACCAGGTGCAGTTTCATTAAGGAAATGAATAGAACAGGCCAGCTGTAAAAATACCCGAATATTTAGTTAAGTGAGTAAAAAGAATCAAGTTATTTTGATATTCTGAAAACACAGTCAACATTCAGCTCTTTATAATGCCTTGCATCACTGGAGCTGTTTTGGGGTGACTAATAAATCAAACATGGCTCATAAAGACTAAGAAGGAATTATAAAACAACAGAGCTGGAAGAGGTCTTAGAAATGGCCTCGTCTGGTGTTTCATTTTACAAATGAAGAAACCAGAGCCTGGAAAGGACTAGTGACCAAGGTCGTACTGCTCATTAGTGGCTGAGAACCAAAGTGTCCAGGCTTCTGGCCTAGGGTTCTTTCTATGGTGCCTCCTCTCAGACTAGAATAAATTCCCACTACTAAAAAGGTAAAATAATCTTTTCCCCCTTAACAAGTAGCCTCACCCTCTCACTGAAAAAGTCATTAAAATAAAAAATATAAACAAATATGCTGACTCAAGGACCAAAAGGAAACTTAAATGATTTGATGATCTCAGGCTGAAATAGTCATTAAATCATTTATTCATTCATTCAATAAGTATTGTGGAATGATAGTTCTCCTCATACCTAGAGAGAGCAGGAAATGCTCTCAAGAGAGAGGCAGGGACATTTAGGGAAGACGACACTGCAGAGAGCTTGCTATTTGGCTGCCAAGGCCTCCCTCACCTGTCTTCACCTACCTGTCTTCTCTTACTTTTTCTCAAATTGAACTGTCCGCCCCAGGAGGCCAGGCCCATTCTCCCTCTTCACCTTGCTTCCTGCTATGCTCCACCTGGTATGCCTTCCCAACCTCTCTTTGGTTCTCTAAGTTCTGTCACTCAAAGACCAAGCTTGAGAGCGTGCCTCCTTCTTTGAGACTGTTGTCTCTTCTCGGATCTCAGGACTTCCTCTTCAGTGAACTCCTGTTATACTCGGTACTAAATAACATACTGGTATTTTTGTTGTCCATTAGTTAGAATTTTGCTAGTGTGGCTTTGGTAGGTAAAAGGATGTGGTTGCAAGAGCACAGGGATTGAAGCCGACGTCACTAAGTGCCTGGGGCCCCTGTGGTACGTCTAACAGGCGTCCCCAGCTCTGCAACTCTCCCACCCTCCATACACCCTGACAAAGCTGCTCCTCTTCCTCTTTTCCCTGTCTCACTAAATTATGTGCCACATCTAGCCAAAACTAGGGGTCATCTTTTACCATCATCTCTCCCTCACATAGTGACAATTATAAAGAATAATTTTCCCTCCTAAACATCGCCAGAACCCACCCACTTCTCTCACCACCACTCCTGCTACCATTCTTAGGGCTGCCACCCCTTCTTACCTAGATTATTTTAAGAACTTCCTAACAATTTTGCTCCATTCTGCAACCAGGATGATCATTCTTAAAATCTCATACTATCACTGTCCTTCATACTATTAATTCCCTGCTTAAACCTTTTGGCTCTCAGGATAAAAGTCCAATCTGTTCAAAGCCCTTTGATGATCAAGTCCCTTTCCAGCCTTCCAGCCCCATGTCTTCCTTCTTTCCCATTTTGAATTTCATCTCCAGCCAGACTGAACTGCTTGTACAGTACATCAGATTCTCCACTGCTGCTGGACCTTTGCACATGCTGGTTCCTCTGCCTAAAATACCTCTTTCATGCTTTCGCTTGACTGTCCACTGTTGGTTTTAGAGGATTTAGCTTAGACGTTATCTCTTCTAGGAAATTTCTCTGAGCCAAGTGTCACTCCTTTGTATTTTTCTAACATTCTGGGCTTACTCCTTGTTACAGATTGAATTGTACCCCCCCGAAAGATATGTTGAAGTGTTAACCTTTGGTGCCTGTAACATGACCTTATTTGGAAATAGGGTCATTACAGATATAATCAAGTTAATATAAGATCATTAGGGTGGGCCCTGTTCCAAAACAACCCATGATCAGTGTCTTTATAAGAAGAGAAATATTCCATGTGAAGACATAGACACACAGGGTGAATGTTATATGATGACAGAAGCAGAGACTGGAGTGATTAACCTGCAAGTTAAGGAATGCCAAGGATTGATGGCCACCATTAGAAGCTAGGAAGAAGCAAGGAAGGATTCTACCCAGAGCCTCAGAGGACACATAGCTCTGCTGACACCTTGATTTCAGACTTCTGGCCTCTAGAACTGTGAGAGAATACATTTGTTTTTTAAGCCATCCAGCACTTTGTTATAACAGCCCTAGGAAACTAATATACTCCCATTGTGGGACTTACTGTATTATATTGACTGGGCATTTTTGCTTATCTCCTTCTTTCCTCATTGAAAGGTGGTATTGAGTCTGAGACATCTTTGAAATCCCATGCACATCTCAGTCCTTAGTAGGTGCCCAATAATTAGCTGGTAAATGATAAGTCCATTAATATGAAAATGAACTAAAATATTTTAAAACCTCTCTAGCAAACTATCTGACACAAAGAAATACTTGGTGAATGTCAATTGCTTTCCCTTTCACCACCCTAACAGTTAAAATCTGCTCAGGGGCAAGGACTTGGCCTTTGTCTTCCTTGTACTCCTTCTCAGCACATGAACAATTCAACAAAGACCACTGGGGCTCCCCAACCATCCACGTGCTCCCCCATATTCTCCAGCTTCCCTGGCATTTAGGGTTAGGGTCTTGTACTAGATTCTGGTCAGTTTGCTATAGATAGAAGTGATATTAGCCCAATCTGTCCTCTTAACCCTCCAGGGGCTCCTTCCCATGCCATGGCAACCTTGGGAACCCCATGCCAAACTTGGGGGCCCACAGACTAAGTTAGATACAAGATGAAGGAGCTTGACTCAATCTACGTAGGACTCTACATGAGTGAGAAATAAACTTTTACTATATTAACCACTGAGATTTGGGGGGGAGGCAGTATTTATGACCACAGCAGAACCTAGCCTATCTTGACTAATGTACAAAGCAACATGGACACAGGAGAGGTACCAAGAAGTCCCTGTTGGTTGGCTAATTAAATCATCACAACAAATAAAAATATCAGAGAGTCCTGACTGAATAAAGACTGTTTGAGAAAAACAGGCATCTTTATGTTTCCTCTTGGCATGCTTTGCTAGTTTTAAAAAGTGTCTGGAGCTTGAATGTTTTGATTGAGAAGAAGCTGCCCAGCCAAGACAGCTGCTGTGGTGAGGCTGTCTCGTCATGACACTGAACTGGTTCATGTTGCTTGGGCTTTAAAAGAAATTAGTTCAGTGGGACCAAACTCAATTGAATGCTGCCTGCTTTGCTGTCTTCCTCTCCCTGCAGGTGAAAGGGGTATAATATTTTTTTATCATCAAGCATGTCTTTGTAAGAAATTATTGTTATGCTGCAGCTCTCTCCATAAAGTTAATAAGGACAGTTAATTAAGACATTAAAATCTAAGCCACAGTAATTATCTGGAAGTAAAGTAAATGTCTAGTAAGCTAGAAAACAGAACATCGCCAATAAAAGACACAAATTGAGCAGGCATTTTCTAGTAACACAATTAAAATTTCACAATGTAAACAGGAGAGCCACTTGTTACTAAGATATGAATCTAAAGCTTTATTTGCACAGAGACACAAACCTCAGAACATTTGGGCAAAAGTTCCAGGGCCTAAATGGTGAACTGGATTCACTTTACTTGACTGTGCATTGGATGTTCCTGGGATGAGAAAGGGGACTTACTGACCACAGTGGGTCACTGATGCCCAGAGGGCAACATTTATCAGCATTCATTTATTATGACTGACTCATGAAGGGCAAGTAGGAGTGTAGCCTGCTAAGACTTCTCACTCTTAGAACTAGGACTATAGTGAAGCTCATCAATCCAACTATTTTTCTCTTGTTCCTTCTCTCTCCACACACGTAGATGACTCTTCTGTAAACTTTTTCTCTCTCTTTAGCCTCGAATACCTCCTCTCCAACTTCATTCTCAGCTAATGATGATGCTTCTGATTTCACTGAAGAAACAAGAGCAATGACGAGAGAATGTCCACACACTCCCATAACCACACTAATTCACCTACCTGCATCAGTTCCCATTTATTCTGCCTTCTCTTCTATTACTATGAATGAAATGTCTGAGACTCTGCTTGTACACTAGATTCTGGGCCCTTTTACCTACACAAGGTATTACTTTAAAAATTCTCCCTTCTTGCTCCTCCATCAGTGGCTTTTTCTTCTCTACTTATTTGTTCTTATCAATACACAAATATCAAGAACTATGAAAGTTCTGTGATTTTACCCTACTTGCAAATCACAAATTAGCTTGCCACAGTTTCATGGCTGCTGGCAGGAGCCACAAGACTCCTGGGTCAGAAACAAGGGACTTTATTACTGACAGCAACAGCAGTAGCCAGAGGGTCAGCATTTTATTGTGCTGGTTCCATGAGCCCCAATCCCGACAGGGTGATGCAAAAAGAGCCAGGTAACCCCTGCACACACAGTGAACTGCATTACAGGAGAGGAACCCTGAGCTTAGGGAACTTGAATTATTTATTATACTAGACAGTAAACATGCCTGCTCTTTGTTTTAGAGGGAAACACCCTCTTTGTCTTCAAAAGCTGTCCATTATGCAAGTATCCTTGAAAAGAAAGTCCAGAAAAGCAACAGTATTTCTGCTCACAATACATACAGAAATGCAAGAGACACATGGAAATTTGCCTTCCAACAACAGCGTGCTTTAATTTCTCCCATCATTAATAAAAAACATCTTTCTTGACCCTCATATTCTGTCTACCCACCACCCCATTTCTCTGCTCCTCTTTATAGGGACAATCCTCAAACAACTTGCCCATGATTGCTGACTCAGACTTATCTCCTCCTGTTCTCTCTTGAACACACTACCATCAGGCTTTCATCCCTACACTGCTTTGTCAAGGCCACTGATGATATTTGTGTACTAAATCCAAAGCTCAATTCTCTTTTCATATTTCTTGACCCATCTGCAGAATTTGACACTGCTGATCACTCCCTCCTCACTGAAGCACCTTCCCTGAAATTCTAGGACAACATTACTTTCCTATTTTTGCCTTCTACTTCACCTATTGTACCTTCTCAGTTTTCTTGGCTTTTTTTTTTTTTTTTCATC
Source organism: Mesoplodon densirostris (assembly GCF_025265405.1). Taxonomy (NCBI): domain Eukaryota; kingdom Metazoa; phylum Chordata; class Mammalia; order Artiodactyla; family Ziphiidae; genus Mesoplodon; species Mesoplodon densirostris. The sequence continues at coordinate 119,485,126 of NC_082661.1, forward strand.
TTCCATAATGCTGGAGCTTCCAGGGTCGGAACTAGAGCCCCTTCTCTTTTTTATTTACCAGGATATAGAAGGATATCTATGTCCAGCATATATAACCAGGATTGAATATATATCACCCTTGAGTATTCAGAATTATGACTTTAAAACCATCAATGAGATGATGACTCTCCAGTCTGGGCCTGTCCTCTGAAAGCCAGACTAATAATCTGACGGCCTATTCCATATTTCCTCTTGAGTGTCTCCTAGACATCTCAAACCTAATGGGTATAATACACAACTCCTGACTATCCTACCCCTAAACCTGCCCCTCCCATAAGCTTGCCCATCTCGTCAAATGGCAACTCTATTATTCCAGTTTCTTAGGCCAAAATCCTTGGCACTATTCATGCTTCTTCTTTATCTCTTATATTTCACATTTTATCAGCACCAAATCCTGTTGGCTCTGCCTTCAAAATATAGCACCAACCCAATCATTATTTAGCACCTCCACTGTTACCACCCTGGACAAAGCCACCATGACTTCTTCCCTGGATTATTATATGAGCCTCCCAAATGGGCACCTGCTTCCACTCTTGTTTTCTTTCACTCTAGGCTCAACATAGAGGACGTTGTTAAAAATATAAGTCAGGGCTTCCCTGGTGGCGCAGGGGTTGAGAGTCCGCCTGCCAATGCAGGGACGTGGGTTCGTGCCCTGGTCCAGGAGGATCCCATGTGCCGCGGAGCGGCTGGGCCCATGGGCCATGGCCGCTGAGCCTGCGCATCTGGAGCCTGTGCTCCACAACGGAAGAGGCCACAGCAGTGAGAGGCCGGCGTACCGCAAAAAAAAAAAAAAATATATATATATATATATATATATATATATATATATATATATATATATATATATATAAGTCAGACCATATCACTCACCTCATTCAAAACTATCCAGCCTTTACAGGATCTTCTGCTCCCTATCAAGTCTTCGACTCCAGCTTCTACCACTTGCCCCTTTACTCCGCTGGCCCCTCTCCATTCCCCATCCTCAGCCATGCTCCTGCCTTATGGTCTTTGTGCTTACTCTCCTCTCTGCCTATTGTGCTCTTTCTCCCAGATATTCTGATAGTCCCTTCCCTCACCTCTTTTACATCTTTGCTCAAATGTCACCTGAACATTTAACTGTAAATGAAAAGCACGCCCCTGCTCTGAACACTTCCTAAACAACTTGTAACCTTAATTTTTTATCCGTAACATTAAGCAAAACCTGATCTAATATATACAGTTGGTTCTTGTTATTCATGTAGTAACATCACTGTGGACGCTAATTAGCAAACACTGAGTCCTTGTTCTTACTGTGAGCCTCAGTTGTAATACTTTCTTCAACCACTAATGCATAGCTTTGTTTTATGTGTGCTTCTGTTTATGGTCACTTTACTTAATATATATTGTAGATTCATTAACATTGAACTTACAACTTATGCCTGAACAAAGCTTATCTAACACATGTATTTTCTCTGAAAGGGATATCACAACCTCCTTGCACTAGGAAACAATAGATGGCACCTTGGCACGATGTTTGTGGGGCTATTTTAAACAGCGAAACTACTAAGAACACAAAAATGAGAAAAATGTGGTGCTAAATAGACCAATAAAAGTACACTTGTTAGTATGAGATAGTATGAAAGTGGAAACAAGAAGGCAGAGTGTTGTCTTGTTTGACCTCACCTAGGAACATGCCTGTCAGGCGACTCAAGTTTTTCACTCCTCTGGCATGTTTACAGATGACCATGAAATGCTCTAAGTACTGATTTGGGAATTACAAATAAATTTTTAGCAAGTAGGCGGATTTGCAAATATGGAATCCTCGAAAAATGGGAATGGACTGTGTTTACCACATATATTAGTTACATGTTTGTGTATATAACTATTATGTATTTATTGTGTTTCCTCCTACTAAAATGTAAACTCTATGAGCCTGAGGATTTTTGTCTGTTTATCTCACTGATGTATTCCCAGTGTCTAGAATAGGGCCTGTCACGTTCAATACTGCTGACTGAAGGTGCTTTTCTCTCCAGGTTGGGAAATGCAGTCCTATTGAAGGTTCTGAAGGCCAGGACTGTTGATGTTGAAGGCCAGAGCCCCAGGGGCACCAAAGCCATGGGAGCATTTAGAGCCAAATGTCCAGGGGAAATATGAGGTTGGTACGCCAGAGAAAGAAATCCAAATGAGTCATCAGACTCAAATGGGGAGATACAGGTATGGAGAACTAGGGATGGGGCTGGGGAGCTGAGGACTAATAGAAGAATGTACTGAGCATTGGGCTGAAAGACAAAATAGGATAGCAGTCAGGAAATTCTCTGAAACTGCAGTTAATATATTTGGCTGGGTATTTCATGACCATGATAGTGATATTTATGAGAGGGCCAGCTGGGTATAAAACCCCAGCAATATGGGATATGTCACTAGCTGTGAACTGCTTGAAATCAGAACATGTGTCTAATCTATCTTTATACTTCCAGCTCTTGGCAGTACCTAGCATACCATAGGTGCTAAAAAAATGTGTACTGCATTGAAGTAACCTCTATTACCTATTACAATCTTTTTGGGCCAGAGAGAAGAAGAGTTTCTGCACACTCTTGGGTCTAGGGGTCTTAAAAACTAGCTTCCATTCAGACTATACTCCTCATTAACCAGGGCCCTAACTCAGGTATGAGCTTCCTCCCCCCAGTTCTCAGCCCACTCTAGCTCTCTAAGCCAGACTTCTCCAGATTTCCTTAACCCTACTGTGTCCTGTGACTCATCAAGACAAAATGTTTACTGAAGTTGGTTGACTCAGTTATCTTTCCCAGGGCAACGGCTCTTAATCTGGCATATACGAATTGGCCTTAAGTCTGTGGACCTCATGAAATATAAAACGTAAATGTGCATATGTGCCTGTGTGAAATTTCTTAGGGAGAGAATTCATAGATTTCACTAAAGGGGACTCATTATTCAGAAAAATTTGAGAACAATTCCTTAGAATGATTCTGATGGTTCCTGAGATCAGGGATAGAATTAAATATGGTCAGAGAACTCTAAATAGAGTATCCATCCAGGCAATTGATTGTTCATTCATTCATATATAGAGAGGTTCTACAACCTTGGCATGCATGGAAATCTCTTGGAGAACCTCATAGAGAAGAGACTTCTGAGACACTGAAATTCAGATTCAGTAAGCCCAGGTTAGAGTCCTAGAATTGGCCTTTTAAATTAGCTTAACAGGAGAGTCTTACGTTCCCCAGAGCACACTTCTGACTTTCTAAAGTGTTTGGCAAAGTAAAGGCATGGCTCTCCTCACTTTTTGACCAGCTGGGACCATTTCATTGCTCCGGGCAGTGGTTCCCAAACCCGGCTGGGTACAAGAATTACTCAGTAAGCTGGTGGTTAGTGGTGCTGGTGGTTTTAAAATACAGATGCTTAGGTCTCACCTTAGAGACTCATATTCACTACCGCTGTGGTGGGAACTGAACATCTATACTTTCAAAAGTCTCCCAAGGTTGTTCTACACACAGCCATGACTAGAACCTCTGCAGCAGAGGCCAGGACCAAGAGCAGCCATGTTTAAATAATGCCACACAGTGGGGAAAGCTTTCCTTGTGGATGTGATCTCACAAACAAACTGGAAGTTAAATATTACAACTGAGCTTTGTTGAGAAAACAGTTCCATTTTTTTAACCTCTGAAAATGGCAAGTAAGCAAGTAACAATTTGGTACTTGTTAATGTTTCTTTTTCACAGAAGTCAGTGAAGGGAAACATAACCCATGGATTGAATTTCAACATGGAGTATCAGCTATGTAAAGGCCAAAGTGAGATCCATACTAGGATTTCCTATGGTATTATCATAGCTCCAAGCAACAGGTTGATTAAAATGAAAATGACTCAATTAGGGAGCTAAGTGAAATCCCAAAAGGAATAATGGTGCCAGGGACTCAAACGTTTTAGAGCAGTATGTTCACCTAGCACCAAATAAGAATAATTCAAATGCATCACTAATGCTCAAAATCACCTCCAGTTATAGACAAAGACTCTTCAGTAATTACTTCTGTAATTATTACTCTCAAAGTTATGAAGAGAAGCTAAACATCAATATCCAAAATAAAGAAAAACCACAACTAGGTACCATTTATGAAAAGGACAGGCTAAAACTACAACCCTGCAGAAAGTTTTAATATTATCTTATTAAACATTCAATTTAATTGAACAGATAACTCATCTGGTGCTTATTTACTATAATTCATATGAGATAATTTCTACCTTATCATGGTATCCCTTGTATATTAAGTGTTTAATAAATTAGCCTAGATTGGCCTACAGATAGGCATCAACAGAGGGGCCTCCTGGGATGGCATGACAGGCTGCAGATGACCTCAGCACAGCATCAGTTAGGGGGGAAGGGCCAGCCCCCAACTCTGCCCTTGCCCAGATCACTGGCTGCAGCCATCCCACCTAGTCCACCTCACTCACACCTGTGCACTTCTTTCAGCCGCGGCCAAGCTTTGAGGCTCCGTCACTGAGCAAAGATGACTGGACTTGGGCAGCTCTCCCCCACCCCTCAGCCTCAGCCTAACTTCTTACCCCAAAGCACTGCTCCCCTGGCCCACCTCTCGGCTCCCCCACTAGCTGTACTGTCTTCCTTCCCATCCCAGGCTGAGCAGGGGGGACATGGGCTGGGGGTGGCCTCGCTGTGGGCAAGTCCACCATCCTTGGCAGTGGATGCCCATTGAAGGAGACCCAGCCCAACTTCTCCCCCATTTTTTGCTGGAATATTTTGGGGGTTGAAATTCAAAAAGGAAAAAAAAATGTCAATATTTTCTCAGGGGAAAAAAAAACCCTTAGGATTCTGGAATCTTATAACAAGTCTGATATGCATGAAAGCTCTCAGGTGAACTTGCACTAGACTTTGTGACTGATGGCCAGGCTCCTAAATAACACAATTAAAATTCTCAAACCAAAGAAAGATGACTGCCCCAACCTCCACTTCAGGAAGAAGCAGGTCTTTTCTAAAGTATAAGAGAGTCAAGGCATATACTCCCTATCTTAGAATACTGCTTTAAGGTTCATGAAAAAGGCTCAAGTCGTCTCAGGCTATTAGTTCCAAACTTGGTATGAAGTACCCGGACAGAGAGAAATGTGAACCATATGTGTCTGAAAGAATGTCACATTTAGAGGGAAAATCTCTTGGGAATCTCTCTGGACTTGCTCATCTCTTACTCCTAGTTTCCACTGGAGCCCTTCACTGGCTTTTTTTTTTTTTTTTTCCTACCTGCACCTACCCCACCCCCAGGGATTTAATGCTTAAGGCTCTTCTTTGCTTCCTTAATTCTCATCACCTAAGATCTTGCCATGGCCCTGCTCTGAACAATACCACCCCAGGCCTACTGAATCAGAACAACATTTTATCAAGATCCCCAGATATGCATATGTGTATTAAAGTTTGAGAAGCACTGGATGAAGACACATAATTTAGTTTCCCTTTGCTTCATGGTGTCTACAGAGAGTTTTAAATTGCACATTAATAAGTTTGTGGTTATTCAGTAAACAGGGAGTCATGGAAAATTTCCGAGCAGCAGAGTAAAAGAGCACATAGCTGAAATTTGTTCATTTTGATGACCAATAGTAATCTTGTTGCACTAAGTTTTCTAAATTGCTTTGGCTTGAGAGAGAATCTGAGTAGAAGCTGATAATTTTCTATTAGAGCAAATATCATGCACCATTTTAAAAAATTAACTGGTTTAAAATCTTATCATCGAGAACAGAATACAGCTACAACAAATTATGTGTTCCAGTTAAACCAGCACCTAACCTAACCCTAACCCTCCTGCCAGAGGAAGTATCCTCACAATTGCGTGTTAATCATTTTCAACCACAACCTGAAGAGGTCATAAGAGTTAGTTTTTCTGACATGCTTATGATTTAGTCTTATGAGTCATCCTTCTCATCAAAACAGAAACTGGATCCAGAGCCATGGAAATGTACAGAAATAGCTCATGGTTCACCTTCCCAGATCTCTCACTCTGCTTTGACTCTTTTTTTTTTTTTACATATTTTTTTAATTAAATCAGTTATACATATACATATGTTGCCATATCCCCTCCCTTTTGCGTCTCCCTCCCACCCTCCCTATCCCACCCCTCCAGGCGGTCACAAAGCACCGAGCAGATCTCCCTGTGCTATGCGGCTGCTTCCCACTAGCTATCTACCTCACGTTTGGTAGTGTATATATGTCCATGCCACTCTTTCACTTTGTCACAACTTACCCTTCCCCCTCCCCATATCCTCAAGTCCATTCTTTAGTAGGTCTGTGTCTTTATTCCTGTCTAACCCTAGGTTCTTCATGACATTTTTTTTTCTTAAATTCCATATATATGTATCAGCATACAGTATTTGTCTTTCTCTTTCTGACTTACTTCACTCTGTATGACAGACTCTAGGTCCATCCACCTCATTACAAATAGCTCAATTTCGTTTCTTTTTATGGCTGAGTAATATTCCATTGTATATATGTGCCACATCTTCTTTACCCATTCATCCAATGATGGACACTTAGGTTGTTTCCATCTCCGGGCTACTGTAAATAGGGCTGCTATGAACATTTTGGTACATGTCTCTTTTTGAATTATGGTTTTCTCAGGGTATATGCCCAGTAGTGGGATTGCTGGGTCATATGGTAGTTCTATTTGTAGTTTTTTAAGGAACCTACATACCGTTCTCCATAGTGGCTGTACCAATTCACATTCCCACCAGCAGTGCAAGAGTGTTCCCTTTTTTCCACACCCTCTCCAGCATTTATTGTTTCTAGATTTCTTGATGATGGCCATTCTGACTGGTGTGAGATGATATCTCATTGTAGTTTTGATTTGCATTTCTCTAATGAGTAAAGATGTTGAGCATCCTTTCATGTCTTTGTTGGCAGTCTGTATATCTTCTGTGGAGAAATGTCTGTTTAGGTCTTCTGCCCATTTTTGGATTGGGTTGTTTGTTTTTTTGTTATTGAGCTGCCTGAGCTGCTTATAAATTTTGGAGATTAATCCTTTGTCAGTTGCTTCATTTGCAAATATTTTCTCCCATTCTGAGGGTTGTCTTTTGGTCTTGTTTATGGTTTCCTTTCCTGTGCAAAAGCTTTTAAGTTTCATTAGGTCCCATGTGTTTATTTTTGTCTTTATTTCCATTTCTCTAGGAGGTGGGTCAAAAAGGATCTTGTGGGCTTCCCTGGTGGCGCAGTGGTTGAGAGTCCGCCTGCCGATGCAGGGGACACGGGTTCGTGCCGTGGTCCGGGAGGATCCCACATGCCGCGGAGCGGTTGGTCCCGTGAGCCGTGGCCACTGAGCCTGCGCGTCCGCAATGGGAGAGGCCACAACAGTGAGAGGCCCGCATACTGCAAAAAAAACAAAAACAAAAACAAAAACAAAACAAAAAAAGGATCTTGCTGTGATTTATGTCATAGAGTGTTCTGCCTATGTTTTCCTCTAAGAGTTTGATAGTGTCTGGCCTTACATTTAGCTCTTTAATCCATTTTGAGCTTATTTTTGTGTATGGTGTTAGGGAGTGATCTAATCTCATACTTTCACATGTCCCTATCCAGTTTTCCCAGCACCACTTATTGAAGAGACTGTCCTTTCTCCACTGTACATTCCTGCCTCCTTTATCAAAGATAAGGTGACCATATGTCCGTGGGTTTATCTCTGGGCTTTCTATCCTGTTCCATTGATCTATCTTTCTGTTTTTGTGCCAGTACCATACTGTCTTGATTACTGTAGCTTTGTAGTATAGTCTGAAGTCAGGGAGCCTGATTCCTCCAGCTCCATTTTTCGTTCTCAAGATTGCTTTGGCTATTCGGGGTCTTTTGTGTTTCCATACAAATTGTGAAATTTTTTGCTCTAGTTCTGTGAAAAATGCCAGTGGTAGTTTCATAGGGATTGCATTGAATCTGTAGATTGCTTTGGGTAGTACAGTCATTTTCACAATATTGATTCTTCCAATCCAAGAACATGGTACATCTCTCCATCTATTTGTATCATCTTTAATTTCTTTCATCAGTGTCTTATAATTTTCTGCATACAGGTCTTTTGTCTCCTTAGGTAGGTTTATTCCTAGATATTTTATTCTTTCTGTTGCAATGGTAAATGGGAGTGTTTCCTTGATTTCACTTTCAGATTTTTCATCATTAGTATATAGGAATGCCAGAGATTTCTGTGCATTAATTTTGTATCCTGCAACTTTACCAAATTCATTGATTAGCTCTAGTAGTTTTCTGGTAGCATCTTTAGGATTCTCTATGTATAGTATCATGTTATCTGCAAACTGACAGCTTTACTTCTTCTTTTCCGATTTGGATTCCTTTTATTTCCTTTTCTTCTCTGATTGCTGTGGCTAAAACTTCCAAAACTAGGTTGAATAAGAGTGGTGAGAGTGGGCAACCTTGTCTTGTTCCTGATCTTAGTGGAAATGGTTTCAGTTTTTCACCCTTGAGGACGATGCTGGCTGTGGGTTTGTCATATATGGCCTTTATTATGTTGAGGAAAGTTCCCTCTATGCCTACTTTCTGCAGGGTTTTTATCATAAATGGGTGTTGAATTTTGTCGAAAGCTTTCTCTGCATCTATTGAGATGATCATATGGTTTTTCTACTTCAATTTGTTAATATGGTGTATCACGTTAATTGATTTGCATATATTGAAGAATCCTTGCATTCCTGGAATAAACCCCACTTGATCATGGTGTATGATCCTTTTAATGTGCTGTTGGATTCTGTTTGCTAGTATTTTGTTGAGGATTTTTGCATCTATGTTCATCAGTGATATTGGCATGTAGTTTTCTTTCTTTGTGACATCCTTGTCTGGTTTTGGTATCAAGGTGATGGTGGCCTCGTAGAATGAGTTTGGGAGTGTTCCTCCCTCTGCTATATTTTGTAAGAGTTTCAGAAGGATAGGTGTTAGCTCTTCTCTAAATGCTTGATAGAATTCGCCTGTGAAGCCATCTGGTCCTGGGCTTTTGTTTGTTGGCAGATTTTTTTTTTTTTTTTACAAATTTAATCAGTTATACATATACATATGTTCCCATATCCCCTCCCTTTTGCGTCTCCCTCCCACCCTCCCTATCCCACCCCTCCAGGCGGTCACAAAGAACCGAGCTGATCTCCCTGTGCTATGCGGCTGCTTCCCACTAGCTATCTACCTTACGTTTGGTAGTGTATATATGTCCATGCCGCTCTTTCACTTTGTCACAGCTTACCCTTCCCCCTCCCCATATCCTCAAGTCCATGCTCTAGTAGGTCTGTGTCTTTATTCCTGTCTTACCCCTATGTTCTTCATGACATTTTTTTTTTCTTAAATTCCATATATATGTGTCAGCATACAGTATTTGTCTTTCTCTTTCTGACTTACTTCACTCTGTATGACAGACTCTAGGTCCATCCACCTCATTACAAATAGCTCAATTTCATTTCTTTTTATGGCTGAGTAATATTCCATTGTATATATGTGCCACATCTTCTTTATCCATTCATCCGATGATGGACACTTAGGTTGTTTCCATCTCCGGGCTATTGTAAATAGGGCTGCTATGAACATTTTGGTACATGTCTCTTTTTGAATTATGGTTTTCTCAGGGTATATGCCCAGTAGTGGGATTGCTGGGTCATATGGTAGTTCTATTTGTAGTTTTTTAAGGAACCTACATACCGTTCTCCATAGTGGCTGTACCAATTCACATTCCCACCAGCAGTGCAAGAGTGTTCCCTTTTTTCCACACCCTCTCCAGCATTTATTGTTTCTAGATTTTTTGATGATGGCCATTCTGACTGGTGTGAGATGATATCTCATTGTAGTTTTGATTTGCATTTCTCTAATGAGTAAAGATGTTGAGCATCCTTTCATGTGTTTGTTGGCAGTCTGTATATCTTCTGTGGAGAAATGTCTGTTTAGGTCTTCTGCCCATTTTTGGATTGGGTTGTTTGTTTTTTTGCTATTGAGCTGCATGAGCTGCTTATAAATTTTGGAGATTAATCCTTTGTCAGTTGCTTCATTTGCAAATATTATCTCCCATTCTGAGGGTTGTCTTTTCGTCTTGTTTATGGTTTCCTTTGCTGTGCAAAAGCTTTGAAGTTTCATTAGGTCCCATGTGTTTATTTTTGTCTTTATTTCCATTTCTCTAGGAGGTGGGTCAAAAAAGATCTTGCTGTGATTTATGTCATAGAGTGTTCTGCCTATGTTTTCCTTTAAGAGTTTGATAGTGTCTGGCCTTACATTTAGGTCTTTAATCCATTTTGAGCTTATTTTTGTGTATGGTGTTAGGGAGTGATCTAATCTCATACTTTTACATGTCCCTGTCCAGTTTTCCCAGCACCACTTATTGAAGAGACTGTCCTTTCTCCACTGTACATTCCTGCCTCCTTTATCAAAGATAAGGTGACCATATGTCCGTGGGTTTAACTCTGGGCTTTCTATCCTATTCCATTGATCTATATTTCTGTTTTTGTGCCAGTACCATACTGTCTTGATTACTGTAGCTTTGTAGTATAGTCTGAAGTCAGGGAGCCTGATTCCTCCAGCTCCATTTTTCGTTCTCAAGATTGCTTTGGCTATTCGGGGTCTTTTGTGTTTCCATACAAATTGTGAAATTTTTTGTTCTAGTTCTGTGAAAAATGCCATTGGTAGTTTGATAGGGATTGCATTGAATCTGTAGATTGCTTTGGGTAGTAGAGTCATTTTCACAATGTTGATTCTTCCAATCCAAGAACATGGTACATCTCTCCATCTATTTGTATCATCTTTAATTTCTTTCATCAGTGTCTTATAATTTTCTGCATACAGGTCTTTTGTCTCCTTAGGTAGGTTTATTCCTAGATATTTTATTCTTTTTGTTGCAATGGTAAATGGGAGTGTTTCCTTGATTTCACTTTCAGATTTTTCATCATTAGTATATAGGAATGCCAGAGATTTCTGTGCATTAATTTTGTATCCTGCAACTTTACCAAATTCATTGATTAGCTCTAGTAGTTTTCTGGTAGCATCTTTAGGATTCTCTATGTATAGTATCATGTCATCTGCAAACAGTGACAGCTTTACTTCTTCTTTTCCGATTTGGATTCCTTTTCTTTCCTTTTCTTCTCTGATTGCTGTGGCTAAAACTTCCAAAACTAGGTTGAATAAGAGTGGTGAGAGTGGGCAACCTTGTCTTGTTCCTGATCTTAGTGGAAATGGTTTCAGTTTTTCACCATTGAGGACGATGCTGGCTGTGGGTTTGTCATATATGGCCTTTATTATGTTGAGGAAAGTTCCCTCTATGCCTACTTTCTGCAGGGTTTTTATCATAAATGGGTGTTGAATTTTGTCAAAAGCTTTCTCTGCATCTATTGAGATGATCATATGGTTTTTCTCCTTCAATTTGTTAATATGGTGTATCACATTGATTGATTTGCGTATATTGAAGAATCCTTGCATTCCTGGAATAAACCCCACTTGATCATGGTGTATGATCCTTTTAATGTGCTGTTGGATTCTGTTTGCTAGTATTTTGTTGAGGATTTTTGCATCTATGTTCATCAGTGATATTGGCCTGTAGTTTTCTTTCTTTGTGACATCCTTGTCTGGTTTTGGTATCAAGGTGATGGTGGCCTCGTAGAATGAGTTTGGGAGTGTTCCTCCCTCTGCTATATTTTGGAAGAGTTTGAGAAGGATAGGTGTTAGCTCTTCTCTAAATGCTTGATAGAATTCGCCTGTGAAGCCATCTGGTCCTGGGCTTTTGTTTGTTGGAAGATTTTTAATCACCGTTTCAATTTCAGTGCTTGTGATTGGTCTGTTCATATTTTCTATTTCTTCCTGATTCAGTCTTGGCAGGTTGTGCATTTCTAAGAATTTGTCCATTTCTTCCAGGTTGTCCATTTTATTGGCATAGAGTTGCTTATAGTAATCTCTCATGATCTTTTGTATTTCTGCAGTGTCAGTTGTTACTTCTCCTTTTTCATTTCTAATTCTATTGATTTGAGTCTTCTCCCTTTTTTTCTTGATGAGTCTGGCTAATGGTTTATCAATTTTGTTTATCTTCTCAAAGAACCAGCTTTTAGTTTTATTGATCTTTGCTATCGTTTCCTTCATTTCTTTTTCATTTATTTCTGATCTGATTTTTATGATTTCTTTCCTTCTGCTAACTTTGGGATGTTTTTGTTCTTCTTTCTCTAATTGCTTTAGGTGCAAGGTTAGGTTGTTTATTCGAGATATTTCCTGTTTCTTAAGGTGGGATTGTATTGCCATAAACTTCCCTCTTAGAACTGCTTTTGCTGCATCCCATAGGTTTTGGGTCGTCGTGTCTCCATTGTCATTTGTTTCTAGGTATTTTTTAATTTCCTCTTTGATTTCTTCAGTGATCACTTCGTTATTAAGTAGTGTATTGTTTAGCCTCCATGTATTTGTATGTTTTACAGCTCTTTTCCTGTAATTGATATCTAGTCTCATAGCATTGTGGTCGGAAAAGATACTTGATACAATTTCAATTTTCTTAAATTTACCAAGGCTTGATTTGTGACCCAAGATATGATCTATCCTGGAGAATGTTCCATGAGCACTTGAGAAAAATGTGTATTCTGATGTTTTTGGATGGAATGTCCTATAAATATCAATTAAGTCCATCTTGTTTAATGTATCATTTAAAGCTTGTGTTTCCTTATTTATTTTCATTTTGGATGACCTGTCCATTGGTGAAAGTGGGGTGTTAAAGTCCCCTACTATGATTGTGTTACTGTCGATTTCTCCTTTTATGGCTGTTAATATTTCCCTTATGTATTGAGGTGCTCCTATGTTTGGTGCATAAATATTTACAATTGTTATATCTTCTTCTTGGATCGATCCCTTTATCATTATGTAGTGTCCTTCTTTGTCTCTTCTAGTAGTCTTTATTTTAAAGTCTATTTTGTCTGATATGAGAATTGCTACTCCAGCTTTCTTTTGGTTTCCATTTGCATGTAATATCTTTTTCCATCCCCTTACTTTCAGTCTGTATGTGTCTCTAGGTCTGAAGTGGGTCTCTTGTAGACAGCATATATATGGGTCTTGTTTTTGTATCCATTCAGCCAGTCTGTGTCTTTTGGTGGGAGCATTTAGTCCATTTACATTTAAGGTAATTATTGATATGTATGTTCCTATTCCCATTTTCTTAATTGTTTTGGGTTCGTTATTGTAGTTCTTTTCCTTCTGTTGTGTTTCTTGCCTAGAGAAGTTCCTTTAGCATTTGTTGTAAAGCTGGTTTGGTGGTGCTGAACTCTCTCAGCTTTTGCTTGTCTGTAAAGGTTTTAATTTCTCCATCAAATCTGAATGAGATCCTTGCTGGGTAGAGTAATCTGGGTTGCAGGTTTTTCTCCTTCATCACTTTAAGTATGTCCTGCCACTCCCTTCTGGCTTGTAGAGTTTCTGCTGAGAGATCAGCTGTTATCCTGATGGGGATTCCCTTGTGTGTTATTTGTTGTTTTTGCCTTGCTGCTTTTAATATGATTTCTTTGTGTTTAATTTTTGACAGTTTGATTAATATGTGTCTTGGTGTATTTCTCCTTGGATTTATTCTGTATGGGACTCTCTGTGCCTCCTGGACTTGATTAACTATTTCCTTTCCCATATTAGGGAAGTTTTCAAGTATAATCTCTTCAAATATTTTCTCAGTCCCTTTCTTTTTCTCTTCTTCTTCTGGAACCCCTATAATTCGAATGTTGGTGCGTTTAATGTTGTCCCAGAGGTCTCTGAGACTGTCCTCTGTTCTTTTCATTCTTTTTTCTTTATTTTGCTCTGCATCAGTTATTTCCACTATTTTATCTTCCACCTCACTTATCCTTTCTTCTGCCTCAGTTATTCTGCTATTGATCCCATCTAGAGTATTTATTTCATTTATTGTGTTTTTAATCGATGCTTGATTCGTCTTTAGTTCTTCTAGGTCCTTGTTAACTGTTTCTTGCATTTTGTCTATTCTATTTCCAAGATTTTGGATAATCTTTACCATCATTATTCTGAATTCTTTTTCAGATAGACTGCCTATTACCTCTTCATTTGTTAGGTCTGGTGGGTTTTTATCTTGCTCCTTCTCCTGCTGTGTGTTTTTCTGTCTTCTCATTTTGCTTATGTTACTGTGTTTGGGGTCTCCTTTTTGCAGGCTGCAGGTTCGTAGTTCCCGTTGTTTTTGGTGTCTGTCCCCAGTGGCTAAGGTTGGTTTAGTGGGTTGTGTAGGCTTCTTGGTGGAGGGGACTACTGCCTGTGTTCTGGTGGATGAAGCTGGATCTTGTCTTTCTGGTGGGCAGGTCCACGTCTGGTGGTGTGTTTTGGGGTGTTTGCGGACTTTTTATGATTTGAGGCAGCCTCTCTGCTAATGGGTGGCGTTGTGTTCCTGTCTTGCTAGTTGTTTGGCATAGGGTGTCCAGCACTGTCGCTTGCTGGTCGTTGAGTGAAGCTGGGTGCTGGTGTTGAGATGGAGATCTCTGGAAGATTTTCGCCGTTTGATATTATGTGGAGCTGGGAGGTCTCTTGTGGACCAGTGTCCTGAAGTTCGCACTCCCACCTCAGAGGCACAGCACTGACTCCTGGCTCCTCAATTTGGGATGATTTGTTGTCTATTCATGTATTCCACAGATGCAGGGTACATGAAGTTGATTGTGGAGCTTTAATCCGCTGCTTCTGAGGCTGCTGGGAGAGGTTTCCCTTTCTCTTCTTTGTTCTCACAGCTCCTGGGTCTCAGCTTTGGATTTGGCCCCGCCTCTGCGTGTAGGTCGCCGGAGGGCGTCTGTTCTTCGCTCAGACAGGACAGGGTTAAAGGAGCAGCCTCTTCGGGGACTCTGGCTCACTCAGGCCGGGCGGGAGGGAGGGGCACGGAGTGCGGGGCGAGCCTGCAGCGGCAGAGGTCGGCGTGACGTTGCACCAGCCCGAGGCGTGCCGTGCGTTCTCCCAGGGAAGCCGCCCCTGGATCCCGGGACCCCGGCAGTGGCAGGCTGGACAGGCTCCCGGAAGGGCGGTGTGGACAGTGACCTGCGCTCGCACACAGGCTTCTTGGCGGCGGCAGCAGCAGCCCCAGCGTCCCACGCACGTCTCTGGGCTCCGCGCTTTCAGCCGCGACTCGCGCCCGTCTCTGGAGCTCCTTTATGTGGCGCTCTTAATCCCCTCTCCTCGCGCACCAGGAAACCAAGAGGGAAGAAAAACTCTCTTGCCTCTTCGGCAGCTCCAGAGTTTTCCCGGACTCCCTCCCGGCTAGCTGTGGCACATTAGCCCCCTTCAGGCTGAGTTCTCGCTGCCAGCCCCAGTGCTCTCCCTGCGCTCTGACCGAAGCCCGAGCATCAGCTCCAGCGCCGCCCGCCCCGGGGGAGCAGACAAGCCTCTCGGGCTGGTGAGTGCCGCTCGGCACCGCTCCTCTGTGCGGGAATCTCTCTGCTTTGCCCTACCCAGGTATGTGGGGAGTTTCTTGCCTTTTGGGAGGTCTGGGGTCTTCTGCCAGCGTTCAGTAGGTGTTCTGTAGGAGTTGTTCCACGTGTAGCTGTATTTCTGGTGTATCTGTGGGGAGGAAGGTGATCTCCGCGTCTTACTCTTCCGCCATCTTACCCGGAAGTCTCTGTTGGAAGATTTTTAATCACAGTTTCAATTTAAGTGCTTGTGATTGGTTTGTTCATATTTTCTATTTCTTCCTGATTCAGTCTTGGCAGGTTGTGCATTTCTAAGAATTGGTCCATTTCTTCCAGGTTGTCCATTTTATTGGCACAGAGTTGCTTGTAGTAATCTCTCATGATCTTTTGTATTTCTGCAGTGTCAGTTGTTACTTCTCCTTTTTCATTTCTAATTCTATTGATTTGAGTCTTCTCCCTTTTTTTCTTCATGAGTCTGGCTAATGGTTTATCAATTTTGTTTATCTTCTCAAAGAACCAGCTTTTAGTTTTATTGATCTTTGCTATCGTTTCCTTCATTTCTTTTTCATTTATTTCTGATCTGATTTTTATGATTTCTTTCCTTCTGCTAACTTTGGGATGCTTTTGTTCTTCTTTCTCTAATTGCTTTAGGTGCAAGGTTAGGTTGTTTATTCGAGATGTTTCCTGTTTCTTAAGGTGGGATTGTATTGCTATAAGCTTCCCTCTTAGAACTGCTTTTGCTGCATCCCATAGGTATTGGGTCGTTGTGTCTCCATTGTCATTTGTTTCTAGGTATTTTTTAATTTCCTGTTTGATTTCTTCAGTGATCACTTCGTTATTAAGTAGTGTATTGTTTAGCCTCCATGTGTTTGTATTTTTTACAGAACTTTTCCTGTAATTGATATCTAGTCTCATAGCATTGTGGTCGGAAAAGATACTTGATACAATTTCAATTTTCTTAAATTTACCAAGGCTTGATTTGTGACCCAAGATATGATCTATCCTGGAGAATGTTCCATGAGCACTTGAGAAAAATGTGTATTCTGTTGTTTTTGGATGGAATGTCCTATAAATATCAATTAAGTCCATCTTGTTTAATGTATCATTTAAAGCTTGTGTTTCCTTATTTATTTTCATTTTGGATGATCTGTCCATTGGTGAAAGTGGGGTGTTAAAGTCCCCTACTATGATTGTGTTACTGTCAATTTCTCCTTTTATGGCTGTTAATATTTCCCTTATGTATTGAGGTGCTCCTATGTTGGGTGCATAAATATTTACAATTGTTATATCTTCTTCTTGGATCGATCCCTTGATCATTATGTAGTGTCCTTCTTTGTCTCTACTAGTAGTCTTTATTTTAAAGTCTATTTTGTCTGATATGAGAATTGCTACTCCAGCTTTCTTTTGGTTTCCATTTGCATGGAATATCTTTTTCCATCCCCTTACTTTCAGTCTGTATGTGTCTCTAGGTCTGAAGTGGGTCTCTTGTAGACAGCATATATATGGGTCTTGTTTTTGTATCCATTCAGCCAATCGGTGTCTTTTGGTGGGAGCATTTAGTCCATTTACATTTAAGGTAATTATTGATATGTATGTTCCTATTCCCATTTTCTTAATTGTTTTGGGTTCGTTATTGTAGGTCTTTTCCTTCTGTTGTGTTTCTTGCCTAGAGAAGTTCCTTTAGCATTGTTGTAAAGCTGGTTTGGTGGTGCTGAACTCTCTCAGCTTTTGCTTGTCTGTAAAGGTTTTAATTTCTCCATCAAATCTGAATGAGATCCTTGCTGGGTAGAGTAATCTTGGTTGCAGGTTTTTCTCCTTCATCACTTTAAGTATGTCCTGCCACTCCCTTCTGGCTTGTAGAGTTTCTGCTGAGAGATCAGCTGTTATCCTGATGGGGATTCCCTTGTGTGTTATTTGTTGTTTTTGCCTTGCTGCTTTTAATATGATTTCCTTGTGTTTAATTTTTGACAGTTTGATTAATATGTGTCTTGGCATATTTCTCCTTGGATTTATTCTGTATGGGACTCTCTGTGCCTCCTGGACTTGATTAACTATTTCCTTTCCCATATTAGGGAAGTTTTCAAGTATAATCTCTTCAAATATTTTCTCAGTCCCTTTCTTTTTCTCTTCTTCTTCTGGAACCCCTATAATTCGAATGTTGGTGCGTTTAATGTTGTCCCAGAGGTCTCTGAGACTGTCCTCTGTTCTTTTCATTCTTTTTTCTTTATTTTGCTCTGCATCAGTTATTTCCACTATTTTATCTTCCACCTCACTTATCCTTTCTTCTGCCTCAGTTATTCTGCTATTGATCCCATCTAGAGTATTTTTTATTTCATGTATTGTGTTTTTAATCGATGCTTGATTCATCTTTAGTTCTTCTAGGTCCTTGTTAACTGTTTCTTGCATTTTGTCTATTCTATTTCCAAGATTTTGGATCTGGGAAATAGAATCTTGGATCATCTTTACCATCATTATTCTGAATTCTTTTTCAGGTAGACTGCCTATTACCTCTTCATTTGTTAGGTCTGGTGGGTTTTTATCTTGCTCCTTCTCCTGCTGTGTGTTTTTCTGTCTTCTCATTTTGCTTATGTTACTGTGTTTGGGGTCTCCTTTTTGCAGGCTGCAGGTTCGTAGTTCCCGTTGTTTTTGGTGTCTGTCCCCAGTGGCTAAGGTTGGTTTAGTGGGTTGTGTAGGTTTCCTGGTGGAGGGGACTAGTGCCTGTGTTCTGGTAGATGAGGCTGGATCTTGTCTTTCTGGTGGGCAGGTCCATGTCTGGTGGTGTGTTTTGGGGTGTCTGTGGACTTTTTATGATTTTAGGCCACCTCTCTGCTAATGGGTGGCGTTGTGTTCCTGTCTTGCTAGTTGTTTGGCATAGGGTGTCCAGCACTGTCGCTTGCTGGTCGTTGAGTGAAGCTGGGTGCTGGTGTTGAGATGGAGATCTCTGGAAGATTTTCGCCGTTTGATATTATGTGGAGCTGGGAGGTCTCTTGTGGACCAGTGTCCTGAAGTTGGCTCTCCCACCTCAGAGGCACAGCACTGACTCCTGGCTCCTCAATTTGGGATGATGTGTTGTCTATTCATGTATTCCACAGATGCAGGGTACATCAAGTTGATTGTGGAGCTTTAATCTGCTGCTTCTGAGGCTGCTGGGAGAGGTTTCCCTTTCTCTTCTTTGTTCTCACAGCTCCTGGGTCTCAGCTTTGGATTTGGCCCCGCCTCTGCGTGTAGGTCGCCGGAGGGCGTCTGTTCTTCGCTCAGACAGGACAGGGTTAAAGGAGCAGCCTCTTCGGGGACTCTGGCTCACTCAGGCCGGGCGGGAGGGAGGGGCACGGAGTGCGGGGCGAGCCTGCAGCGGCAGAGGTCGGTGTGACGTTGCACCAGCCCGAGGCGTGCCGTGCGTTCTCCCAGGGAAGCCGTCCCTGGATCCCGGGACCCCGGCAGTGGCAGGCTGCACAGGCTCCCGGAAGGGCGGTGTGGACAGTGACCTGCGCTCGCACACAGGCCTCCCGGCGGCGGCAGCAGCAGCCCCAGCATCCCACGCCCATCACTGGGCTCCGCGCTTTCAGTCGTGACGCGCGCCCGTCTGTGGAGCCCCTTTAAGCAGCGCTCTTAATCCCCTCTCCTCGCGCACCAGGAAACCAAGAGGGAAGAAAAACTCTCTTGCCTCTTCGGCAGCTCCAGAGTTTTCCCGGACTCCCTGCCGGCTAGCTGTGGCACACCAGCCCCCTTCAGGCTGAGTTCTCGCCGCCAGCCCCAGTCCTCTCCCTGCGCTCCGACCGAAGCCCGAGCCTCAGCTTCCAGCGCCGCCTGCCCCGGCGGGTGAGCATACAAGCCTCTTGGGCTGGTGAGTGCCGCTCAGCACCGATCCTCTGTGCGGGAATCTCTCCGCTTTGCCCTACCCAGGTATGTGGGGAGTTTCTTGCCTTTTGGGAGGTCTGGGGTCTTCTGCCAGCATTCAGTAGGTGTTCTCTAGGAGTTGTTCCACGTGTAGCTGTATTTCTGGTGTATCCGTGGGGAGGAAGGTGATCTCCACGTCTTACTCTTCCGCCATCTTACCCGGAAGTCTCTCTTGACTCTTTTTTTGAAAAGCAAACTCCCCTAACTATGATTTGACCTTAAAAGAACCAAGTCTAGATCCGCACCATTTGATCCATACCATGTTTTCAATGAACTGGCCACCTGAGTTAGCAAACAAAAGCCAAATCAACCAACATCAGACACCAATAGGTGGTAGGCAGAAATAATAGTTATAAACAATGTGAAGAATCAGAAACAAAAGGTGAAGCATCAGAAGATGAAGGGGAATAAGGACCTTCTCAACCCACTCAAAGGGTAAAACAGGAGCAGTGGCAATATTATAAGTTAAAATTCTGAGCCTCCCTAATGAAAAATTAGCAGCTATAATTTGCTGCTTAAGTACTAGACACTTTTTATATATTTCCCCAAAAACCCTTATAAGTTAAAATTCTTGAGCCTCCCTAATGTAAAATTAGCAGCTATAATTTGTTGCTTAAGTACTACACACTTTATATATATTTCCCCAAACTCCCTAACCACCCTGCAAGGTGGGCATCATTATTTGTTCTTCACAGATGAGCACACTGAGACCTAGAGTTTACCTAACTTGCCCCAATTTTTAGACATACCAAGGGCAGAATTAGAATACTGTCCCAGATTTGACTGTCTCTGAAGCCCATGACCTGTCCACTCTACCATAATGGTCTTTTGAGGAAGGGGGTCTCCTTCCATTTTTCTGTCTGCCAAGAGTAACCTCACTGTGAAGAGGAAGAGTTCCTGGACCTCTTAAACCAGGATTTCCCAGACTGTGCTTAATGGAACACTGGTCTTGAGACATCCTCTGTGAAAAATGGATCCTAGGGCTGGATAACTCAGAAAACAATGTCCCAATACACATTTAAGAAGACCTCGAGAACTTCTTTGACCTCGAAACATTTTTCTACCTATATTTAGTATTTTAAAGAACTCTATAGGGAGTCTTGTCTTAACTTCCTTGAGTTACTTATGTCTGGATGCTTCATAACAAAACACCTTAAGCATTATGGGAAAACCATGGAGCATTACCCTGACAGCCAGATAAAAGACACACATTTGTGAAGGATCTTCAGGGTAATAACTAACTCCTGAACTCTCACTTCCCTCTCTCCCACTTCCTGATCCATTTGGACTCTAGCTTCTGATCTTTCTATGCCCTCAAATCTGACCTGTTCAGTAAGAATAGAGTATCCCTGTTGCCAATGCTTTGTTTCAGAATCTTCATTTCTACATTTCATCTTCCACGCTTCACTTTTCCCATCAACTTCATTTTCTACACTTCATCTCGACATCTTTCTAGGAAATTAAATCTTAAAAAAAACACATCTGCTTGTGCCACATTTCATTTTAACACCTCTACTATCTCTTTGCTACTGACTAGATGAAGTTCAACTTTTTAGTTGGCACATAAAAACCTCACACTCTGGTTCCAACATATATCTTGATACTGTCCAATGAAGCTGAGCTCAACATGGTTCCCAGCACATTCCAGGTCCTTCATGATTCCTTAGTGCACGGTGTTCCTCTGCCCAGAATATTCTGTCCTCCCTTCTTTGTATGTCAAACTCCATTCCTCCTGCACACCCAGTTTAATTACTACATCCTTAAGAACACCTTTTAAGCTCTCTGAGGCAAAGTTGGCTACTTTATTTTTTATGCTCTTATAGATTTTTGATCCTCTCTCTATAGGTTTACCAGATAGCTTTTTAATTAATTGCTGTCTTGTTTCTCATCCTCACTAGACTATAAACTCCTTGAAAATAAGAACACTTACATACTTTTTCATTTATGTATAGTCTTGTTTTTGATAGGTGTTCATTAAATGTAGCAAAAACTGAGAGCTTGCTATGAAGCACCTCAGAGATAAAGATTTAGCTATAGCAGCTTCTCTATTTTCTCTCTCATGCGCTCTCATTTTGAAGTGAAGCTTCGTCACACTTAAATCTCTTAGATTTTCGTGACTTTCCAAGTTTCACAATTATTTCTTTAGGACTCCTGCCTGAAATGTGGCAGTCCATCATACCACTTCTTTGATCATCTAGAGCCTCTTGAACCAGGCTTATCACTTCTCATACAAGTGCATATGATCTAAACCTTGTTTTCATGCAGAAGAGAAGTTTTTCCTTTTGAGAGGCATCCAAGCTGTTTCTCAAGAACTTGAAAGTCAGTGAATTGGACACAGCTTCCCCCATAGTGAGGCGTTTCTCCTTTGCTTATCTCAGAGACTCTTGGCAAGATAGCACAGTGTACGTGTAAGACAGCAATTCTCAAAGTGTGGTCCCTGGAGCAGCACTGGCAGCATCACTTGGGAACTGAGAAAAATGTAAATTCTCTGGTCCCACCTCGGACCTACAGAATAGAAAACTCTAGAAGTGGAACTCTGTAGACTGTGTCTCAACAAGCCCTCCAGATGAGTCTGATACTTGTTGACATTTGAGAATCACTTCTGTAAGAGTTTGGAGTCAGACTACCTAGATCCAAATCCTCATTCTGCCTCTGTACCTTGTGTGTTTTCTGACACCTCTGTGCCCCACCTCATATCCTCCTGGCTGGCATGGTAACTCTTGCATTTCTGTGATAACTATCTTGACCACACTTTGCCTCAGCTGCACTCTTACCTCTTTCTTTCTGCTCTGTCATTACCCTCATGGGACAGCTGTTAGAAGCTGTTCAACTTTCTAATGCATGTGCAAACCTGAAAGTGCAGGGGAGCGAAACACTTATGAAGAGAACTTCGACCAGTGGGAAGATGGGAGCCAGTTATTGAATAGTCCCTTCTTCTGTCCTTTGAGGACAATTTTGTGCCTTCTTCTCCTCAGCTCCTCCTCCCAGGTTAATTGAGGCTCTGTTGCCCACTCGGTTACCACGTCAGTTATACAGCTTGGACTGGCTTTCCCTGCTTCCCTCTCTAATTTTTCTCAGTCTTCCATTCCTGTTCCTTGGGGTCACTTTCCAAAATAAAGTACTTGACAGGCAAGCACTTGTTTCAGATTTTGCTCTTGGGGGATCCCAGCCTAAGGCATTAGGCAAGTTTCTTCACTTCTTCAAACAAGCCTCAGCTTTCTAACATGAATGAGCACAATACTTACATTTACCTTATAAGCTTTTTCTGAGTGTGATAATGAAGGTGAAGTGCCTATAAGAGCACCAAGAACAAAGTGAGGATCAACTAAAGTTAGGGTTACTATTATTCCCTTCTTCCTTTAATTTTTTTATTTTTAAAAATTTTTATTGAAGTATAATTAACATATAACATTATATTGGTTTCAGGTGTACAACTGTCACTGTTTGCAGATGACATGATATTATACATAGAAAATACTAAAGATGCTACCAGAAAATTACTAGAGCTCATCAATGAATTTGGTAAAGTTGCAGGATACCAAATTAATACACAGAAATCTGTTGCATTTCTATACACCAACAACGAAATATCAGAAAGAGAAATTAAAGAAACAATCCCATATATCATCGCATCAAAAAGAATAAAATACTTAGGAATAAACCTACCTAAGGAGGCAAAAGACCTGTACTCCAAAAACTATAAGATGATGATGAAGGAAATCGAAGATGACACAGATGGAAAGATAAACCATATCCTTGGATTGAAAGAACTGACGCTGTCAAAATGACTATACTACCCAAGGCAATCTACAGATTCAATGCAATCCCTATCAAATTACGAATGGCATTTTTCACAGAACTAGAACAAAAATTTTTTTTAATTTGTATGGAGACACAAATAGCCACAGCAATAGACACCAATAGCCACAGCAATCCTGAGAAAGAAAAATGGAGCTGGAGGAATCAGGCTCCCTGACTTCAGGCTATACTAAAAAGCTACAGTCATCCAAACAGTCTGGTTCTGGCACAAAAACAGAAATACAGAACAATGGAACAGGATAGAAAGCCCAGAAATAAACCCACACACCTCTGGCCAATTAATCTAGGACAAATGGGGCAAGAATATACAATGGAGAAAAAGACAGTCTCTTCAATAAGTGGTGCTGGAAACTGATTTTTTAAAATTGAAATATAGTTGGTTTACAATGTTGTGTAGATTCTGGTGTATGGCAAAGTGATTCAGTTTTTTTTTCCTTAAAAACCATTCAGTTTTATTAATCAACATATAATAAGTTCACATGTAGTCTAAATAAAGCCTTTCAAAATTCACTGTAGGATCCAAAATCAAAATATATATATTCTTTTCCAGATTCTTTTCCATTATAGTTTATTACAAGATATTGAATATAGTTCCCTGTACTATACAGCAGGTCCTTGTTGCTTATCTATTTTATATACAGTAGTGTGTATCTGCTAATCCCAAACTCCTAATTTATCCCCCCCTTTTCCCTTTGGTAACCATAGTTTGTTTTCTATGTCTATGAGTCTGTTTCTGTTTTATAAAGAAGTTCATTTGTATCATTTTTCAGATTCCACATATAAGTTATATCATATTATATTTGTCTTTCTCTGTCTGACTTACTTCATTAGTGTGATAATCTCTAGGTCCATCCATGTTGCTGCGAATGGTATTATTTCATTCTTTTTTATGGCTGAGTAGTATTCCATTGTGTGTGTGTGTGTGTGTGTGTGTGTGTGTGTGTGTGTGTATAAAACCATGTACAAATGCAGAGGGAGTTACAGGAGTATATATACACATATACATATACTCATACACCATATCTTCTTTATCCATCTGTCAATGGACACACTTAGGTTGCTTCCATGTCCTGGCTATTGTAAATAGTGCTGCTATGAACATTGGGGTGCATGTATCTTTTCAAATTAGAATTTTCTCCAAATATTTGCCCATGAGTGGGATTGCTGGATCATATGGAGTTCAATTTTTAGTTTTTTAAGGAACCTCCATACTGTTCTCCATAGTGGTTGTACCAATTTACACTCCCACCACCAATGTAGGAAGGTTCCCTTTTCTCCACACCCTCTTCAGCATTAATAATTTGATATTTTTATATATTGTGAAATGATTACCACAATATGTCTCATTAGCATCTGTCACCATACATAGTTAGAGAAAAGGATTTTTTTTGTGATAACTTTTAAAATCTACTCTCAGCAACTTTCAAATATTCAATACAGTATTATTAACTATAGTCACCACACCATACATAACATCCCCATGACCTATTTTATAACTAGAATCTGTTCTCTGTATTTATGAACTTATGAGGTTTTATTGTTTGTTTTTAGATTCCACATATGAGTGAGATCATATGGTATCTGTCTTTCTCTGTCTGACATTTCACTTACCGTAATGCCCTCAAGATCCATCCATGTTTTCACAAATGGCAAGATTTCATTCTTTTTTATGGCTGAGTTTTATACACACACACACACCACATTTTCTTTATCCATTCATCCATTGATAGACACAGGTTGTTTTTATATCTTTCCTTAATTTTTCAGAACTATTTTGTCTCCATCTATGACACCATTTTTATTTCTTATATTACAGGTAGTCTCTAGAAATCATCTTTTTTTAAAAAAGGAGAAAAAAAACTATTTAATTTGTACACTCAGAGGTCTCATAGAAATGGGATTCCTGAAGTAGCCAAAGCAGGCTGTTTACATATCATTTTTAGAAAAAGAAACAATTATTTGTAAACATTTATCAAAATAAAGGAGTTTTTTCTTGGGATAGCAGGTTAATGGAGAAGTAATAAAGTCTGTCTATACAGCTAGGAATCATCTTTTTATTTTGAGGAAGATATCAGCTTTGAGAGCAAATTTCATTTTTTCTTTCTTTTTTTTTTTTTTTTTTGTCTCTCAGGAGAGCAAAAGTTGAAATGGGAAGGTCATAGTTTTTGGAGTTAGAAAGCAGTGAATTTAAATCTTGGCTGTTCATAGTAGCTGAATGAATTTCTAAAAGTGTTTCCTCTTCTACTTTATCTGTAGACTTGGGATAATCTTACCTACCTTTCAAGGTTGTCATGAGCAGTATATAAGATAATGCATGTAGAGGGTCAGGCACATGAGAGATGCTCAATAAATGCTGGTTCTTTCCTTCACTGAAAAATATGCCCTTTCTCTCCATTTTTATTGTTGTCACCCTGGTCCAAGACCTCCTCGCCTCCTCACCTCATCTCTTGCTGTACTTTCACAACAGCTTTTCGTTTCTTTCCTTGCTGTTACCTTTATGGCCTTTAATCCATACCGTATACTCCACAGACCCTTCTGGAAACAATACTGCATTTTTATGGCCTTTGATAATCTAGTCCCAACCTACATATGCGATTTCATTTTTCACTACTTCAAATTCTATTTTTCACACATTCTCCATTTCCGATCACACTAGATACCCAAATTTTGTATGCTCACTCCTCCCCGCCCATCCTCACACTCCTCCCAGACACTTTCTTTACTGACTATTCTTTCCTCAAGTTCTCTCATCTGGAATGTTCTTTTCTTTCCTTATCAAACTATAGTGTTCTCATTTCCCAATTGCCACCATCTTCAACTATTCCTCTGGTCTCTCCCTCCTATAACTCCCCCTGCATTTGTACATGGTTAGATGCCTAAGCGTCCACAGTTAAGGCCCATTCTCCCAGGGCTCAGTGTTAGGGCACTGGGATAGCACCAAGGAACAGTGACAAGAGGTCACCTAAGTGTGGGGAAGTTAGAGTAACTTATCTTCATTTTCATTTCAATTTCACATAGCCATTCAGTCTAACAGCAGGAGTTGAAATAAGAAGTAATTGCTCACCAAACAAAAACATCTTAAAGAAAGCTGCCCAGGCTGAAGAACATGCCAGCTATTGTTCTCATTTCACTCCTGTTCATCTTAGAAGCAGTTCTAAAAACTGTGAAACTGTATTCATTTAATTTGAGGAGAAGATAAAGCCACAGTTTTCTGCTTCCCTTTGCAGGGGGAAAAAGGTTAAGATGTACAATTTCATGGCTCTGTCTCCATGCTCACATTGGGTTACTGCGTCTGAGTGCCACCCAAGGTACAAATAATTTGTTCACGAGGTAACAGCTGTAGCAGCTTAGTGCTTTTTGGCACTCCTTCATGGCCACTTTGTTTTGGTGGTGGGTTGAATGCATGTCTCAGGGAGATAACTTATGATTGCTGAAATATACTTATAATTCATGACCATTTATTTATAATTTATAATCTTTTTTCTTCCAAAAGTAATTTTAAGCATCTTGCAATAAAAATTAATATATACTTACATGGAGTTTAAAATAAATAAGAAAAGGACAGCAAATGTCACACAGAGAAAGGTCCCAAGTCTCCAAGGGCTTCACTGAGAGAATAAAAGCTGCCTTCATGTGGCAGTCCAGATGATCATCCAAAAAACAATTGCCACTTATGGGGCCTTGGCTGACTCCCAGCCTCAACTAGATGATCACTCCATAGATGACCCCTTCTTCACCCAGGTCATCTGGGAAGTTAGTGGGAACAAGATAAAGAAGTAGAGAATTAAACTGAGGATGAGCTATTAACAGGTATTGACTCTAAACAGGTACTGAGTTAACTCCAAGCTCTTGAGAGCCAAACCAAGAAAGAAAAAAAAGGGGAGGGGAGATAAACAAAGTTAGATATAACTCCCATTCTAATAAAAGGAAAAAATACCTGATTTCAGAAGAAATGAACTTTCTTTCTGACACTGAGTTTTGTAGAAATTAATCATAAGAGTGTCACAAGCCAAATCATGTGAAATATCTTCGATAGCAGTTACTCAGAGGATGATTTTTGAGGGCCATTTCTCACATGAATCCACAATTCTTAAAAATACAATATTAAATTGTGGTTCAGTAAAGGCATTTCTATAGGGAGATGTCTAGTACAGACACATTTTGGTGGTATATTCAAAGTTGTTCTTAATATATGGAAAATCATGACAGTAACCCTTGAACTGTTTGTGAGGCAAGGGCAGATTTGTGTGAGCAAGATGGATCAAATTCACAATCTGATGGTCAGTGATTGAGGAAGGCATCTAAGAGTAGCAAGGACTTTGTCGCCGTGGGCTAGCAAAGAACAGTTATACACAACCAAGCCCTAAAACTGCCCAGGATCAATACTAAGGCAAAGTCATTCCCCAGCAAGATTTTTTTTCCTCCTGAAATCTGCAGGGTACTCCTTTGGGACAATTTCCCCTCTGGTCTTTATGTTCACTTTGTACTTAATTTTATCTACATGGGAATGGAGGTGGTTTGGAAAATGGTCATGCAGTGAAATTTTGCCCCAGATCCACACCCTTGTGGAGCTGATTCTGAGTCCTTAAAAATTTAAAACATTGGATTCCCAAGGACCCATTGTGGTATGCTTTGTGAAATTTGAGCCTGGATTTTAGAGGCAATTCATCATTGCCAGAATTTTCTACAGGTACCTACAGACTTTTTGAGGAAAAAGCTTAGTTGGAATACTCTCAACCTGAAAGTTTTCCAGCTTGGCCAACAGCAGAGTAATAACAATGGAAAAAATGTTAAAGAAAGTGGTGTTGTATGATGGCAAAAAACCCAAAATATTTGGAGTCAAAAGACATGTAGTAACTACTTGTATTATCCTGGTTAAATCACGTTACCCCTTTGGACTCAATTTCCTCAACATTAAAATAAAAGGCTTGAATTATACTGTCTGTAAGCCCTAGCTGTATTATGCCATGATTATTTGTAAATTATGGATATGAGTGTGTGTGCGGGGTGTGTGTGGAGTGGATGGGGGGTTGTTTGTGTGTGATCGTATTACTCCACGATATAACATCCTTCAGCAGCTCTTGGGGTAAAATCCAAGCTCTTCAGATTTGGCTTATAAAACTGTTCAAGATCAGTTGTGGTTTATGTCTCCATCTCATCTCTTGTCACTTATACTGTATACTATATATATTTTCTATAAATATTAAATGTTCAGTTATCCCAAGCTCTGATGACTCTTGACTGTATCTCTCACACATTCTGCTTCTCTGTCTGATGATCTCCACCCTTCCCCTGGTTCTCACCTACTCATCCTTCAAGTCCCAAATAATTAAGAGCAATAAAACAATAGTAATAGTATATTAGTAATAATAGTTTAAGAAATAATAGTTTAACAAAAATAATGGTATCAACTATGTCTTGGCAGAGCTTACTATGTCCAGCAACTATGCCAAGAGCTTTACATATGTAATCTCATTTAATCTTCACCTCAATTTTATAAGGTAGTATTATCATTCCTGTTTTAAACACAAAGAAACAGAGGCCCCCAAAAGTGACTCATCCAAAGTTATTTCCTCCTGGAAGGTCTTTTTTTTTTTTTTTTTGGTGGTACGTGGGCCTCTCACTGTTGTGGCCTCTCCCGTTGCGGAGCACAGGCTCCGGACGTGCAGGCTCAGCGGCCATGGCTCACGGGCCCAGCCGCTCCGTGGCATGTGGGATCTTCCCGGACCAGGCCACGAACCCATGTCCCCTGCATCGGCAGGCGGACTCTAAACCACTGCACCACTAGGGAAGCCCCCCTGGAAGGCCTTCTTGATCTGATCTCTCAAATCTCCATTAGCTGCCCATCCTATGGACCCCCATAGCACCAATAATAGCAATTAACACACTAGATTATGATACCCGCAATGCACCACAAACGAGGCTTGTTTACGACTATATTCTCAATGCCTGGTATAGTATTTGGTTCATAAAACACACTTAATAAATACCTATTAAATGGATGAATGAATAAACTCAAAGCTCTCCGTACACAAAATTTTAACTTAGGCCAAATTAGGCATCACTGTATCTCATTCTCCATTCATTTGCCCATCCTCCCTTTGCTCTTCTGTTCCTAGTCTCAAGACTCAGTGGAAGGTATGGTCCTATCTCTCATTACAGAAGCTAACATCTTGTAAAAATGTTACTTTGACCATGGCTAGACACTGGTTGCCATTGTAGATACAGGATGGGGAGGTGCTCCCGGGTCTGTTGCTTTCTGAATCATAATAATCTATGTAATATTACTTCCTGAGCTGTGGATGACAGTCAGAGATTCAAATGTAGGGGTTTCCCACATGTTCCATATTGTTCCCTTGTCTGCCCACCCCCTAATGAATAGGACAATATGAGAACTTGAAGATTCTGCTCGCGTTGTCTCTGGAGTGGTCCTGGGTGCTGGCCACCCATCCCACTTGGCATAAATGCCACATAGATCAATGTGAATTGTGAGAAGGATACAATCAATTTCTCAGTAAAGAAAAAAATAACATGCTAAGATTTGTCCTCATTTGAGGTATTCTTTCTGGATAATTTCCTTTTACTTGCATTTGGATTGCAGCCAGATCCTTATGTTTTCAAAACCCAGAGATCCCACAACTTGATGGGATGATCCTCCCCATTAGTCATCGGAGGCCCCAATTAACTGTGGAGTCTGCAACAGTCAAAAGGAAAGTTGGCAATCTCTGAAAAAAGCTAAAACTTCACTTAAATATTTTCTCTTTCAGAGACACAGGTGTAACACAAAAGGGTTATATTTTCAGAATCCACAGTTTACAAGGCATCATTTCCCTGTGTATGTGGACTCATTCACTTAGGGTTCTACCATAGCAGCCGGTTCATATTATGAAATTGAAGCCAAAAAGGAATTTTACCAAGAAGAAGGTGTACTGTAATTGGAACTGCTGGGTGGGATCTGAGGTTCTAGATGTTTTTCTTGACTATGCTGTGGATCTGATGGTTCTAGAAATGTCCTGGCCCCCACCATTAGCATCTGTTTCCAGGTGAAGCTGGGCTACAATAGGGTCTAGGGCAATCCCTGAAAGGAAAATAAAAAATTTTTTTCAAACATAGTCTGATAAATTTGGAAGGAGGAGGAAGGTCAGCTGCATACCATGTGGTCACGTGCAGGAACTTCTTTTCAGCATCTGCAGCTCTAGGTGGCCTAAGTCTGTGGTATGTGGGAATGGACCTAATTTTCCATCCCCCAGGGCAGCTCTGAGTACAAGTCAACCTTACTAGGAGAGTACTTTTGCAAACTGTTTAAAGTAAGAAAAACACCGCCTCTGTGATACTAAACTTTCCATTCAAATGGGAATAAAGAGCCCTGACTCCAGGTGTGTTGTCCACAGGGAGATGTTGGGAAACAGCTGTCTCTTAGATTGATTTGTCTCTTCTAATTTTTATCCAGATGTGTGCCAACACCAAGATCCAGCTGGAAAGTATGTCTGCAATCTTCCCTTTTCTCATAACTACTCTGCAAATGCTGGCAGCAAAGTATGGCAAGCCATTGCACTAATATGCTTCAAATTAAAAAATTGATCAGGACGCTGATCAACACTGGTCTGCCACAGGACACCTTACAGGACAGAAAAGGCCTGGGATGCCTGACTCCTCTGAACTTCCTCACTGTAGTCAGTAGCTGTTTGGGACATGTAATCTCAACTTCAAGGTTTCTGAGACACAATCACCCAGAAGTTCTTGTTAAAAACACACATTCCTAGTTCCTGCCCTTAATATATGGAATCAGAAATTCCGCACAGGGAATCTGCATTTTAAACAAGTTCCTGGTAAGATTCTTATGTACTCCAAAGTTTAAGGACTTCTACATATTTTAGAGTCCAGGCACAGTGTTCCAAGTGCTGTGAAGATCCACTAAACTACTTAACCACCATAAGCCAGTATTTATTTAATAGCTCCCAAGTCACTGTCCTGATATAGGCTCTCCATTCTGCCAGCTCTTACTCCTAAATTCCAACCTGCTGTGGCTAACTCTCATTCACATGTTATTCCTGGTTCCTGCCCGGCCTTCTTACCTGGTTTCCTGGCTCTGCTTAGTTTTGGGAACATAAAATCTTAGGATGTCAGAGCTAGAAGGGACTTTAAAGATCACCTCTTCTGACACCATGTTCCATGAAGGTTTGGCCTTGGTGGGGGACCCACTGAATCTTCTCTTGAGAGATTCTATTTTGGGAAAAATCACTACCTACACAACCAAACCCACATTTTTCTAATTTGACAGTTGGGTACTGAGAGTCCAGCACTGTGTTAAAAGGCTCAGCTCTGAGAAGCCAGAGCCATTTCAGTTCGGAGGCGACATCATCTAAAGCAAGCCATACATGTATTATTCTCTTTTTACTGCTTTTGTTTTGTTTTGTGATTAGTCATCCTTGAGTACAGGTTTTATGTATCATCAGCATTATACTCTTGTGTACTTAGCACAGGCCTGCATATTAAGGCTCCTGGAAAATATGTGTTTAATTGTGGAAAGAAGGTAGAGAGGAAGGAAAGGAGGAACCAGGGCAAAGATTCAAATCCAATTCTGTCAGGGTCTCAAGGCTGAGCTCTTCCTACTTTTGCTGGCTACCATTATTGCATTATTGTGTCTCATCCACTAGATTGTGGTCTACTTGACTACAAGGTTAACATTTCATTTATATCACCAGTGCTTTGTGAAGTGGCTTCCCCATAGCAGATATAGTAGATAACAGATATTTGTGGAATTAACAAAATTAACAAAACAATTTAATAGTTTAATTTATGTGAGTGGAGATTGAGTAATGAGAACGAGCCAGGGGATGTTAGTGAATTTTATCTGGCACTAAGCCTCCTCTGTGTAACTGTCCTTTATAAATAATAGTCCTCCTCTTAGCATCATAGAGGGGAAAAAAAGCTTATCTGGTCTCTTAACCATAATGGAGTGTAATAAAAACTGACAATAAGTGGGTTCTCTGTATGCTGATCATCTTCTATCACCCCCCTGATTGGCTGAGATCTGGGGGTAACACACAATGGAGCTTACTCTCCCTAGTCCTTCCTCTATGACTTTCCTTCTGAGCTGCCATGCCCCTTTCTAATGGTTCATTTCTCTTTCCCTTTCACTTAACTCAGCTTTTATACATCTGTCCATCACTGACTCTCTAACTACCAGCTAGGATGGCCTGGCTCTTTTTTAACTTTCAAAGGAAGCTGCCTGCTCTGAATGTGTGATGCTAGAGAATGGGTTTGGTAAGTCCTTAAGAACAGTTGTTTATATCCTTTCAAAGGTTGCCAAGTAATAAATAGTTGTCTGAAAGTGAAGGGTAAAGTGGTATTTCATCACTCTGTTCTCTGGTGTTGTAGTGATGGCTCAAATCATAAAACATTGTGTTTCAACCTTTGTAGGGAGATCTCATCAGTCCAGGGTTACTGAGTGGGCACAGACACTTGCTTCCCTACTCAGTACCCAGGGCACTACTCAATTCCAGCCTAGCTGGAACTCCGCTGGTTGAACCTTTGAAACTCTGAGGCTGATTGAAGCTTCTAAGCCAACAAAAAGAGGCAAAGGGCCTTTGTACTTCAGCAAGGAAATGTTCCAGTTCTTTTGCACTTTCCTAATGAAAGCAGCCCAGCAGCCCTAGTGTCCTTGGCACACAGAGGGGGTTTGTAGGGAATAAAGGAAATTTGACTCTTTGGGGTCACTCCTCTCTTCCCAGGGACTTTTATAGATGGCTTTCCAGCCATTGAGAGGTTTGCTACTCATTCAGATTTCATAGCTTTGAATCTTGGGGAAAAAAAAAAAGAAGTGCTATTTTGTGTATTGTTGAACTGTAACAAATGTTCCAATGCATCTCACACATGCCATGTCTCATTTACATTAGTCCCCACCTAGCTTCATTCATTTAGGTCAACTGACCAGGCTTATAGGGATTACGGTTTGCCATCTCAAACTGAATTTGTAAATTACAGGGCTAGGAAGATGTAAATTGTTCACCATTGTTGTTACTGCTGGATCAAGTTGAAGTGCTTTACAGTATGAATTCAGGTATTAATTCCAGTACCATGTAATGCCTCCAGTAAGCTAAGTGAAGGGAGTTTTCCATTCCTTCCTGACACAGTATTAGAAAATGTGAGATTTTAAAAAGTGCAAGACCCAAATTCCATATTCCACTGTGACTAGTTATGTTAGATATCTGGATATGGAAATTGAGGTAAGTAGAATTGCAAACAGCAGGACTGAAAAGAGCTCTGCAATTTGATCCCCAATCCTTGACTTTATAAATAAGCTATCTTATTTATAACCCAGAGTAATTACTGGATATGAGTTAGTGCATGTGATGACAATAGTGTCCTCCTGGTCATCAATTAGAAATCTCCAAATTGCTGAACCCATTAGAATAATTACGGTATAGCATCTGAGCTTGCAATGAAAGAATGCAATATAAAAGATGGTTCTGATACTGCTTAGAAGTATCTGGCCCTAATCAGACTCCAATTTTATACATAGTCCTACCTAAAGTTTCCTATAATTTATAACATCAGAAGACTGAGTTATTTTTATGCAGAGAAAATTGGACTCAAGTAAAAGTTATTTTCATCACTTCATCTAATTACAAAGCTGAGCATAGAACCATGACTATTGAAACATATTACAGATATAACAAAGAGAATGAATAGCAATGAAAGATGGTCTTGACTAGCTGCCAAGGCAAGCAAAGATGGGGGAATGATTCTCATGATTAGAGGGGAAAGTAAGGAAGCAGTAATTTCTTTTCAGAATGTTTACACACTCCGTTCAGTTAGATATTTTAAGGGTTCATGTTAACTATGATACTGATTATTCCTTAGTAGCATGTAGCTCATCTGAGCAATGAAGTGTGTTTTTACTGCAAGTGACTTCAAGGGATACGGTCTCCCACTGAGAAAATAAAGAGAAAGACATAGTTGGGCCAGGGAATGTGAATTTGAGCAAACAGACATAGAGTCTAGATTTAGGCTACAGGTCCATATCCTTTTGGGTGATTCTTTCCTTCCTTGGGATAACACAAAACTACATTATCATTGAGGAGGGAAACATTAGCATTGAGGAGAGAAAATTTAGGCAAAAACAATACCTTGTGTTTAAAAATGAAGCAAAAGAAAATTTAGCACGATGAAGGAGAGCTCATAAATCAGTCAACGATTCTGAGTTTTTTAAAAAAGCAAAGAACTATATTTGGTTCAGAGAAAAACTTCAACTTCCTCTCAATTACCTGTGGCAGGTTAAATAGATTTAGTTTATCTAGTTTCTTTCTAATACTTTGCTGCTGAGAAGCAGTTTGCGTACAAGTCCAAGAAACCTGGAATTAAATCCAAACCGTGTAGTTTAGAGCCATGTGACTTTAAGCAAATCACAATCTCTCTAAACCTCAATTTCCTCATCTGTTAAATAGCATAAATCAAGGCTATTGTATCAAGGCTATTAGGGTTGGCATGAGAGGTAAGTGCAAAAAGGCTATTAGGGTTGGCATGAGAGGTAAGTGCAAAAAGATAAACCTCAATAAATAGTAGTTTTAAATTTCTGATGAACACATTGTTTTCTAAGACTCAGCACTGTCTATATTTCCATTGTCTCTGGAAGTGACTGGAAGAAGAGTTATTTTCTTATTCATTTAGTTACCCTTGCTGCCCAGGGAACAAACAGCTTGGAAAAAAGATATCTCTACTCCAGATGAGGGTTTGCACTAGCCCAAGATATATTACTTCCTAGAAAATGGAAGAGGCAGAAAGAGGTTGGAGCGAGTAATTTTCATGCTCCTGTGAGCTAAAAGCTTATTGTACTTGCAGTTTGGTAAATCCCTAGAATTTCAGACACAGTCATATATAAATATGTTAGTATATAAACATAAATACCAGTGGCCAGTTGAGGAGGTGGTGAAAGGCATCACTCCATAAGCATGGACATTTTTATTTTGTTTTAAATTCTTATTACTGAGCATCCACTACATGTTCAACACACACATAGTGTTTAGGTGCTTTGTATATGCCATTTCATTTAATTCTTCCATTATCCTGGGGAAAAGATGTTATCCTCATTTTGCATTTGAGGGAATTAACAGAGAGGTTAACCTGGATTCATGCGCAATGTTTACAATATAAAGCAGAGGTAAGGAGGCCAGTTAGGACTCCTTTGCAGTAACCTAGCTGAGAGGAATTATTCTTCTGTAAGAATGGACAGAAGTAAATCTTTTGGAAAGAGTCTACGATGTTGTTTTTGCACCAAATGGCATATTACAGAAATCAATTAATCCAGTTAAATTGCAACAAAATGTGCAAACATGTTCTTATGACTCATCTGGAACATATCTTGTACTTTCCCTTTAATAAATGTCATTTATAAATAAATTAAAAGCACTTGAATTCAGGGATAATGTCCAAACACCCATCTAGTCTCTATTTTAAAGACTTCTAGATAGCTAAATTGAGAAACGTGCTTTGCAAAGTGTTCCACAATCCTGACTGCCAGGACTTGCTTTTGGATATCTGAATAAAACTGAGCCTTTGGTTGGTGTGCATTATGTTGGCTCTGAAGGAATCATTATCATCTCAATAATTTAGCCTTATCATGAATCTACTAAATAAAAATAGCCAATATAATCTTGTATTATTTAGCTCTTTCTTTTATACTGCCACTCCCTTCTCCATAGTGAACCATGTGTACAAAACAGCTATAAAATAAAGGAATATATTTAAAATATATATGTCTATGAACTCCATTTTGAATGACTTCTCTATAACTAATAAGTTAAATTGTTGGCCACTAAAAACATTTCCTCCACTAATCTGACACTGAAGTCTTGTATTTTGCCATCAGAGAGGCTTCCAGTATCAAAATGCTAATTACTCTAGAGTGGGGTTTCTCAAACTTGACACTCCAATTGTCATTTTGGACCAGACAATTCTTTGTTGTAGGGAATTAGCTGTCCTGTGCATTGTAGGATGTTTGGCAGCATTTCTGGCCTCTCCCCACTAAATGCCAGAGGCAACTGCCCCCTACTTTTCCAAAATTATGATAATAAAAATGTCTCTAGATGACCCCCAAGGAGGCGAAACTGCCTCCAATTGAGAACCACAGCCCCAGAGACAAGACTATATTATTCCACTTTCAGTCACAGACAAAATGATATTATTTGTTTTTCCATGTGACAAATGTCTGTAAGAATAAGACTCAATGGACAAGTCTGTCACCATCATTATTATTAAAAAAAATTATCTTTGTTAAAAGAAAAAGCAATATATGTCCATTGCAGATAAAAGCAGAAATACAGGTAAAACTATCAGAAAGTATTTACTCACTCTTTTTCCATGTTTCAGAAACAACCAGCAATATTATTTATGTATTAATCTTTTTGATCAAACTTCAAAATGAAATTATATTGTACATATTGCTTAGAAATTTGATTACTTTTAAAGTAATAATATATAAAATTTAGTTATCCACCTACAGCATAATTTTAAATAGAATAGCATTCCACTGTATGGCTTTACAATTAGTGAGTCATTAATTCATTTAATAAATATAGTAAACCTCTATGTGTCAGGCACTGTGCTAGGTGCTAGGGATAAAATATGAAGAAGATAAATGGGCAAGAAACTGCGTAATGAAGTTTGAGAGACCAACAAAGAAAATAAATAAAGTAGGAGAGACTAGGCAATAGCCTAACACCCTCTAGGAAAACAGGCCTTGGCAGCCAGGTAGACAAGACAAATGAGAATAGAAAAGTGAAGAGTAGCCAGTGCTGAAGACCAGCTGTTGTCCTATTGATCTATGTTTTTCTCCATTCAGTTATCATTATACTACTTAATAAATGATGGAAGAATTTAAATTTTTATACAAACTTGAACATCTCCAATCATTCCTACCCCTGGTTTGGTAACCTTTCTGCTGCTCTTCCTCCCTCCCTACTTCCCTAGATGTGCAGGCAAATGTTTGGTGTCTTGCATCTGTGTTCTTAACAGGTCTAGATATGCAGAGTGACCCTCAGACCCTAATGGAAGCACTCAACAGGTAAAAATTATGATTAAAAAGGTGTCTGAACTCAAACTGATACAGTATTTTAGACTAAAGATTTTCTTGTTGGTTTTTTGTGTTTCTTCTAAGTGTAATAACAGCCTTAATCTCTTCCTGATTAGTGTCGATATTCCTGCCAGAATGGTAATTCCTCTTTTTGCCAGCTGATCCCTTGACAGAAGTAGCCTTGGAAGAAGGAGTTAAATGGGACTCTTGCTATTCCTTCTATAAACTTACAGAATCCAGAGCTGTAGGAACGGTAAGCAAAACTTCTCTGACTGGGTCACTAGGAGTGATGAGAAACAGGTCATCAGGACCATTTCTGTGTCTATTCATTGGTTCCTGGACCCCAGTATTTTGCTAATTGAAGAAACAGAACTATGTAATAGTCATTGATTTAGGATATATACTGTTCTTGGAAATGGCATCCCATCCTCATTGGGTATCATTTCTAAGCTGGCACTATAACTGGAAGTTCTGTCACTCCTTCAGGCCAGCAGGTCCAAGGTGGTACACTGTGATGGGACTAGTAGATCCCATTGTAATAAGCCCATTGCTGCACTTTCTTTGCTTTAAAATAGGTCCCTTGATCTGTGTAATGTCTTGTGGTCAATGGATCAGGCTGTAAGCCTGCAGATAGTGGTGTTGACTGAGGACCTATAGGCAAAAAAAGACAAAACTCATACCAAGAATAGAAGTCAGTTTCCATCAAAATGGAAACTTCTATTCAACACTGTACTGTAGTTCCTAGCCAATGCAATATGAGAAAAAAAATAAATAAAGGTATTCAAATTAGGATGGAAGAAGTAAAACTATTTGCAGAAGACATGCTTATCTATGTAGAAAGTCCTAATGAATCCACAAAAAAACCTATGAGAACCAAGAAGTGAATTTAGAAAGGCCATAGAATATATATATATATATACACACATATATATAAACTTTCAGCTTATGACACTTACATAACAATGGGATCAAAATACATTTACAAATGAAATAAAAACAAAATATAATAAAATTAACAACTAACAGCATCATTTTTATGGGATGGGTTCTTTTTTTCTTTGCTTTATCATGAATATCAGACCACTATATCATCCTACATTGTTTTGAGATGAGCATGTCTATTACCCTGTTCCATGTGATAACTCCAATTCTTCTTCCGCTCTTTCTATTTCAGCTATTTATACAGCTTTCTGCAATTTATTTGCATTTTAATTGACTTGAATACTTCATTTGTTTGTTAACTCCTGACTAGTAAGCACAAAAAAGTGATACAACTTGGACTCCATGTTATTATAATCACAACTACAAATATAAACTTTGGCACTGAAATGTTGTGACAGTACCCAATTATATGTTATCCCCCAAATGATCCAGAATATATTAATTTTAAAAGATTTTCATAAAAATATTAAAAAATCACACAGGGACCTTCCATAATAATATAACCATGGATTATACAGAGGTTCATGGATCCCGCTTTTGAGAAACACTGTTAAATACCACTCATTTGGCAATAAACTCTATAAAGTCTGGTAGTATCTCTTATATTGTGTGCTATACATTAGAGCTAGGAACTTTTCCAGCTTTTATAGTACACTGAGAGTGTGCTCAGTGAGGGTTTATTTCTTATTTCCTAACACATAGAGGATTTTCTTCTGATATTTATGGGTTAAAATATACCCAAATTCCTCTTCAGTGGACAGAATGCCTGTGACTTATATAAAATTCTAAGCTTCAAATTTCGTTTCCTCTGATTGTAAAAATGAGGACATTTCATATGTGTCATCTAGTTTAAGGAGATGCTCAAATTAATATTCCCTGAATACTAAGCATTAATGCTTTCATGCAATGCATGGGAATATTAGCTGTATCTCATTTGAACCTATCATAGCTCTCTGAAGAAGGTTATGCTGTTATCCCCACTTACAGTAATACTTAGGAAAAATAAAGCCCTGAGGCTTAGAGAGAGACAACAATTTGTCTAACATCACATGACTATTAAGCAGCAGAGGGGGAGTTTGAACTCAGGCAGATTGGTTTTGAACCAGAGTACCAGACCCCCATGTTCCAATGCTCAGTGAATCCTGGAAGCTTGCTGGGTATTGTTTCCTGAGTTCTGCAATTTGCCCACCGGCTGATTAAGTTGCTTGGAATGCCTGTTACATAAACATTAGTAAGGAAACCTCATCTTTGGTTTATGAAGATCCATAAGGAAATGATCTTAATTCTCAATGGGAGTTTAGTAAGTGTATTTGTACTCTGTAGTTTTATGCATCTATTTTTTAAAATATTTTGACTTGTGCAGCTGTGGCTTGCTAGGAGCATTAATGTACTTATGTAAGGATACTGACTTTTTATAGTAAAGAAAGAGATGATTCTAAATTTCTTTGATAATCAAAACTTAGCACTCCCCCTTAAAATACCCAAGAAAAGGAACTGCTTCTCCTCCATTTTCTACATTAACTCAGATGGAACTGAAGGAAGTTCACAAGCCATCTGGATTTAATTAGTGCACTGTGTAGATATGCTGGTAGCAGCATTGCTGAGGAGAATTAGCTTTAATGGAAAGAACCTCAAATTTGGAGTCAGGAATTCTGGTTTCTCTCTGGCCTCTGTCACTAACCTCTCACTCTATGTTTTTCTTTAAAAAAATTTTTTTAAATTTATTTATTTTTCCTGCGTTGGGTCTTGGTTGCTGCGCGCAGGCTTTCTCTAGTTGAGGTGAGTGGGGGCTACTCTTCGTTGCGGTGCGCAGGCTCCTCATTGCGGTGGCTTGTCTTGTTGCGGAGCACGGGCTCTAGGCACGCGGGATCCAGTAGTTGTGGCACGCGGGCTCAGCAATTGTGACTTG
The DNA here is from genome assembly GCF_025265405.1 of Mesoplodon densirostris. NCBI lineage: Eukaryota > Metazoa > Chordata > Mammalia > Artiodactyla > Ziphiidae > Mesoplodon > Mesoplodon densirostris. The sequence continues at coordinate 119,525,149 of NC_082661.1, forward strand.
GGGGCTCTAGAGTGCAGGCTCAGTAGTTGTGGCGCACGGGTTTAGTTGCTCCATGGCATGTGGGATCTTCCCAGACCAGGGATTGAACCCGTGTCCCCTGCATTGGCAGGCGGATTCTTAACCACTGTGCCACCAGGGAAGTCCCTATGTTTTTCTTTTATCAAAAGAAAAGAATATCTCCTCTGGTACCTCACTGAGTTTTACTTTTACTTTGGAGATCAGGTAATATTTCAAAAAGCACAAATCACCTCCGAATGCAAAAGATTCTTTTATTATTATTATTATAGTACTGCGGAATTTAAACCATGTTTGTGGTGATTGTTGTTTTTAACAACTTTTATCAATATATGATAATTAAACCTCTTTGTCGTTTGTTACTACTTGGTTGGACCAAAAATGGTGACCAGGATATTTTGAGGCTCTAATTTTGGAGTCTAGTATCTCTGTATAACCTCCCTGAGCCATAGCAGCACTCAATCATGCAAGTAGAGTTTGCCTTTATTTGCAGACTTCCTCTCTCCTTCCTATTTCCCTCAGGTTTCAGAAGTTGAAATATTCAGGCATGCACACAGGAAGTCAAAGAGTTATTACTGATTCCATATTGGGATGAGGATTCCAAAACAGTTCAAATGAGAGAAAAATAATCTGCAGATAGCATGCAATTACCCAGCTGTGGCTGAGGGGAACCAGCTTCAATTAGGGGAATCTTGGATTAAATAATAGTGTGCATTTAGCTGATTCTGGCATTAGTTAGGAAACGTAGTGACTCTGCACAGAGTTTGCTCTTATAAAGATATTTGTAGCCATCCTCATTTCATGACCAAATATTTGGAAATTTGGGACATGCAGTGTGTTTCTGAAAAACGGTCAACTGTTCATTAGGCAGCTTGCAGTAGGAGGGGTGAAAAGATTCCGTATCTCCATTTATATTAGACTCAGCACCAGTCTTGCTCCTTTGGGAAGTCAGAGGAAGATAAATAGACAAAAAACAAACAAACAAAAAAAGCAAACACAAAACCAGCACATGAGCACTGAAAACCTAAAAGCATCAAGAATATTTTTTTTTTTTGCCAAAACCACTCTTCTAGGAGGCTTAGTCTGATTTAGTAGCTGAAAAATAGATTTTCATTAGTTTTCTTCCCCATCATCAAATTTTAATTTTGTATTTTCCTAATGTCTTTAAAAAATATTTTAAAGTATTATTACAAAGATGGTATGTGGTTTTAGTAGAAACATATTATGTTTATTGCTAAACAGAAATGAAATAAGATGAAAAAAGCAATCAACTTGGACTAACCATGGGGTTTATCATCATCCTTGCTGACCTTACCTTACTGACCAGTGAAGACTAAATCAGGTAAGTGGGGACTTCCCTGGTGGGGCAGTGGATAAGATTCCACACTCCCAATGCAGGGACCTGGGTTCGATACCTCATCAGGGAACTAGATCCCACATGCATGCCGCAACTAAGGAGCCCACATGCCACAACTAAGGAGCCCAGGAGCTGCAACTAAGGAGCCAGCAAGTCGAGACTAAGGAGCCTACCTGCCACAACTAAGACTTGGTGCAACCAAACAAATAAATATTAAAAAAATAATAAATCAGATAAGTGATGTGATAGTCCTTTAAAAGGGTCCAGTTGAATATAGAATAATAAGAGCTAACCCTCACTGAGAGCTTACCATGTGCCAGACATTGTTCTGACCACTGTGCAAGTATCCTTCTGACAACCCCAGATAGGTACTGTTATCCCTATCATAGAGATAACAAATGTCAAAGATGTTTAGTAATTCGCCCAGGGTCACAAAACTAGTAAGGGACAGGACCTGAATTCAAACCCAGCAGTCTGACGCCAGAGCCCATACTGTAAACCAAGAGTCATCAAATTACATCCCAAAAGCCAAATCTGGCCCTGCCACTTGTTTTTGTCAATAAAGTGTTAGTGGAACACACAGATATCAATCATAATCTTAAAACTCAGAGATAAACCTTGCTGATTATCAGTAGGTATGTCCATGGTTTTCCAATTCTTTCCTTTTTTTTTTTTTGATGAGAAAGGGAAGAGATGATAGTGGCTAAGAGTAGGGCATTTGTTAAACTTATTTATTACCAATTCCAGACAACTACCACTCAAAGAATTTATAAGAAAGACGTGTTCTACATTATCTCAAAGAGAAAAGAATATAAATTCATTAAACCTTTTGCATCTATCTATTAGATAGGGCTAAACCCTCAGACAGATTTTGATAATGTTTTTGATAAGCACAGCTAGCTATATTGTTGTATAGCTCACGACTCAATTTAAATACTGATTTATGCCTTAACACTAAGTAGGACTCTGAAAATGCTACTAAGTTTTAGACCCTGGTTTGGAAGTCAACAACTGTGTGATGTAAACATATCTTTTAAAATATATACTGAAGCCTGCATGCCTAGAACCCCTGCTCTGCAACGAGAAGCCACCACAATGAGAAGCCCACGCACCACAACATAGAGTAGCCCCTGCTCGCCGCAACTAGAGAAAGCCTGCATGCAGCAATGAAGACCCAACGCAGCCAAAAATAAATAAATAAATAAATTTATTTTAAAAATAATAAAATAAAATATAAACACCAGTCATTCCTGAAAACAAAACAAAAGCAAAACTCTAAAGGCCAGCAATAAGTGAACATCAACATGTGTTTATTAAGCCCTGCTATGAGAACTATAAAATAGATATTAGAAAGATAACATCTCTATTTTTAAGAAGCATAAACCTCGCTGTAACAAAGTTTACTCTCTTCACGAACAGGGCCCCTTGCCAGTATATATGCATTGCTTAAAGCACATATCCCAGCTTATCCTATTCTATGGGGACTGTGAGTCTTTTATTGCCTTTGAACTATAACACTGTTATAAAATAACAGTTAATCTACAATAAGTTGATACAATTGTAGATACAATAAGTTGTAGATAAATGAAAGCAGTACAAAAGAATTCTCTATAGATACGTAAATAAATTCTGTCCAGTGTAAGTTCAAAGACTTCCCTACTCCACTACGGAGGCCAGTTGCAGCTGTTTCCATAGTGGAAATTTGCAAATTCATTTCAACATTCCTGATCTTATAATAATGTCTATTCTTCAGACACTTTTTTGAACTGGTTAAAACATGTTACCAGTTCTCTTATTTATTTAATGAGTTAGATAAAAATCTTTGACATGTGTTCATTGTATACTTGTTAAAAAATTATCCCTTAACATGTGTTTAGGCTCTAGAGTCAGTCAGTCATAGATCCTAATCCTAGTTTAGCTATTACTAGCTGTGTAACATTAGGCAAAAAATTACCCTCCCTATTAATAATACCTGCCTCATTAAACTGTTGTGGGATTATGTGACATGTTACTTCTATTCTGAAACTTAAGACATACGTGGTGAAATAAAATTTGCATTTTAAGGCAAAAGAATTTTTTTAAAAAAAGAAATATAGTTGATTTACAATGTTAATTTCTGCTGTATAGCAAAGTGATTCAGTTATATATATATATATATATATACACACACACACACACACACACATACAAACACACACATTCTTTTTCATATTCTTTTCCATATATGGTTTATCACAGGATATTGAATACTGTGCTACAGAGTAAGACCTTGTTGTTTATCCATTCTATATATAATATTGATAGTTTGCATCTGCTAATCCCAAACTCCCAACCCATCCCTCCCCCACACCTCTTGGCAACCACAAGTCTGTTCTCTATGTCTGTGAGTCTGTTTCTCTTTCACAGATAAGTTGATTTGTATAATATTTTAGTTTCCATGTATAAGTGATGTATGGTATTTATCTTTCTCTGACGTACTTCACTTAGTATGATAATCTCTAGGTCCATCCATGTTCCTGCAAATGTCATTATTTCATTCTTTTTTACAGCTGAGTAGTATTCTATTGTATATATATATATATATATATATACCACATCTTCTTTATCCATTCATCTGTTGATGGACATTTAGGTTGTTTCTACGTCTTGGCTATTGTGAATAGTGCTGCTATGAACACAGGGGTGCAGGCATCTTTTTAAATTATAGTTTTGTCTGGATATATGTCCAGGAGTGGGATTTCTGGATCATATGGCACCTCTATTCTTAGTTTTTTGGGGAACCTCCATACTGTTTTCCATAGTGGCTGCACCAACATTCTAACCAATAGAGTAGGAGGGCTCCTTTTTCTCCACACCCTCTGCAGCATTTGTTATTTGTAGACTTTTTAATGATGGTCATTCTGACCAGTGTGAGGTAGTACTCCATCGTAGTTTTTATCTGCGTTTCTCTGATAATTAATGATGTTAAGCACCTTGTCACGTGTAAGGCAAGATAAATTTAAACACAGATTTTTTTTCTTTGCCTGTTTGGGCCTCCTCCCTCCCCTGTAGTGTGCATTGTGCATCTGCATTATGCATTAACCAGACCTACCCAATGGCAGAAATACCTGCTCAACCATAAAGATCCATTTGTCTTCTTTGGATGCCAACGATGTAACTCCCGAGAAGACAACACTCCTTTATCAATCTTGTAAGGGGTCCCAATGGCCCACCACTTGCCTTGTATGTGCAGATATCTCTGGTGAAACTTACGTACAGGTATAAAGACGCAGATGTAGAGAATGGACCTGAGGACACGGGGAGGGTTCCCAGGGTAAGCTGGGACGAAGTGAGAAAGTGGCATGGACATATATACACTACCAAACGTAAAACAGATAGCTAGTGGGAAGCAGCCACATAGCACAGGGAGATCAGCTCAGCGCTTTGTGACCACCTAGAGGGGTGGGATAGGGAGGATGGGAGGGAGGGAGACGCAAGAGGGAAGAGATATGGGGATATATGTATATGTATAGCTGATTCACTTTGTTATAAAGCAGAAACTAACACACCATTGTAAAGCAATTATACTCCAATAAAGATGTTAAAAAAAAACTTACGTACTATGCCAACATATCATTTCCCTTAAAGATAGCGGCTGGTGTAGAACAGACTGGGTCAGACAACCTGGGGAAATTCTGGACCCCACCTAATGGAAGTTCTCAGCTTAAATACTTACTTATGACCTTATTAATGTCACTAGCTATGTTACTTGCATTCTGCCTATTTTATAAGATTATTGTTCCTTGCATTACCAGATATGTGACTGAGTCTCTCATAAAAATAATGATGACCAGGTGACTTGAAATGATTGACCAAATATATAATTTTATAAGATCAATAACTGTAATAGTGTAACTCTAGATATGGGAAGAAGCAACAAGAGGGAACCATATCCTGGAACATAATAGACGAGTAAAACAGGGGGTCCAGAGGCTTTGGGCTACTGTTAAGAGGGCCTAGTCCAGTAATAGGACACTAAGTGGACTATCAATGAAACACTTGCTTGACCTGGGAATGAGCGTTCCTAGCACCATGGAACACGTCGGTCACAAAATGTCTCCCAAACCTTGGACAAAATGAAGGCAAAAAGGGAGGGGATTGTAAAATAAAGAATACTGCCCACCATTCAGTTCTATAAGAATCAAGTCATTAGCCACTGTAGTTGCCGACCTACGATACACCCTGACGGGAATTCAGGGTGAAGATCAGGATGAGTTACTTTGTGCTCTAGGAAAACTGGCACAACTAGCCCTCAAATAGTTAAATATTTTCAGGAGAAAATTTTACGAACCCAGTTTCTTGCATCTTCCCATACTTAGGAGAGTACTAAAACCATTAACTAAGATATCTGTTCCTCACGAACAGTAGTAACCTTCTATTAAGACGTGTGTTTGACTGCATGTACCTTTTTACCAAAATTACATATATGCCTCCCTCTCCCCTTACCTCTTCAGAACAGTCTTCAGAGCTTTCTGAAGGACTGTCTCCCAGGTTATAATCCTCAGGTTGACTAGAATAGACTGATCTATTTCTTTCTTAGATTGACCATTAATTACTTTTACGTCCACACACTCAACAATTGAAAAAATGGTTTTTAAGGAATTAGCAGAGCCAGGGTATGAACTGCCTACTGTGTAACAGCAATAAAGTAGAAGACCCATTCTATCAATATCCAGGAAGTACACTGAATGTGACTTCTCTTTTTTTAAACCTCTAAAGTTCCTACTTTAAGGCTTATGACTCAACTACATAAATAGGTCAAAATGTTTTCCAAAATCATATAAATGAAACAGGTTAATGACTTTCAAATTCCAGTTAGGGCATAGTTAATATGCAAAGGTTAATCAGTGAGTAATCTTTGCAGTCACATTTGTACAGGAAGACACCCATAAAAGTCAATTTCATGCATTTCCTCTCTCTAAGTTTTCCTGAAGTTCTTCCTCTAAATTTTCATCTAGTGCACATTAACTATGAGTTATTTTTCAGTGCACTAAGAACACAGGCTGTCCTCAAAAGATTAGTAATACTTATCCTTAATTCTAGCTCCAATCATGAATATAATTAATTCCTCCTACAATTATACTTTGCCTTTTACATTTAGAAATATTGAAACAAGCCTCTTTTTTGGGGGGAAACTGGAATAAATAATTAAATAATTCTTTAAGTGGTGAAGAGCCAGTTGCCAAAACAGAAAATATTACTGTGTGGTATTACATGCCATTTATGTAAATAGCCATTAATTCCAATTTGAGGTCCCTTTCAAAATCCTGCAGAGATTAAAATGATCTCTGGATTTTAGAAGATTTATTATCAATCTTCGTAACTTCTAGAACAAAATTATTCTACTCACCCCCCACTTCAACATTCCCCACCCATCTAGTCCCTGCTACACTTACTTACATACAAGCAGTATTTCCTAAATGAGAAACGTGAGAGTCTCCATAAGCTCTGTGCAGAAGTAACTTCAGATTACTGAACACAACATACCTCTTGGAGACTCACTAAACATTGGATTAGTGGAGATTCTGAGAAGGCCTACAACAAAGAAACCTATTTAACTTTGTTAAATTTACTACCTGAGACCTCTGAGACAGGCTGAGATATCTGAGTGTCTTGAGAGGTCAATGAGGTGTCAGAGAACTTTTAAGACAGCCATATAATCAGCAAGTAAATAAGAGAAGCCTTTTCTTCCAGGTCAATATGAAAAAACTCAGACTGCTTTCCTCTCACCATTCACCATGTTTCTTTCTCTATCCAATTTTACAGAAGTTGTTCTTTTAAAAAAGGGCATGCAGCAGTGGCAGATTAGGATCACCTGAGGAACATTTAGAAAATACAAATGCTCAGATTTTATCTAAGACCAATTAAATTAGAATCTTTAGGGATTTCCCTGGTGGCACAGTGGTCAAGAATCCACCTATCAATGCAGGGGCCATGGGTTCGAGCCCTGGTCCGGGAAGATCCCACATGCCACAGAGGAACAAAGCCTGTGCGCCACAGCTACTGAGCCTGCGCTCTAGAGCCCATGAGCCACAACTACTGAGCCTGTGTGCCACAACTACTGAAGCCCGCGTGCCTAGAACCTGTGCTCTGCAACAAGAGAAGCTACCACAATGAAGCCCACGCACTGCAATGAAGAGTAGCCCCCACACGTCACAACTAGAGAAAGCCTGTGTGCAACAATGAAGACCCAATGCAGCCAAAAATAAAATAAATTAATTAATTTAAAAAAATAGAACTTCATTTAAAAAAAATTAAAGACCATAGGGCAGACAGCAGAAGCAAGAAGAACTACAATCCTGCAGCCTGTGGAACAAAAACCACATTCACAGAAAGATAGACAAGATGAGAAGGCAGAGGGCTATGTACCAAATGAAGGAACAAGATAAAACCTCAGAAACACAACTAAATGAAGTGGAGATAGGCAACCTTCCAGAAAAGAAATTCAGAATAATGATAGTAAAGATGATCCAGGACCTTGGAAAAAGAATGGAGGCAAAGATCGAGAAGATGCAAGAATTGTTTAACAAAGTCCTAGAAGAATTAAAGAACAAACACCTAGAAGAATTAAAGAACAAAGATACTAGCAAACAGAATCCAACAACCATTAAAAGAATCATACACCATGATGAAGTGGGATTTATCCCAGGGATGCAAGGATTCTTCAGTATATGCAAATCAATCAATGTGATACACCATATTAACAAATTGAAGGATAAAAACCATATGATCATCTCAATAGATGCAGAAAAAGCTTTTGTGAAAATTCAACACCCATTTATGATAAAAAACTCTCCAGAAAGTGGGCATAGAGGGAACCTACCTCAACATAATAAAGGCCATATACGACAAACCCACAGCAAACATCATTCTCAATGGTGAAAAACTGAAAGCACTTCCTCTAAGATCAGGAACAAGACAAGGATGTCCACTCTCACCACTATTATTCAACATAGTTTGGAAGTCCTAGCCACAGCAATCATAGAAGAAAAAGAAATAAAAGAATACAAATTGGAAAAGAAGTAAAACTGTCACTGTTTGAAGATGACATGATACTATACATAGAGAATACTAAAAATGCCACCAGAAAACTACTAGAAATAATCAATGAATTTGGTAAAGTTGCAGGATACAAAATTAATGCACAGAAATCTCTTGCATTCCCAAACACTAATGATGAAAAATTTGAAAGAGAAATTGAGGAAACACTCCCATTTACCATTGCAACAAAAAGAAAATTGGGTCGTTTGTTGAGACGTGGATGGCTGTAGCAACTGTCATACAGAGTGAAGTAAGTCAGAAAAAGAAAAACAAATATCGTATATTAATGCATTTATGTGGAACCTAGAAAAGTGGTACAGATGAACTGGTTTGCAGGGCAGAAGTTGAGACACAGATGTACAGAACAAACGTATGGACACCAAGGTGGGAAAGCCAGAGGGGTCTGGAGATGGTGGTGTGATGAATTGGGTGATTGGGATTGACATTTATACACCGATGTGTATAAAATTGATGACTAATAAGAACCTGCTGTATAAAAAAATAAAATAAAATTCAAAAATTAAAAAAAAACAAAAAACAAAAGAAAAAAACAAACAAAAAATATTAGAATCTTTAGACATGGGGTTGGACATTGGTATTTTATGTAATGTCCTCAGGTGAAAGTAATGTGTGGGTAGATTTTTGGCAATCACTAACTACAAGGAGATGCTCCTTTGACTAAGAATCAACAGGCAGTGAACAAACCTTCATTGCAGGGCATTGTTCTAGGTACCACAGAGGATACAAAAAACAACTAAAACTTGTCTCTGTACTCAAGGAGCTTTCAGCTACTTGTAGGAGAAAACTTCCACTGGGAAAAAAATAAATAGCCAAAGGCTACAAGTGGTGGGTGTATGTGTGGGTAGAAACTAAATGCTGCAGAAATTTAGAGGTGAGAAGTCAATGGAAGTTGGAATAGCCAAAGGTCTCATGGCAGAGGAGGGAGGTCACTGAAGATTAAGAGGGATATGAAGTCAAGAAATGCCATCCTTGACTTATTCACATCAACTTTGGGACATATTTTCAGGAGTATGGGGTGCTTCTTGAAACTCTCATATGTTTGTGGCCTAAATTTTTAAGACATCACAAAACCTTTGTAAATATAATTTATTTCTGTAAAATTTCAATTCTCAGAACAGCTCCTGAATGCAATGCTACTGTTATTCTCTGTTTAAGAAACTGACACGTAGAAGTAAGTGATAGCTTTACGAAAGTGTGATATATAGGCAGGTGCATATTAGACTTGAGGGAACAAGCATGTAACCTCTGAGGATCTTATATTCAGGCAACTTGCCAATGTTTCTCAGAAAAGTCAGTGTTCCTTTTGCCTTTTTGGTCTCTTCCTAGGTCACACAGGAAGGACAAACTTTCCCATAAGCAGCTGGGCAAAGCTCTAATGGCCTGATCCTCCATCTAGCAGCCTACGGCCTCCTTCTCTGTATGTGGAATTGAAGTTAGTCCTTAACTGTTCTCTCGGTAAGAACCAGTAATTTCATTTCTACTCATTTAGACACAGTTTCTTTGCTATTGGACCTAAGGGTTTTATACAGAAAAGAAAAAGCATTGATATTAATGTACATTTTGTCTCCTTTCAAGAGTATCCTTTTTTACACATGGAGTTTAAGATATCTAGACTTTCACTTCTGAGAATCACACCTTTGTAACACTTTTGTCAAAAGAAACTCATTAACTTTTCCTAATGGAAATGTTAGAGGCATCACATGCTTATTTGAAGTTTTATTCTAACAGGGTTGGCTTAAGATCCTTTTTTTGGGGGGTCTGACTGAACACTGACCCCAATTACTGGCATGTTTTGTGCTTCGGTGCTGCTGTTTCAGAATAAAAACCAGTAACTCAACCCTACAGAGAAGGTTTATAAACTTCCCTAGTGAGTCTATAGCTCATTTCTCTTTTTTTCATGGTCACTGAATTGATTTTTCCTTGTTGCTTGGCATTCAATTATAGTGCATTGCCAGAATCAGATGACAACCTGCTATCAGAGAAACTGTAGAACTTGAAGGGAAAATAAAAAAAATTTTTTTTACATCTTTATTGGAGTATAGTTGCTTTACAACGGTGTGTTAGTTTCTGCTTTATAACAAAGTGAATCAATTATACATATACGTATGTTCCCAAATCTCTTCCCTCCTGCGTCTCCCTCCCTCCCACCCTCCCTATCCCACCTCTCCAGGCGGTCACAAAACACCGAGCTGATCTCCCTGTGCTATGCGGCTGCTTCCCACTAGCTATCTACCTTACGTTTGGTAGTGTATATATGTCCATGCCTCTCTCTCGCTTTGTCACAGCTTACCCTTCCCCCTCCCCATATCCTCAAGTCCATTCTCTAGTAGGTCTGTATCTTTATTCCTGTCTTACCCTAGGTTTTTCATGACATTTTCTTTTTCTTAAATTCCATATATATGTGTTAGCATACGGTATTTGTCTTTCTCTTTCTGACTTACTTCACTCTGTATGACAGACTCTAGGTCCATCCACCTCATTACAAATAGCTCAATTTCGTTTCTTTTTATGGCTGAGTAATATTCCATTGTATATATGTGCCACATCTCCTTTATCCATTCATCCAATGATGGACACTTAGGTTGCTTCCATCTCCAGGCTATTGTAAATAGAGCTGCAATGAACATTTTGGTACATGACTTTTTGAATTATGGTTTTCTCAGGGTATATGCCCAGTAGTGGGATTGCTGGGTCATATGGTAGTTCTATTTGTAGTTTTTTAAGGAACCTCCATACTGTTCTCCATAGTGGCTGTACCAATTCACATTCCCACCAGCAGTGCAAGAGTGTTCCCTTTTCTCCACACCCTCTCCAGCATTTATTGTTTCTAGATTTTTTGATGATGGCCATTCTGACTGGTGTGAGATGGTATCTCATTGTAGTTTTGATTTGCATTTCGCTAATGATTAAAGATGTTGAGCATTCTTTCATGTGTTTGTTGGCAATCTGTATATCTTCTTTGGAGAAATGTCTATTTAGGTCTTCTGCCCATTTTTGGATTGGGTTGTATGTTTTTTTGTTATTGAGCTGCATGAGCTGCTTGTAAATTTTGGAGATTAATCCTTTGTCAGTTGCTTCATTTGCAAATATTTTCTCCCATTCTGAGGGTTGTCTTTTGGTCTTATTTATGGTTTCCTTTGCTGTGCAAAAGCTTTGAAGTTTCATTAGGTCCCATTTGTTTATTTTTCTTTTTATTTCCATTGTTCTAGGAGGTGGGTCCAAAGGGATCTTGCTGTGATTTATGTCATAGAGTGTTCTGCCTATGTTTTCCTCTAAGAGTTTGATAGTTTCTGGCCTTACATTTAGGTCTTTAATCCATTTTGAGCTTATTTTTGTGTATGGTGTTAGGGAGTGATCTAATCTCATACTTTTACATGTAGCTGTCCAGTTTTCCCAGCACCACTTATTGAAGAGGCTGTCCTTTTTCCACTGTACATCCCTGCCTCCTTTAAGCCTTATCCATGGATAACATCCCAGCCCTTGGCTTTCTATTCTGGAAAGCTTGTCACAAAAACTACCTGCTCTATCAGGTAGTTTTGATCTTGCCTTTTTTGAGGACATATCAGTTGCCACTATTAACAGTAATGTGTAAATTGGTTTAATTTTCTATTTGGGGGTATCTCTAAATTATAAATAGAGTAATTTTTTTTCAGGGGTCCTTTGGAGTTGATCTTTAAATCAGGCTATTAAAAATGAGTTAGCCTCGGGCTTCCCTGGTGGTGCAGTGGGTGGGAGTTTGCCTGCCGATGCAGGCGACGCGGGTTTGTGCCCCGGTCTGGGAGGATCCCGCATGCCGCGGAGCGGCTGGGCCTGTGAGCCATGGCCGCTGAGCCTGCGCATCCGGAGCCTGTGCTCCACAACGGGCGAGGCCACAATGGTGAGAGGCCCGCGTACCGCCAAAAAAAAAAAGAGTTAGCTTCCACCAAAAGAAAAAAGTAAAACAACAACAACAACAACAAAAATTGGGTAGCCACTATGGAAAACAGTATGGAGGTTTCTCAAAAAGCTAAAAATAGAACTACCATATGACCCAGCAATCCTTCTCCTGAGTATATATCCCAAAAAAAACCCAAAACAGTAACTTGTAAAGATACATGAGCCCCAATGTTCATAGTAGCAGCATTATTTACAATTGTCAAGGTATGGAAACAACCTAAGTATCCATCAACAGATGAATGGATAAAGAAGATGTGGTGTGTGTGTGTGTGTGTGTGTATATATATATACACACACACACACACACACACATACACAATGGAATACTACTCAGCCACTAAAAAGAATGAAATTCTGCCATTTGCAGCAACATGGATGAACTTGAAGGGCATTATGCTAAGTGAAATAAGAGAAAGAAAAATACTGTATGATATCACTTATATGTGGAATCTAAAAAATACAACAAGCTAGTGAATATAACAAAAAAGCAGCAGACTCACAGATATAGAGAACAAACTAGTGGTTACCAGTGGGGAAGGTGGAGTAGGGCAATACAGGGGTGGGAGAGTGGGAGGAATAAACTATAAGATAGACTCAAGGATGTATTGTATAAAATGGGAAATATACCAATATTTTGAAATAACTGTAAATGCATAGTAAATCTCAAAATTGTATAAAAAATAAAAATTTTTTAATTAAAAAAATGAGTTAGTCTCCTCCACCAAAAAAAAAAAAGTAAAACAAAAATGAAGACACGTACCCTGGTTACAGGATTCAACCCAGGGGAATGACAAAGGATAAGAGCTGTGAAGTTGCCCTTTCAGGAAACCAATTCAAATTGAAACAGGAGGCCCAAATTGACTCTAGAAGGAGTCTAGAAAAAAATGGAAATAAAGTAGGTTTATTTGTGACAGGTTGCATTTGTGAGCAATTCTATTGAAATGCTGGCTGCTAGAGGATGTAAAAAGACTTTAAATGTAAACACAAAGAAAACCAAGTGAATTCTTTGAGAAGAGGCAATAAATAACTCTAGGAAAAGCAAAAATTATGTTCAGAGAAAGAAAATAGTATCATGACTTGGCACAGCAGTGAATCATATTTATATAATTACATTAACATAAAGTTAATTCTTAAAAACATGGACATAAATACCATAAGAAACAGATAAGATACTTGAAAGTAGTTGCCTTTGGAAAATGGGGTTCATGTTGCTAGGGTTGGAGGAGCAGCTGTTTGTTTGTTTTGTATTAGTGTAAGCTGCTAACACTATTTGACTTTTAAAACTTTGTACCTCTATGATTTTGATTTAAAAATTAAACATTTAAAATACAACTTTGTATTTCTAGCCCTTTTAGCATAAGTACAAGCTTGGCATGTTTTCCTCAATGTTCGTGGAGCAGTGCTGAAGGAGGGGATTGGCTTTTTAAGCATATGGCCTAGCAAAACTTTGGAGGGATTGGTAGGATGGAGGAAGAGCCTTAGGACTGGGGTTCTGTCTGGAAGAGCCCTGGTCAAATTTTGTTAATAACCTCTGTTGGCATTGATCCAGCCCTGATGAATAAGGAGAGAGGATTTCATCAACCTCAGAGGGCTGAGTTCTGTGTGTTCCTCTGGGCTGCTGAGCTTTTCCTTGCCATTATTAGCTATTGGCCCAAACATAATTCCCATTATGAAAAATGTTCTTCCAGGCCGCCTGGGTGTGCAATGGGCTTGTGTTTAACTCTTGGATGTGTCAAAGCACCTTGTTAGATATAAGGTCTTTGGATGAATATGGATACCAGAGGTTGAGGAACTAGAACACATTTTGAAAAAAAAATGGACAAGGATTTATCTTGAACACCTGTGTGTGAGCAGACATGCTCTATACCTTCTTATTCATCCTTAAAGCAATTTTTCTCAGTTTGCAAAAGAGCACCCAAGGCATGGTGATAAGTTTGGGTTAGTAATGACATTTTTTTCACTTGAATAAGTTTCAAAATCTTATATCAGCTGGCTTTTGTAGCATGGCTAATTATATGCATGCATTAATGTTCTGTCATGCCTTAGTCACTCAAACACAGCAAAAATGCTTCTGGGACTGTAAACTGGTCATTTGAGTTGAGGTATGTGATTTTTTAATGATCTGAAACAATGGAGTTGTTTACACTCAGGTTAAGAATTAAAGGAGAAACACATTCTAGTTTAGGCTCAGATTAAGAAGGAACATGATATGTGTTTGGGGAAAGAAATGAACATTAGTTAAATGTCTACAATGTATCAGGCACTTTACATATATTATTTCATTAATCCCTGCAAAAACCCTGAATTATTCTTAAAGTCAAGAACCGGAAAGGTCATGTGACTTTTCTAAGGACTTCTAGCTAGTAAGTTTCGGAGCTCGAATTTTAAACAAAGTTTGGCTAGAAACCAAAAAAGAAAGACGTTGAACAATTTTTACCAACATAAGTCCACTTGCAACAAAATCACTTGTAAAACCTGTTAAAAAGTGGAAATTGTATGGCTTCCCTGGTGGCGCAGTGGTTGAGAGTCCGCCTGCCGATGCAGGGGACGCAGGTTCGTGCCCCGGTCCGGGAAGATCCCACATGCCGTGGAGCGGCTGGGCCTGTGAGCCATGGCCGCTGAGCCTGCGCGTCCGGAGCCTGTGCGCCGCAACAGGAGAGGCCGCAACAGTGAGAGGCCCGCATACCGCAATAAATAAATAAATAAGTAAAAGTGGAAATTGTAGGGCTCCATTCCCAACCTACTAAATCAGAATTTCTGGGAGAAAGGCCAGGGAATACCCGGTGACTATTATGTACCCCAGAGTTTGAGAACCACTATATGGTAATTGTAAACTGTGCTCCAAATATTTTGCAGAATACATGGTATTACCCTTCAATCAAACTTCCTTCAAGATTAGCCTTGTTTTATCACTTCTATTTCTCATTCTCCATGTATGCAGTCACAATTTTTGGGAACTACATACAGAAAATATCAGAAGATCACATTTTAGACTCAAATGGGGTCACAAAGAATTAGCATTTTCTCCTTAGACTAAGTTTATGAGGTAGTCATACAAAACAACAGCAGAGTGGGAAAATAAGAGCTGAGGAATTTTCTGTGTGTGCATTCAGGGTAAGAACCATGACTGTGCTGCATCTGTTTACTGTGGCCTCTTAACTACTGATACTTGTTTTAACATACAAGCATAGATTTTCTCCCCACCCATTCTGATGGATCAATGGCTGTGTGCTAGTCCTATTTTATTCTTTCTTTCTCTTTCTTCTGTGCTTATGCATAGGTTATTCCTTGAATAGCTTAGAATTTGAGAAGACTGAATGAAAGTTTCCAGAACCCCTGGAAAGGTTATTACCAGAAATTTAATAAAAACCTAAATACAGACAGAAATCAAGTGCAAGGCAAAGTTAAGAAAACATAGGAAAGGGGATGAAAACAATGGGAGAGTTTGTACTGGGCCATTTTTTCCACAAACCCAAATAAAAGGGCCATGCCCTAAATATAACAGAGCAGAAACAACAGGATGAAAAGAGATAAGGGCAATGTATTCTCTTCCTACTGTGTCCCTTTCCAAAAAGGGAAACTTGTTAATGTAGAAAGATGGGAGGTTTAGATTTTGGTACCAGTTTGGGTTTCCTTTTCTAATAACTCAGTGTATTTTAAAATAGGAGAGTGTAAGGTTACCAGTTCAATCTGGGATATTCATTCTGAATTTAACAAATATTTATTGCATGGCTTCTATATTAAAGTCCTCTGAATTTTGAAATACTGAACTCCTACTCAGGGAATCAGGACACACCAGTTCTAATCTCAATTAGTTGTATGACTTCAAAATGGTCACTCATTTCCTCTGACCCTCAATCGCTTTCTCTGTGAAAGTAAAGCAGATAGTACTGAGGCTCTTTCAAGCTCTGTGAGTCTGTGTCTGCATTTACAATTGTGCCACAAGGAAAGTCTGAATATTTTCTTTGGTGGATTAGGAGATTCTGAGTGAGGTTATTATAGTTTGTTTACACTGATGAAAAATTATAATTGTACCAGAAGATACTTAAAGCCAAGTTGATAGTGATTATTTTAGATAATATGTTCAGTTAATAGGAGTCCAATCAAGGCTCCTAGTCAGCATCTGTTTCTGAGACAGTTATCAAGTTAGTTGTTCTGCTAATAAAATAAAATGCTAATGTTTAATGTGTAAAGTGGATAGGAGAAAGTGGTAAAATATTTGCATCCTGATCACCCTGAGGTGAAACCTCCTGTGCATACTATTATATTCCAGTTGTTTCTGAACAGCTTTTTTGAGGTATTTATTGATGTACAGAGAGTTTTATTGATGTACCATAAACTGCACATATTTAAAGTGTACAATCTTACAAGTTTTGACATATGACATATGTCCACATGTTAAATATGACCTATGAATCCATCACTACACTAAAGATACTGAACGTGTACAGCACTCTCAAAAGAACCCTTTTGCCCCTTTGTCATCTCTCCCACCCTTCCCCACAACACCCCATCCTGCTCACCCACCTGGCAGCCAGTGATCTGCTTTCTGTCACTATACATTAGTTTGCATTTATTAGAATTTTATGTAAATAGAATTACATAGTAGTTTGTATTCTTTTTTTGTCTGGTGTCTTAAGCTGAGCACTTATTTTGAGATTCATCCATACTATTGCATGCATCAAGAATTCATTCCTTTTATTGTTAAATAGTATTTCATTGTATGGATATAATATATTTTGTTTTTCTATTGACCTATTGACGGACATTTGGGTTGATGACAGTTTGGGGCTGTTACAAATACAGCTGTTATGGACATCTGTATACAAGTCTTTATATGGACATATACTTTCATTTCTCTTGGATAAATAAACACCAAGGAGTGAAATGGCTGGGTCATATGGCAGGTATATGTTTAACTTTATAAAGAACTTCCAAGCTGTTTTCCAAAGGGACTGTTGCATTTAACATTTCCACCAGCAATGTGTGATCCATTTATCATTATGAAACGATAGTGTGAGTATGGCATATCTTTTTCCATACTTTTTTTTACTTTTAACTTATTTGTGTCTTTATATTTCAAGTAGGTTTTTGGTATGCATCACATACTTGGGTCTCAAATTTTTATTCAATATGATAATCTCTGCCTTTTAATTGAGGTATTTAGATTATTTATACATCATGTACATCATTAATATGGCAAGATTTAAATCAACCTCCTATTTAATTTCTCTTTGTCCTATATGCTTTTTGTTCCCCTTTTCCTCTTTTTCTGCCTTCTTTCGGATAAGCTGGGTATTTTCTTTGATTCCAGTTTATCTCCTTTGTTAGCTTTTTTGATAACAATTCTTATTCTGTGTTCTGTTATTTTAAGGGATTCTTTAGGATTTATAGTATACATGTTTAACTTACCACATTTATCTTCAAGTGATAATATATCATTTCAAATGATTTTATAAGGACCTCATAACAGTTTACTTCCATTACCTCCCTATTAGTCTGTGTGCTATTACAGTTATACGTTTTACTTCTACGTATCTTATAAATCCCACATCCCACTGTTATTATTTTTACTTACGCAATTATCTTTTTTTTTTTTTTTTTTTTTTGAGGTACGCGGGCCTCTCACTGTTGTGGCCTCTCCCGTTGCGGAGCACAGGCTCTGGACGCGCAGGCTCAGTGGCCATGGCTCACGGGCCCAGCCGCTCTGCGGCATGTGAGATCTTCCCGGACTGGGGCACGAACCCGCGTCCCCTGCATCGGCAGGCGGACTCTCAACCACTGCGCCACCAGGGAAGCCCCGCAATTATCTTTTAAAGATATTTAAATAATAAAATACCTTTATTGCCTTTGTGTAGATCTCAATTTCCAGTTGGTATCATTTTTCTTTGACCTGAAGGGCTTCTTAAAACACTTCTTGTAGTACAAGATTACTGCTTATGAATTATTTCAGTTTTTGGATATTGGAAAAAGCCTTTATGTAACATTTATTTTTGGAAAGATATTTTCACTGGGTATGGAATTCAAGATGGACAGAGTTCTTTTGCTCTTTCAGAAATTTAAAAATCGTGCTTCGCTGAGTTTCCACTGGCATTGTTTTTGACAAGAAAGCTGCTATCATCCTTATCTGCATTCCTCTGTATATAATGTAACACTTTTCTCTGGCTGCTTATAAAATTTCCTCATTATCACCAGTTCTTGGGCAATTTGGTTATGATGTACCTTGGGGTAGTATTCTTTCCATTTCTCATTCTTGGGGTTTTTGAACTTTGTGAAGGTTTATAGTTTTCATAAATTTGAAAATTTTTTGTTCACCATTTCTTTATCTTTTTCTGGTTCCTACCTTCCTGCAAACTCCAATTATGCATATATTAAGTCACTTGAAGTTGTACCACAGTTTACTGACTTTTACTGTCTAATTTTTTAGTCTTTTTTTCTCTCTGTTTCATTTTGGATATCTATTACTATGTTCATTAAACTTAATCCTAAATTCATTAAACTTCCACACTGTTTAATCTGTAATAACCCCATTAATGTTTTTTTCATCTAGGTTTTACTTCTAGGATTTATTTTTGTTTTTTTGTCACTAGAAGTTTGATATGGGTCTTTTTTTATACCTTCATCTCTCTATTTAGAATGTTTAATTTTTCCTCTTGCTTTTTGAACATAGGAAATATAGTATAATGATTTTCCAATGTCCTTGTCAGTTAATTTTAACATCTCTGTCAGTTCTGGGTCAGTTTTGGCTTAGTTTTTCTCCTTATTATAGGTTTTCCTGTTTCTTTTCATGCCTGGCAATTTTTGATTGGATGCAAGATACTGTGTTTTACCTTGTTGGATGCTGGATATTTTTGTATTCCTATAACTATTTTGGGGTTTTGTTCTGGGACACAGTTAAGTAATATGGAAATCATTTGATCCTTTCTGTCACTGCTTACAAGATTTATCAGGCAAGACCTGAGAAGTGTTTTGCCTAAGTCTAATTATTTTCAACTACTGAAGCAAGACTATTCTCAGTATTCTATCCAATGGTTCATGAACTATGAGTTTTTCCTCTCCGGTAGGGGATGGATCTAGTCCTATTCCCTAGTTTATCCTGCTGGTCCTGGCCCCATTTTGGGATCTGAGTGCTGTTGTCTCTAATCTTTTTGAGTATTTCTTTTCCTAGATTCAAAACAGTTTCTGCACATGTATGCCCTGATCATTATTTGGCTGAATACTTGAGGAAGACCCTCTGCCAATCTAGAGAAAACTCTCTTTGCAGACCTCTCCTCTCCAGTATTCTGCCTTCCAAATGTAAGTGCCTTGGTTTCTCTAGATTCTCAGTTCCATCTCAACTCCAGAGCTTTGCAGACTCTGCCTGTGTTTCTCCTCAGTGTGCAATGGTCCAGAAACTCTCTCAAAGCAACAAATCTTGGCAATCCTAGGGTTCCCTCATTTGTTTGCCATCTCTTTGAGATCACTATCTTTCATTGCCTGATATCCAATAACTTGAAAATCATTTCTTAACTTACTCTGATTTTATTTTTTGTTTGTTTGTTTCAGGCAAGGGCATAAATTCAATTCTTATTACTACTTCTTAGCCAGAACCAGAAGTCTTCTCTGCTTTCGTTCTTTTAAAAAAGAGCAACCTGACTATACTAAATAGAAGAGAAGGTAGGAGCACAGAAATCACTTAGGAAAAAAATTCTACAGCATTTTGGAGAAAGAAATAACCCTAATTAGTATAAATGAGCAAATGTTTGTTTAAATATATAAATGAAACAGGAAAGACTTTGGAACTCCATCTTGCAGAAAGGCTCAAGAGTAGCTTCCAGAAATATACCATTTACAAGCATGCCAATATCATTATTTTTATATATTCTCAATGCAAAATAGAAGAGGGAAAATATCATCCCAGTCATAAAGCTCTGTGTAGTCTTAAAACATGTGACTATTTCCCCTGCCCCAATGTGGCTGTGTGGATCCATTTACTATGCACTGGGTAACTGCATCTAAGGGCACTGCAGATGACAATGAGGTTTTTGTTTTCTTTTGTTTTTCTTAACATCTTTATTGGAGTATAATTGCTTTACAATGTTGTGTTACTTCCTGCTGTATAACAAAGTGAATCAGCTATACGTATACATATATCCCCATATCTCCTACCTCTTTGTGTCTCCCTCCCACCCTCCCTATCCCACCCCTTTAGGTGGACACAAAGGACTGAGCTGATCTCCCTGTGCTATGCAGCTGCTTCCCACTAGCTACTGATTTTACATTTCGTAGTGTATATATGTCCATGCCACTTTCTCACTTCATCCCAGCTTACTCTTTCCCCTCCCGGTGTCCTCAAGTCCATTCTCTATGCCTGAATCTTTATTCCTGTCCTGCCCCTAGGTTCTTCAGAACGAATTTTTTTTTAGATTCCGTATATATGTGTTAGCACACAGTATTTGTTTTTCTCTTTCTGACTTAATTCACTCTCTATGACAGACTCTAGATCTATCCACCTCACTAAAAATAACTCAAATTTCGTTTTGTTTCTTTTTATGGCTGAATAACATTCCATGTATTTATGTGCCATATCTTCTTTATCCATTCATTTGTTGATGGATACTTAGGTTGCTACCATGTCCTGGCTAATGTAAATAGTGCTGCAATGAATATTGTGGTACATGACTCTTTTTTTTTTTTTTTTTTTTTTTGAGGTACGCGGGCCTCTCACTGTTGTGGCCTCTCCCGTTGCGGAGCACAGGCTCCGGACGTGCAGGCTCAGCAGCCATGGCTCACGGGCCCAGCCGCTCCGCGGCACGTGGGATCTTCCCGGACCAGGGCACGAACCCGTGTCCCCTGCATCGGCAGGCGGACTCTCAACCACTGCGCCACCAGGGAAGCCCCACGACTCTTTTTGAATTACTGTTTTCTCAGGGTATATACCCAGTAGTGGTATTGCTGGGTCATATGGTAGTTCTACTTTTAGTTTTTTAAGGAACCTCCATACTGTTCTCCATAGTGGCTGTACCAATTTACATTCCCATCAACAGTGCAAGAGGGCTCCCTTTTCTCCACACCCTCTCCTCCATTTATTGTTTGTAGACTTTTTGATGATGGCCATTCTAACCGGTGTGAGGTGATACTTCATTGTAGTTTTGATTTGCATTTCTCTAATGATTAGTGATGTTGAGCATCCTTTCATGTGTTTGTTGGCAATCTGGATATGTTCTTTGGAGAAATGTCTATTTAGGTCTTCTGCCCATTTTTGGATTGGGTTGTTTGTTTTTTTGATATTGAGCTGCATGAGCTGCTTGTAGATTTTGGAGATTAATCTTCTGTCAGTTGCAAATTTTTTCTCTCATTCTGAAGGGTTGTCTTTTCATCTTGTTTATGGTTTCCTTTGCTGTGCAAAAGCTTTTAAGTTTCATTAGGTCCCATTTGTTTATTTTTGTTTTTATTTCCATTGCTCTAGGAGGTGGGTCAAAAAGGATCTTGCTGTGATTTATGTCACAGAGTGTTCTGCCTATGTTTTCCTCTAAGAGTTTGATAGTGTCTGGCCTTACCTTTAGGTCTTTAATCCATTTTGAGTTTATTTTTGTGTATGGTGTTAGGGAGTGTTCTAATTTCATTCTTTTCCATGTAGCTGTCCAGTTTTCCCAGCACCACTTATTGAAGAGGCTGTCTTTTCTCCATTGTATATTCTTGCCTCCTTTATCAAAGATAAGGTGACCATATGTGTGTGGGTTTATCTCTGGGCTTTCTATCCTGTTTCACTCATCTATATTTCTGTTTTTGTGCCAGTACCATACTGTCTTTTGTTTTTAATTTAATTTATTTTTTTATAAAGCAGGTTCTTACTAGTCATCCATTTCATACACATCAGTGTATACATGTCAATCCCAATCTCCCAATTCATCACACCCCCACGCCCACCCCCTACCACTTTCCCCCCTGGGTGTCCATACGTTTGTTCTCTACATCTGTGTCTCAATTTCTGCTGTGCAAACCGGTTCATCTGTACCATTTTTCTAGGTTCCACATATATGCATTAATATATGATATTTGTTTTTCTCTTTCTGACTTCCTTCCTTCTGTATGACAGTCCCTAGAACCATCCACGTCTCTACAAATGATCCAGTTTTGTCCCTTTTTACGGCTGAGTAATATTCCATTGTATATATGTATCACATCTTCTTTATCCATTTGTCTGTGGATGGGCATTTAGGTTGCTTCTATGACCTGGCTGTTGTAAACAGTGCTGCAATGAACATTGGAGTGCATGTGTCTTTTTGAATTATGAGTACCATACAATCTTGATGACTGCAGCTTTGTAGTATAGTCTGAAGTCAGGGAGCTGGATTCCTCCAGTTCCGTTTCTCTTTCTCAAGACTGCTTTGGCTATTCAGGGTCTTTTGTGTTTCCATACAAATTGTGAATTGTTTTGTTCTAGTTCTGTGAAAAATGCCATTGGTAGTTTGATAGGGATTGCATTGAATCTGTAGATTGCTTTGGGTAGTATAGTCATTTTCACAATGTTGAGTCTTGCAATCCAAGAACATGGTATAGCTCTCCATCTGTGTGTATCATCTTTAATTTTTCATCAGTGTCTTATAGTTTTCTGAAGACAGGTCTTTTGTCTCCTTAGGTAGGTTTATTCCTAGGTATTTTATTCTTTTTGTTGCAGTGGTAAATGGGAGTGTTTCCTTAATTTCTCTTTCAGTTTTGGCAATGAGGTTTTGAAAGCCTTCACGAGACCCAAGTCTCATCTTTGCAGAATGACGTAAGAGCTCATTACTGTTGATGAATTTTAAATAGAACAATCATTTTGATTGCTTAAGTCTGACTCAGTAAGCCTGCAAAAGCATTTCTCCCATCATGCTGAATCCTCAACAAATCTCAGGATTCTACCAGACATTTTCATGAGAAAATATGAAAAATATCCAGAGTTTCACATATTACCACCAGGCCAAAATGACTCTTTTTTCTATGCCATGGTCTATGGGCATTAAATAGAAAGAAAGAGTACTAGAGAATAAAGTTAGGGATATTAAAATTAAACCTCGAATTTCATAGTTGGTTCTTACACTTCCTTTCTGCTTTTCATATATTTACTCTCATTTCCCATTACCTTTTCTGAATTCTTTTTTTATCTTTTAAAAAGTATTTATGGTACCTCAAATTCTTTAGGAAAGAAATGGACAATAATACATGCACTGCATGTAAACAGCATTCTAGTCTATTATAGCAGGTGGCTGACCTGTTTGGAGGGCAGACACTTCACATCTTCAGCAACTAGAGAATCAGTCATAGCTTAATGTGATTCTAGAACTATAAACACCTTAGTGATTTCGTGGTCTAGAGATGGTAAGGTTCTGGCATAAGGGCCCTCATTCCTCTATACCATGCTTATGGCTAATTTATCACAAAACATTCTCCCACTGCATCAGGTTTCATCTTCACTGTCTCAACTCAGTATCCCAGTTAGCTACTACCAACCACTCAAAGTAGGACTGTAAAATAAATCCTATTTGCAATTCAGCACCTAGTCCATTCTCTTACTGTTACAGATATGGGAACAGAGGCTTCCAAGCAGCTACAGGGCTTAGACTGATCCCTAACTCTGAGCACAGTCATTCCAGAATGTCTCCATAGTCCTAGAGGGCCAAATATTTTCATGTGAATACACAATGACAAAGTAGATATGTAGAAACAAGATGACAGAGCTGGCCTGGAAAGAAAGATTAAGAGACTTTCATCCTGTTCTGCTTGTTGCCAGACTGAAAATTTACCAAAAGAACAAAAAGATTTTCAACTGATTTAGAAACTAATCTTGTTTGTCAAGCAACCCAGAAAGAAAGGGTAGCATGAAATGTTTGTTTGCTTGTTTTTCTTTTTGTTTTTTTCTTATCCAGCTTTATATAGAGGCAGAAAAGAAGAATATACATATAAAAGTATTTCAGAGTCATTGGAAGTCTCCACCCACTTAAAAACCCTTCTCTCATTATCAGGTCTTGATATGTGACATTCCTTTAGTAGGTCTATAGCTTATCATTACTCACTGAATGACTATATCAAAAAACAAATTCCTGTGGAGAGAAGGAATTCTTGGTTAAGGTGTCATCAAGCATCAACAGATTATTTTCTCAGGGAAGTTTGTATAAAGAGGGGAAAAAAGAAAGAAAATACATAGTGACAGACGTGAAAAAGGAGGCCAAGTGAGTTGCCAAAGGTCTTTCAGGTGAAATTGAATTTTGAATCCTAAATTCCTTGACCTGATTCACATTACACTCTCCTGCACTGCACACAACCCCGGCAGTTCTTCAGAGACCCTTTCTATGACCAAAAACTATCACTCAAAGTTCCAGATAAAAATCACTAATATTAAGGGAACACTTATGCGCTAGGCTATATGCTTAGTTTCTTATGTGTATTACCTCACTTAGTACTCAAAGAAAGCTTATGAAGTTCATTCTTTTATTATCCCTACTTTGCAGATAAGAAAATCGAGTCTTAGAGAAGTTAAGTAATTTGCCTAGGGACTTCTGGCTAGAAAGTGACAGAGCAGAGATTTGAAGCACAATCCATCTGATTGCAAGCCAAACTTCTAATCACTACAGTAATCTACTTTCAGTTGTTCCAGGGCCGAACAGAAGAATCTTCACCTGGATTTGTATGTTCCTCAGTATTAAGAACACAATTATGGGACAATACATAAAAATTCTGAAGAATTCTTATTCTTTCTTCAGTTTTGCTAAAAATCCACAAAACATGTGAAAGGACATCTGATGTAAGATTATGAGAGACAACTTACTGCAGAAATCAACCACTAATCAAAGGCCCTTGATCAAGCTGACCCTTGCAGGGAGGGCAGGGATTTTAACATTTAGTTGTTCTCTTGGGCTTGTTTACTGGAGGTATGCCAAATCTTAGGCCAACTGTCCCATCTTCAATAGTTGATCAAAAATGAGAAGTCTGACCAACTTCTGTTCTTGGATTTGCAAAGACCTGAACTGAGTTACAGACACTTCATCCATTAAAGCCATTCATTCAAATGACATTTATTTGAACACCTACTAAGTTCTAGAAATGATGCTAAGTTTTGAGGATTCAAAGGTAGAATGATATGATCACAGAATTCAAGAGCTTCCTCAAGTGACAGGCTGATTGCATCATAAGTAATAACAAAACTAAGGGTAATTGTTATCATAGAAATCAATACACCCTGCAGTGCAAGTATCAGAAGATGGGTTCCTGCCCTAGTCCATCAGGGCGATAAAAGGATACCATAGACTGGGTGGCTTATAAACAATAAAAACTCATTTCTCACATTTCTGGAGCCCGGGAGTTCAAGGTTAAGGTGCCAGCAGATTTGGCGTCTGGTGAGGGCCCACTTTCTGTTTTACAGACAGCTGTCTTCTGTGTCCTAACATGGTGGAAGGGACACGGGAGCTCTCCAGAGCCTCTTTTATAAGGGCATTAATCTCATTCATGAGGGCTCTGCCTTG
Organism: Mesoplodon densirostris; assembly: GCF_025265405.1. Taxonomy (NCBI): domain Eukaryota; kingdom Metazoa; phylum Chordata; class Mammalia; order Artiodactyla; family Ziphiidae; genus Mesoplodon; species Mesoplodon densirostris. Next base: position 119,551,039 of record NC_082661.1, read on the forward strand.
ATGACCTCATCACCTCCTAAAGGCTCCAGCTCCAAATACCATCACATTGGGGATCAGGATTTCAAAACATGAACCTTGAGGGGGAAGACAACATTTAGTCTATAGAAGTTCCTAAGTCTTCCAACACAGTCTGGGAAGGCAAGAGAGAATATCCATAGAAGGCTTAGGCAGAAGACATGTCTCTATTTCTCTCTTCTGGGAAGTGCTACAAAAAAGATAAAATCACAAAGGGTAGAGGGTGAAGTTACCACCCAGGAAAAGGCATTACTAACTCTCAAAGTTGGTAAGGGCTATTCTTGTCTATGAGGGAAGTATTAAGACCCTAAATCTCTAATTACACAGCAATTTAAACATGTAAGTTCAATGATCCCAGGTCTCTCTCTGTGAATTCATATAAAATCACTTAATATTAATATTTTCATCATTTGTCCCAAGCTGCAACTGCTAATGGAGACTTCTGGTTCCTTGCAAGATTCCTCAAAAAGGTGATGGAAAGTGTGGAATTAGATAGTAGTGAAGGTTGCACAACATTAAGAATATACTAAAAGTCACAAGTGTACACTTTAAAACTATTAAAATGCTGAATCTTACATTATGTAAATTTTATCTAAAAAAAAAAATTCCCTAAAAACATTTTCAAAACTCAAAGGATGTTTTTAAAATGCTTACAAAAAGAGTCCAACACGCTTGCTCACTTCTGGCTTCTACTACATGTCACTGCTTTTCAAATTTTTAAAAATCCAAGTAATAAAATAATTCAGACATGCAGAAAACTGCACAAAATATCCACCATCCAAAATCATATCACCACCAAAAATCAAGAATTATTAACATTTTGCCATTTTCAGATTATTTTCACTTAAGTTTTTTTCCATTAAAAATCAAATGTAACTTACAGTTGAAGACTTTCCCCATCTCATTCTCTGCTCTCTCCAAACACAGCGATTTTTCTGAAATTGTTATGCTTTCCTTCTGTAACACATTTAAAAATATTAACCACATGTAAGTTTTTTCACAGATTGTATACAATACCATTTCACAAGTTTAAATTTTTTTTTAAACATCGTTATTGGAGTATAATTGCTTTACAGTGTTGTGATAGTTTCTGCTGTATAACAAAGTGAACCAGCTATATACATACGTATGTCCCCATATACCCTCCTTCTTGCATCTCCCTCCCACCCTCCTTATCCCACCCCTCTAGGTGGTCGCAAAGCACCAAGCTGATCACCCTGTGCTATGCGGCTGCTTCCCACTAGCGATCTACTTTACATTTGGTAGTGTATATATGTCAATGCTACTCTCTTACTTCGCACCAGCTTACCCTTCCCCCTCCCCGTGTCCTCAAGTCCATTCTCTATGTCTGTGTCTTTATTTCTGTACTGCCCCTAGGTTCATCAGAACCATTCTTCCTTTAGATTTGCTACATATGTGTTAGCATATGCTATTTGTTTTTCTCTTTCTGACTTACTTCACTCTGTATGACAGACTCTAGGTCCATCCACCTCACTAAGAACAACTCAATTTCATTTCTTTTTATGACTGAGTAATATTCCACTGTATATACATGCCACATCTTCTTTATCCATTCATCTGTTGATGGGCACTTAGGTTGCTTCCATGTCCTGGCTATTGTAAATAGTGCTGCAATGAACATTGGGGTGTATGTGTCTTTTTAAATTATGGTTTTCTCAGGGTATATGCCCAGTAGTGGGACTGCTGGGTCATATAGTAGTTCTAGTTTTAGTTTTTTAAGGAACCTCCATACTGTTCTCCATAGTGGCTGTACCAATTTACTTTGCCACCAACAGTGCAAGAGGGTTCCCTTTTCTCCACACCCTCTCCAGCATTAATTGTTTGTAGATTATTTGATGATGGCCATTCTGACTGGTGTGAGGTGATACCTCACTGTAGTTTTGATTTGCATTTCCCTAATGATTAGTGATGCTGAGCATGTTTTCATGTGTTTCTTGGCAACCTGGATATGTTCTTTGGAGAAATGTCTATTTAGGTCTTCTGCCCATTTTTGGATTGGGTTGTTTGTTTTTTTGATATTGAGCTGCATGAGCTGCTTGTAGATTTTGGAGATTAATCTTCTGTCAGTTGCAAATTTTTTCTCTCATTCTGAAGGGTTGTCTTTTCATCGTGTTTATGGTTTCCTTTGCTGTGCAAAAGCTTTTAAGTTTCATTAGGTCCCATTTGTTTATTTTTGTTTTTATTTCCATTGCTCCAGGAGGTGGGCCAAAAGGATCTTGCTGTGGTTTATGTCATAGAGTGTTCTGCCTATGTTTTCCTCTAAGAGTTTTATATTGTCTGGACTTACATTTAGTTCTTTAATCCATTTTGAGTTTATTTTTGTGTATGGTGTTAGGGAGTGCTCTAATTTCATTCTTTTCCATGTAGCTGTCCAGTTTTCCCAGCACCACTTATTGAAGAGGCTGTCTTTTCTCCATTGTATACACTTGCTTACTTTATCAAAGATTAGGTGACCATATATGCGTGGGTTTACTCTGGACTTTTTATCCTGTTCCATTGATCTATATTTCTGTTTTTGTGCGAGTACCATACTGCCTTGATGACTGTAGCTTTGTAGTATAGTCTGAAGTCTGGGAGGCTGATTCCTCCATTTCCGTTTTTCTTTCTCAAGATTGTTTTGCCTATTGAGGGTATTTTGTGTTTGCATTCAAACTGTGAAATTTCTTGTTCTGGTTCTGTGAAAAATGCCATTGGTAGTTTGACAGGGATTGCATTGAATCTGTAGATTGCTTTGGGTAGTAGAGTCATTTTCACAATGTTGATTCTTCCAATCCAAGAACATAGTATATCTCTCCATCTGTGGTATAATCTTTAATTTCTTCCACCAGTGTCTTATAGTTTCCTGCATACAGTTCTTTTGTCTCTTTAGGTAGGTTTATTCCTAGGTATTTTATTCTTTTTGTTGCAGTGGTAAACGGGAGTGTTTCCTTAATTTCTCTTTCAAATTTTTCATCATTAGTGTATAGGAATGCAAGAGATTTCTGTTCATTAATTTTGTATCCTGCTACTCTACCAAATTCATTGATTAGCTCTAGTAGTTTTCTGGTAGCATATTTAGGATTCTCTATGCATAGTATCATGTCATCTGCAAACAGTGACAGTTTTCCTTCTTTGTTTCCAATTTGGGTTCCTTTTAATTCTTTTTCTTCTCTGATTGCTGTGGCTAAAACTTCCAAAACTATATTGAATAATAGTGGTGAGAGTGGGCAACCTTGTCTTGTTCCTGATCTTAGTGGAAATGGTTTCACTTTTTCACACTTGAGAACGATGTTGGGTGTGAGTTTGTCATATATGGTCTCTATTATGTTGAGGTAGGTTCCCTCTATGTGTACTTTCTGGAAAGTTTTTTTTTTTTTATCACAAATGGGTGTTGAATTTTGTCAAAACCTTTTTCTACATCTATTGAGGGGATCATATGGTTTTTCTCCTTCAGTTTGTTAATATGGTGTATCACATTGATTGATTTGCGTATACTGAAGGATCCTTGCATTCCTGGGATAAACCTCACTTGATCATGGGGTATGATCCTTTTAATGTGCTGTTGGATTCTGTTTGCTAGTATTTTGTTGAGGACTTTTGCACCTACGCTCATCAGTGATATTGGCCTGTAGTTTTCTTTTTTTGTGACATCTTTTTCTGGTTTTGATATAAGGGTGATGGTGGCCTCGCAGAATGAGTTTGGGAGTGTTTCTACCTCTGCTATATTTTGGAAGAGTTGGAGAAGGACAGGTGTTAGTGCTTCTCTAAATGTTTGATAGAATTCACCTGTGAAGCCATCTGGTCCTGGGCTTTTGTTTGTTGGAAGGTTTTTAATCACAGTTTCAATTTGAGTGCTTGTGAAATGTGTGTTTGTATTTTCTATTTCTTCCTGGTTCAGTCTCAGAAGGTTGTGCTTTTCTGAGAAGGTGTCCATTTCTTCCAGGTTGTCCATTTTATTGGCATATAGTTGCTTGTAGTAATCTTTCATGATCCTTTGTATTTCTGCCATGCCAGTTGTTACTTCTTCTTTTTCATTTCTAATTCTGTTGATATGAGTCTTCCCCCCTTTTTTCTTGAGTCTGGTTTATCAATTTTGTTTATCTTCTCAAAGAACCAGCTTTTAGTTTTATTGATCTTTGCTACTGTTTTCTTCATTTCTTTCATTTATTTCTGATCAGATCTTTATGATTTCTTTCCTTCTGCTAACTTTGGAGTTTTTTTGTTCTTCTTTCTCTAATTGCTTTAGGTGTAAGGTTATGTTGTTTATTTGAGATGTTTCTTGTTTCTAGAGATAGGATTGTATTGTTATAAACTTCCCTCTTAGAACTGCTTTTGCTGCATCCCATTCGTTTTTGGTCATTGTCTTTTCATCGTCATTTGTTTCTAGGTATTTTTAGATTTCCCATTTGATTTCCTCAGTGATCTCTTGGTTATTTAGTAGCATATTGTTTAGCCTCCATGTGTTTGTATTTTTTACAGTTCTGTTTCCTGTAATCGATATCTAGTCTCATAGCGTTGTGGTTGGAAAAGATACTTGATACAATTTCAATTTTCTTAAATTTACCAAGGCTTGATTTGTGACCCAAGATATGATCTATCCTGGAGAATGTTCCATGAGCACTTGAGAAGAAAGCGTATTGTGTGGTTTTTGGATGGAATGTCCTATAAATATCTATTAACTCCATCTTGTTTTTTTTTTTTCTTTTTGCGGTATGCGGGCCTCTCACTGTTGTGGCCTCTCCCGTTGCGGAGCACAGGCTCCGGATGCGCAGGCCCAGCGGCCATGGCTCACGGGCCCAGCCGCTCCGCGGCACACGGGATCCTCCCAGACCGGGGCACGAACCCGTATCCCCTGCATCGGCAGGCGGACTCCCAACCACTGCGCCACCAGGGAGGCCCTAACTCCATCTTGTTTAATGTGTCATTTAAAGCTTGTGTTTCCTTATTTATTTTCATTTTGGATGATCTGTCCATTGGTGAAAGTTGGGTGTTAAAGTCCCCTATTGATTGTGTTACTGTTGATTTCCCCTTTTATGGGTGTTATCATTTGCCTTATGTATTGAGGTGCTCCTATGTTTGGTGCATAAATATTTACAATTGTTATATCTTCTTCTTGGATTCATCCCTTGATCATTATGTAGTGTCCTTGACTCTTGTAATAGTCTTTATTTTAAAGTCTATTTTGTCTGATATGAGAGTTGCTACTCCAGCTTTCTTTTGATTTCCATTTGCATGGAATATCTTTTTCCATCCCCTCACTTTCAGTCTATATGTGTCCCTAGGTCTGAAGTGGGTCTCTTGTAGACAGCATATATACGGGTCTTGTTGGGTTTTTTTAATTAATTAATTAATTAATTAATTAATTATGGCTGTGTTGGGTCTTTGTTTCTGAGCGAGGGCTTTCTCTAGTTGCCGCAAGCGGGGGCCAGTCTTCATCGTGGTGTGCTGGCCTCTCACTATTGCGGCCTCTCTTGTTGCGGAGCACAGGCTCCAGACGCGCAGGCTCAGTAATTGTGGCTCACGGGCCTAGTTGCTCCGCGGCATGTGGGATCTTCCCAGGCCAGGGCTCGAACCCATGTCCCCTGCATTTCCAAGCAGATTTTCAACCGCTGCCCCACCAGGGAAGCCCCGGATCTTGTTTTTTTTCATCCATTCAGCCAGTCTATGTCTTTTGGTTGGAGCATTTAATCCATTTACATTTAAGGTAATTATCAATATGTATGTTCCTATTACCATTTTCTTAATTGTTTTGGGTTTGTTATTGTAGTTCTTTTCCTTCTCCTGAGTTTCCTGCCTGGAGAAGTTCCTTTAGCATTGTTGTAAAGCTGGTTTGGTGGTGCTGAATTCTCTAAACTTTTGCTTATCTGTAAAATTATTAATTTCTCTGTCCAATCTGAATGAGATCCTTGCTGGGTACAGTAATCTTGGTTGCAGGTTTTTCCGATTCCTCACTTTAAATATGTCCTGCAACTCCCTTTTGGCTTGCAGAGTTTCTGCTGAAAAATCAACTGTTAACCTTACAGAGAGTCCCTTGTATGTTATTAGTTGCTTTTCTCTTGCTGCTTTTAATATTTTTTCTTTGTATTTAATTTTTGATAGTTTGATTAATATGTGTCTCAGCGTGTTTCAGTTTGTGTTTATCCTGTATGGGACTCTCTGTGCTTCCTGGACTTGATTGACTATTTCCTTTTCCATGTTAGGGAAGTTTTCAACTATCATCTGTTCAAATATTTTCTCAGACTCTTTGGTTTTCTCTTCTTCTGCGACCCCTACAATTCGAATGTTGTTGTGTTTAATGTTGTCCCAGAGGTCTGTGAGATTGTCCTCAATTCTTTACATTGTTTTTTCTTTACTCTGATCCCTGGCAGTTATTTCCACCATTTTATCTTCCAGCTCACTTACGCGTTCTTCTGCCTCAGCTATTCTGTTATTGATTCCTTCTAGAGTATTGTTAATTTCAGAGTGTGTGTTGTTCATTACAGTTTGTTTGCTCTGTGTCTTTTCTAGATCCTTGGTATGTTTCTTGTATTTTCTCCATTCTGTTTCAGAGATTTTGGATCATCTTTACTATCTTTACTCTGAAGTCTTTTTCAGGTAGGTTGTCTATTTTGTCTTCATGTATTTGGTCTTGTAGGTTTTAACCTTGCTCCTTTGCCTGTAACAAATTTTTTATCTTTTCATTTTTTTTTTTTTGATGGGTGGTGCTGTATTCCTGTCTTACTGGATGTTTGGTCTGAGACGTCCAGCACTGGAGTTTGCAGACAGTTGGATAGAACTGGGTCTTGGTGCGGAGATGAGGACCGCCGGGTGGCCTCACTCTGATTGATATTCCCTCGGGTCTGAGGTTCTCTGTTAGTCCAGCACTTTGTACTCGGAGCTCCCACCACAGGGGCGCAGGCCTGATGTCTGGCCTGGGAACCAGTATCCTTTAAGCTTCGTGGCATGGTAAAAAAAAAAAAAAAAAAAAAAGAAAGGAAGAAAGAAAAAAAGCAGTACAATATCAAAGAATAAAAAAACAAAATAAAATTAGAAAGATAAAAAATATATTAGGAAAAATAAAACTATATTTGAAACAACTGCAACAAGGTAAAATAAAACCACAACAGAAAAAAGAAAAAAAAAGGGGGGGGGGTTGGGGAACAAGCCAAAAGGAGAGATTACTAACAAAGTATAAAGAATAAAATAAAATTAGAAAAATAAAAGATTTACTAAGAAAAATAAAAATATAAAAGAATCAACAACAATCAATCAACAAGGTAAAACAGGACCCTAATCTAAAAGAGGAAAAAAGAGAGAGAAAAAAAAAAAAGCCCTGGCTCTGGGGGCAGAGTTTTGGCAGCGGGTGGAACTTAGGCAGGGGCGGGGTTTTGGGTGGGGCAGGACCTAGGGGGGTGGGGGGTGACGTTTGAGCACGGCGTGGGGCCTAGGCAGGGTGATGTTCAAGCATGGGGCAGACCTCTGTTTAGGACCTGTGCAGAAGGGGAGAGTCAGCATGTGGAAAGGAGGCTCTCTGGAGTGTGGAGTTCCGGAGTTTAGACCTACGGCCCTGAGTGAGGGTGTGGTTTAGGCCTAGCTCATGGGATGGAGTCTCCAACTGTGGAGGCAGGGCCCTGGGTGGCGGTGTAGGGGCAGGGCTTGGGTTCTGTGGGCAGGAGGGAGGCTCTGAGGGCAGAGGATTAGGCCTGGGAGCCCAACAGGGTTCCTGGTGCCTAAGTGGACAGGGAAAGCATTGGCCCTGTTCCCTTCCATTCCTTTACATCCCTCCCCCACCATCTCCCCCAGGGTCTCCCCTGTTGCCGCTGGACCCCTAACCATGGGTGGGTCCCACTGGGCATAGGACCTCCTTCCCTCCCTCAGCCACCCCTCAGGGGTGCTGGTTGCGGAGGTCTGGCCTTTACTTTCGCTCCCCCTTTCCCCCCTCCCCACTCCCTCAGGACCCGGGCAGCTGGAGGGGGCCTAAGTGGGCAGAGGATCAGGCCCAGGATCTCAACAGGTTCTTGGGTGTCCACGTGGGCAAGGGAAACCTGGCCACGCTCCCTTTTGATCCTCTGCCCTCCCAATGGTTCCCCAATTTCCCCCTTCGGGCTTGGGATCCCTTCCCCTCCCCTAGCCGCCCCTCAGGGGTGCCAGTCCTGTCCCTCCTCCACTTCTCCTCCCCCTTCACTCCCCCTATGCCCCATGTCCTACCCAGTCGCTGGGGGTTCCTCCCGTCCCCTTAGGTGTCCATGGTCCCCCACCGGTGCCTGGTAGGTGCCCTAGTTGCAAGGAGACGCAAATTCCACATCCTCCTATTATGCCATTTTGACTCCGCCCCCCACAAGTTTAAATTTGATAAATGATATCCTACCACACACAAATTTTTATTCCATATTATATTTTCAAGATTTTTTTTGAAACAGGTAAATGTACTTATTAATTCAGTTTAACTGCTGTATACTATTCCATCATGTGTATATACAAGTGTTTATCCATCCCTTATTGATGGACATGTACATTGCTTCCAAATATTCGCTACTGCAAAAAAGATAGCAGTCATCATCACTGTTATGTCATGATATGCACATTTCTTTGAATTTCTCAAAAATGTACACGTGAAATAAAATTGTTAAGATATTACCAAATGCCTCTCCAAAGAGGTCATTGCTATTTTCTCACATGTTCTCCCACATTTATTATATTTATACTCTTTATTTTTATCTCCCGATTTTATATTTCATTAATTATTAGTGAGTGTGACCATCTTTTCTTAAGGTTTTGGCCATTTGTGTTTCTTCCTCTGCAAATTAGTTCATAACTTCTGCCCATTTTCTGTCTGTTGTTTGTCCCTCTTACTAATTTGTGGAAATTCTTTATATATTCTGAGTTCTACTCTTTTGATTATACATAGACACATAATAAAAAATTTTAACGTACACATAACCAAATTTATCAATCTTTATGGTTTCTACCTTTGCATCTTATTTAAGAACTTCTTTCCTGACTTGTCACAAAGACATTATTCTATATTTTATTAATAATTTTACTTTTTTTTGCTCTTTACGTTTATGTAGTTGTTCTTTGTGGGAATTTTTTGACAACAGACCTATTTTTTCCCATGTGAATAATTGTCAGAGCAACTGTTGTTAAACAGTGCGTTTTTTTCCAATTTAATATAAGGTCACCTCTCATATACACCAAGTTCTGTTGCTGTACTCTTTTTCTGTTTCACATATCTATTCATTTATTCTGAAGTCAGTACCATGCTTTCTTAAGGACTACAGCTTTATAATAAATAGGCTTTGAAATCTGAAAAGGTCCTCAGTCTTTGGTTGGATTCCAGGGGCAAGGAAAACCCTGAGATAGATATTAGCATGCAGGAGGTTTGTAACAGATCCCTTTTGGAATTAAAACATGTGGAAGGGAAAGGAAAGAAGCTGAATTTGGCAGAAGGACAATTTGAGCTATGATGCAGTACCACTGAAGGTCTCAGCAAACCTCACAGGGAGCTCTGGAGCTGGGATAGATTTTCAGAGTTGTTCTGAGGTGGGACAGAGGCGTGGCCTTTATACCCTAGCATTGATCAGTAAAACACATTGGACAAGGGGCATGGCCTTGGGCTGGTTGGCTCTTTTCAACTGGGGCAATGTCCAAAGGCAGCTGACAACTAAAAAGTATCTGTCAGCAGCACTCAGCATTTGAGAAATGAATTCCTTCATTCCTAAAGAGGGATCAATGTGGCACATCATATCCTCCCTTTTTCTCTTATTCACAGTTACTTCAACTATTCTTGGCACTTTACTGCTGATATGAATATTACATTTATCTCATAAAACTGCACAAAATAAAAACAACACCTGTTTGGGTATGACTGGAATTTAGAATGCATAAATTATTTGCAGTGAGATGACATTTATGATATAGACTTTCCCCATTCACTTTATGATTAAGTCTTCTTTTATGTCTTGCAGTAATATTTTACAATATTTTCCATAATGGTCTTGTACATCATTTGTTAAGTTTATGCCTAGGCATATCAGTTTTTGTTGCTGTTTGAATTGTGATTGTTTTTTACTATTATTACATTTAAATTTTGTTTAAAATGATATATAAGATTTCAAATAATTCTTCGATCTTTGATGTGGATGAGATGGCAGAGTAGAAGGACCTGAGCTCACCTCCTCTCATGAAAACGCCAAAATCACAACTAGCTACTGAACAACCATCAACAAAAAAGACTGTAACCTATCAAAAAAGTTATTGTACTTCTAAAGACATAGAAGAGGCCACAACAAGATGGTAGGAGGGTAGCATTCATGACACAATCAAATCCCATACCTGCTGCAGTCGGTGACCCACAAACTGGAAAATAATTATATTGCAGGGGTTCTCCCACAGAAGTGAGAGTTCTGAGCCCCATGTCAGGCTCCCCAGTCTGGGGGTCTGGCATTGGGAGTAGGAGCCCTAGAGCATTTGGCTCTGAAGGCCAGCAGGGCTTAAGCACAGGAACTCCACAGGACTGGGGGAAACAGATACTCTACTCTTGTAGAGCACACACAAAGTCTTGTGTGCACTGGGACCCAGAGGAAAAAGCAGTGATTTCAAAGGAGCTTGGGCCAGACCTACCAGCTGGTTTTGGAGGTCTCCTGGAGAGGCAGGGGACAGCTGTGGCTCACTGCGGGGAGGGGACACTGGTAACAGAGGTACTGGGGAGTACTAATTGACATGAGCTGTCCTGGAGGCTGCTATTTTGATGCTAAGACCTGGCTCCACCCAACGGCCTGTAGGCTCCAGGGCTGGCCAAACAACCAACAGTGCAGGAACACAGCCCCATCCATCAGCACACAGGCTGCTTAAAGCCTTCCTGAGCCCACAGCCCTGTCTTATCAGACCCCTTGAAATGGACCTGCCCATCAGAGAGACAAGGCCCAGCTCTACCCACCAGTGGGCAGGCACCAGTCCCTCCCACCAGCAAGCTTACACAAGCTTCTTAGACCAGCCTCACCCAGCAGGGCACAGACACCAGAAGCAAGAAGAACTACAGGCCTGCAGCCTGTGGGACCGCACATACAGAAAGTTAGACAAAATGCGATGGTAGAGAAATATGTTCCAGACGAAGGAACAAGATAAAACCCCAGAAGAACAACTAAATGAAGTGGAAACAGGCAATCTACCTGAAAAAGAATGCAGAGTAATGATAGTAAAGATGATCCAAGATCTCGGAAAAAGAATGGAGACACAGACCAAGAAGATACAAGAAATGTTTAACAAAGAGCTAAAAGACAGAAAGAACAAACAGAGTTGAACAATACACAACTGAAATGAAAAATACACTAGAAAGAATCAATAGCAGAGTAAATGAGGCAGAAGAGCGCATAAGTGAGCTGGAAAACAGAAAGGTGGAAATCACTACTGTGGAACAGAATAAAGAAAAAGAAGAAGAAATGAAGACAGTTTAAGAGATCTCTGGGACAACATTAAATGCACCAACATTCACATTATAGGGGTCCCAGAAGGAGATTAAAAAGAGGAAGTACCTGAGAAAATATCTGAAGAGATAATAGCTGAAAACTTCCCTAATATGGGAAAGGAAACAGTCACCCAAGTCCAGAAAGAACAGAGAGTTCCATAGAGGATAAACCTAAGGAGGAACACACTGAGACACATATTATTCAAATTGACAAAAATTAAAGACAGAGAAAATATGAAAGCAACAAGGGAAAAGCAACAAATAACATACAAGGGAACCCCACAAGGTTATCAGCTTATTTTTCAGCAGAAACCCTGCAGGCCAGAAGTGGCATGTTATATTTAAAGTGAGGCAAGGGAAAAACCTACAACCAAGAATACTCTACCCAGAAAGGCTCTCATTCAGATTCAATGGAGAAATCAAATGATTTACAGATAAGCAAAAGCTAAGAGAATTTGCACCACCAAACCAGTTTTACAACAAATGCTAAAGGAACTTCTCTAGGAGGAAAAAGAAAGGCCATAACTAGGAACAAGAAAATGAGAAATGGGAAAGCTCACTGGTAAATGCAAACATACAGTAAAGGTAGGAAATCATCTTCACACAGATATGATATGAAAACCAGCAATCATGAGAAGAGGAGAGTACAAATGCAGGATATTGGAAATGTATTTGAAATTTTAAAACAATCTTGTATATATACAGACTGCTATATCAAAAACTCACGATAGGGCTTCCCTGGTGGCGCAGTGGTTGAGAGTCCGCCTGCCGATGCAGGGGACATGGGTTCGTGCCCCAGTCTGGGAAGATCCCACATGCCATGGAGCGGTTGAGCCCTTGAGCCATGGCCGCTGAGCCTGCGTGTCCGGAGCCTGTGCTCCGCAATGGGAGAGGCCGCAACAGTGAGAGGCCCGCGTGCCGCAAAAAAAAAAAAAAAAGACAAAAAACTCATGATAACTGCAAACGAAAAATATACAACAGATACTCACACTGAAAAGAAAAACAAATCCAAACACAACACTAAAGATAGTCATCAATCACAAGAGAAAAGAACAAAAGAGGGAGGTACGAAAAAAGATCTACAAAAGCAATTCCCAAACAATTAAGAAAATGGCAATAAGAATATGCATATCGGTAATTACCTTAAATGTAAATGGATTAAATACTCCAAAAAAAAAGACACAGTCTGGCTGAATGGACACAAAAACAAGACCCATATATATGCTATTTACAAGAGACCCACTTCAGATCTAGGGACACACAGAGACTGAAAGTGAGGGGAAGGAAAAAGGTTTTTCATGAAAATGGAAATCAAAAGAAAGCCGGAGTAACAGTACTTGTTCACACAAAACAGACTTTAAAATACTGTTACAGGAGACAAAGGACATTCCGTAACAATCAAGGGATCAATCCAAAAAGAAGAAATAACAATTAAAAATATATATGCACCCAGCATAGGAGCACCACAGTATATAAGGCAAATGCTAACAGCCATAAAAGGAGATATCAACAGTAACACAATAATAGTGGGGGACTTTAACACCCCACTTATATCAATGGAAAGATCATCCAGACAGAAAATGAATAAGGAAACACAAACCTTAAATGACACATTAAACCCTTAGCATTCCATCCAAAGGTAGCAAAATACACATTCTTTTCAAGTGCACATGGAGCATTCTACAAGACAGATCACATGTTGGACCATAAAGCAAGCCTCAGTAAATGTAAGAAAACTGAAATCATATCTAGCATCTTTCCCGACCACAATGCTATGAGATTAGAAATCAACTACAAGAAAAAAACTGTAAAAAAGACAAACACGTGGAGGCAAAACAATGTATTACTAAATTCCCAATGGGTCACTGAGGAAATCAGAAAATATCTAGAAACAAATGATAATGAAAACATGATGATCTAAAACCTATCGGATGAAGCAAAAGCAGTTTTAAGAGGGAAGTTTACAGCAGTACAATCTTACCTCGGTATACAAGAAAAATTCCAAATAAACAACCTAAACTTACACCTAAAGCAACTAGAGAAAGCATAAACAAAACCCAAAGTTAGTAGAAGGTAAGAAATCATTAAGATCAGAGCAGAAATAAATGAAATAGAGAAAAAGAAAACAATAGAAAAGAGCAATGAAACTAAAAGCTGGTTCTTTGAAAAGGTAAACAAAACTGACAAATCTTTAGCCAGACTCATTAAGAAAAAAAGGGAGAGGGCTCAAATCAATAAAATTAGAAATGAAAAAGGAGAAGTTACAACAGACTTACAAAGGGTCATAAGAGACTACTACAAGCAACTATATGCCAATAAAATGGACAACCTAGAAGAAATGGACACATTCTGAGAAAGGTACAATCTTCCAAGACTGAACTAGGAAGAAACAGAAAATATGAACAGACCAATCACAAGTACTAAAATTGAAACTGTGATTTAAAAACTTCCAACAAACAAAAGTCCAGGACCAGATGGCTTCACAGGCAAATTCTATCAAACATTTAGAGAAGAGTTAACACCTATCTTCTGAAACTCTTCCAAAAGATTGCAGAGGAAGGAACACTCTCAAGATCATTTTATGAGGCCACCATCACCCTGATACCAAACCCAGACATAGATACCACACACAAAAAAGGAAAACTAGAGGCCAATATCACTGATGAATATAGATGCAAAAATCCTCCACAAAATACTAGCAAACTAAATCCAACAATACATTAAAAGGCTCATACACCATGATCAAGTGGTATTTATCCCAGGGATGGAAGGATATTTCAACATCTGACAAAATGCAATACCCATTTATGATAAAAACTCTCTGGAAACTGTCATAGAGGGAACTTACCTCAACATAATAAAGGCCATATATGACAAACCTACAGCTAACATCATATTCAATGGTGAAAAGCTGAAAGCATATCCTTTAAGATCAGGAATGACACAAAGATGTCCACTCTCACCACTTTTATTCAACAGAGTTTTGGAAGTCCTAGCCACTGCAGTCAGAGAAAACAAAAGAAGAAATAAAAGGAATCCAAATTGGAAAAGAAGTAAAACTCACTCTTTGCAGATGACATGATACTATACATAGAAAATCCTAAAGATGCTACCAGAAAACTACTAGAGCTCATCAATGAATTTGGTAAAGTTGCAGGATACAAGATTAATACACAGAAATCTCCTGCATTCCTATACACTAACAACAACAACAAAAGTTCAGAAAGAGAAATTAAAGAACCCATTTGAAGATGGTTCTTTGGGACACAAGCCCACCATCTTATCAGTCTGCTGGCTTCCGAATAAAGTTGCTATTCCTTGCCCCAGCCAAAAAAAAAAAAAAAGAAAGAAAAAGAAAAAGAAAGAAACCCATTTACCATCATTTCAAAAAGAATAAAATATCTAGGAATAAACCTACCTAAGGAGCCAAAAGATCTGTACTCAGAAAACTATAAGATGCTGATAAAAGAAATCAAAGATGACAAAACAGATGGAAAGATATACCATATTCTTCGATTGGAAGAATCAATACTGTCAAAATGACTATAATACCCAAGGTAATCTACAGATTCAAAGCAATCCCTATCAGATTACCAATGGCATTTTTCACAGAACTAGAACCAAAATTTTTACAATTTGTATGGAAATACAAAAGACCCCAAATAGCCAAAGCAATCCTCAGAAAGAAAAACAGTGCTGGAGGAATCAGGCTCCCTGACTTCAGACTATACTGCAAAGCTACAGTAATCAAAAGAGTAAGGTACTGCTACAAAAACAGAAATACAGATCAATGAAACAGCATTGAAAGTCCAGAAATAAGCCCACATACCTATGTTCAATTAATCTACGACAAAGTAGGCAAGAATATACAATGGAAAAAAGACAGTCTCTTCAGTAAATGGCGCTGGGAAAACTGGACAGCTACATATAAAGGAATGAAATTAGAACACTGTCTAACACCATACACAAAAATAAACTAAAAATGGATTAAAGACCTAAGTGTAAGACCAGATACTATCAAACTCCTAGAGGAAAATGTAAGCAGAACACTCTTTGACATAACCAGAGCAACACATTTTTGGATCCACCTTCTATCATAATGAAAATAAAAACAAAAACAAATGGGACCTAACTGAACTTAAAAGCTTTTGCACAGCAAAGGAAGGCATAAAAAAAACAAAAAGACAACCTACAGAATGGGAGAAAATATTTGCAGACGAAGCAACCCACAGGGGATTAACTCTCAGAATGTACAAAAACAGCCCATACAACTCAATATCAAAAAACCAAACAGCCCCAATCAAAAACTGGCCAGAAGATCTAAGTAAACATTTCCCCAAAGAAGACATACAGATGGCCAAAAAGCACATGAAAAGAGGCTTAACATCTCTAATTATTAGAGAAATGCAAATCAAAACTACAATGAGGTACCACCTCACACCAGTCAAAATGGCCATCATCAAAATGTCTATAAATAATAAATTCTGGAGAGGGTGTGGAGAAAAGGGAACACTTCTACACTGTTGGTGGGAACATAAATTGTACAACCACTGTGGAGAACAGTATGGACGTTCCTTAAAAAAAGAAAAATACAAATACCATATGACCTAGCAATCCCACTCCTTGGCATATATCCAGAGAAAACCATACTTAGAAAAGATACATGCACCCCAATGTTCATTGCAACACTGTTTACAGTAGTCAAGACATGGAAGCAACCTAAATGTTCACTGACAGATGAATGGATAAAGAAGATGTGGTACATATACATAATGGAATATTACTTAGCTATAAAAAAAGAATGAAATAATGCCTTGCAGCAACATGGATAAACCTAGCGATTATCATACTAAGTGAAGTAAGTCAGACAGAGAAAGACAAATATCATTTGATATCACTTATATGTGGAATCTAAAAATATGATACAAATGAACTTATTTATAAAACAGAAACAGAATCACAGACTTAGAAAATAAACTTATGGTTACCAAAAGGGAAAGGTGGGTGGGGGGAGGGATAAGTTTGGAGGTTGGGATTGACATATACACACTACTATATATAAAATAGATAATCAAAAAGGACCTACTGTATAGCACAGGTTACTCTACTCAATACTCTGTAATAACCTATATGGGAAAAGAACCTGAAAAAGAATAGATACATGTATATGTATAAGTAAATTCTTATTCTTTCACTAATAAGAAATATTCCATTTGTCTGTAAATTCACTTGGAATTTTCAAGTAGAGAAAAATATCATCACTGCTATTTCTTTTTTCTTAGCTATGACAATAAAGCACAAAATTGAATAGATGCAGCAATAGTTGGCATTCCTATTCTGTTCTCAACTTCAAAGAGAATGCTAAATAACCTTAATGAGATTAAGAAAATAGGCTTCAAATCCTATTTTTTTTCCTAAAAGAATTCTTTAAATCAATGTACATACTAAACATTTTAGAGATAAGATATTAATAAGATGATGAAGCAGGCACTTGATTAAGTAAGGACTGTTATTATCTAATTTTACCAATGAGAAAATTAAGGGAAGTAACTTGTTGAAGACCACACAGCTAGTAAATGGTAGAACTAGGATTTGAACACAGAAATCTGTCTTCAGGGTACATGTTCTTAACTGCACACTTACTGCCTCTCTCTCAAGCTTGCTCACCTAACTTCCTTGAAATTATTTCCTAGTATTTTATTTCTACCTTATCTTAATTTTGTCCCCTAATTTTCTTTTTTACCCAGAGTCCCAGACTAATTATAAGATTCCTTGCCACTTCCAGACTCAGTTTTACAGAGGGACAAACCCTTATGGCATACCATCTTTGAAATCTGTGCAAGAATCTCAGTTCTAGTTCTCTGCCTTTGATAGGGCCAGGACTAGATTTCTGCCCCTTGCCTGGGCACTAAAACCCAATTTCCTGGCTATTAGGATTATATTTGGAAACAATACCTCATTGGTCAGTCATCATGGCATCAGCTCATGTACTTAGCATTTTGTTTTCATGTTTCTTCTTTATTTTCAACATCTAATATTTTTTCTTTTTGATTGTATTTCATTCTAATTTTTTAATTATATTTTTACCCAGTGTTTCGATGTGTTTGGAGACATGGAAGTGGGAGGGGAGAGAGGGCCCCTCAGTGTCATGTCAGTCCCAACGTTGCCAGAATTTCCATTTCTTGTTTTGTCCCTTCTACCCTCTTCTTTTTTTTTTTTTTTTTTTTTTTTTTTTTTGCGGTATGCGGGCCTCTCACTGTTGTGGCCTCCCCCGTTGCGGAGCACAGGCTCCGGACGCGCAGGCTCAGCGGCCATGGCTCACGGGCCCAGCCGCTCCGCGGCATATGGGATCCTCCCAGACCGGGGCACGAACCCGTATCCCCTGCATCGGCAGGCGGACTCTCAACCACTTGCGCCACCAGGGAGGCCCTCTACCCTCTTCTTAGCATTTACCCAGCCTCTGCCTCCAGTCACTTTGTTAACCTGGCTTAATCACTCCAAATTTACTTAATGATGCACAGCTTTGCAGTCCTTGTGATGCCAGAGGAGAAAATTCTCTCCTCTGTGTAACACTCAGGTGCTGGTAGAGGGACAAAGCAGTTCCCTGGGTCTAAAGATGATTCTTTCAGTGTTCTCCACATTGGAGTACGTTTCAGCCACTGGTCTGTACTCCGACCAACTGCTCTTCTCCTACCCTCAGGTCCTGTTGCTGACTCTCACTGGACCAGATTTTTCTTATCTAAAGATAAACTGGATTTCAGAGTCCCTGTCATTCCTTCCAGCCAAGCTTCAGCTAGCACCTATCCTTCCCTCCAGTCAGCATTCCACCCACCTCCAGAAGACTCAACAGATGCAAAGAGATACCCGAGCGGGGGCAAGGGTTGGGTGGAGAGGGGTGTCACTTCACTATGATTGTGGACTTGCCCACTCTCTGCTCTAGCCCACCAAGACACACACTGGTCTATACCAAAAACAAAGCAAATCAAACATGTGATGTAATTTTGTTTTAAAAGAATATATTAAAATTTTTGTTTCAAATGGAGCTGTTTTCTATGTAATAATGAAATCACCCATTAGTTCTCTGTTCATGAAAGAGATAAGTATAATGACAACAGAACACCTGAATCTGGGTTCCACCTTTACAAGGCCTTAAATCAGCATTCCAAGTTAGAATGTTAAGTCTAGATAATGTGTGAATATCCACAATTAAGGAACTAACCTGTGTGGGGACCACTTCTACTTACTTGGTAAAGACAAACTTCTTCAACATTATTTATTTATTTATAACGTATGTACATTAAAACTCATCCACTCTTGAGGCGTATACAGTTCTATGAGTTTTGACACGTCTGGATCACACAAGCATGATGATCAGAACAGACAGTGCCATCATTCCTCAAATTCCCTTGTGCTACCTCTTATAATCATACCTTTCCCTGATCTTGTAACCCCAGCAGCCACTGATCTGTTTCCATCACTATAGCTTTTCCTTTTCTAGAATATCATATAAAGCAATTGTACAGTATGCACTTTTTTGAGACTAGCTTGTTTCACTTAGCAGAATACATGTGAAGTTGATCCATGTTGTTACAGGTATCAGTAGTTTGCTTCTGCTTAATGCTGAGTAATATTCCATTGCATGAATTTATTATAGTTTGTTTAGTCTTTTACCTGTTGAAGACATTTGGGTTGTTTCTAGTTTGGGGTGATCATAAGTAATGCTGCCTAAATATTTTTGTAAAAATTTTTTTGTGAATGTAAGTGTTCATTTCTCTCTGGTAAATACCCAGGAGTGAGACTGCTGATGATAATGGTGAGCGTACATTCAACCTCACAAGAAGCCACTGAACCATTTTCTAGAGTGGCTGTGCCCCAAGCAATGTAGGAAAGTCCCCAGAGTTCCTCACCGCTGCCAGACCTTGAAAGTGCCAATTTTGGAGTATTTTGTTACTATATTTTTTAACTTAGACATTCTATAATAGGTGTGTATAGTATGGATAATAATAAAGCACACAAAAAGATGCTGAACATCATTAATCATTAGGAAAATGCAAATCAAGCTCTCTAACACTCTCATGAAAAGGGTATTAGGTTTCACACTAAAGAGACAAAAAATATTTCTTTCCAGGAGGTAAATAGTATAGCAATGTTGGCAGTATGACTCTCAACTTGATGGTCTGTGGATGTGAGAAGGAAACAAGGAGATTCAATAAAGATTCTGGAAGAATTGCCTGGTCCAAAAATAAGAAAATACACTCCGTGGTGTGCTGAAAGTCACTTGCTGGGTATCTCTAATCTGTTGTTGGAAATGGGGTGTAGAATTGATTTCCCAATAATGGATTTTTGACAGTTGTTAAAAAAAAAGTATTACATTTGCAGTTGAAAAGTGTAACTTTTCTGTGCTGTCTGAAAATTCAGTGGTCCCTTCACTACAGGAAACAATGTGCTACATACAGATAAATAGAGGGAAACTGAATTATTGGGCATCAATCCCACCAAAGGGTTCCATAAAATTGAGAGAGACCCTTCATGGTTTGTATTGATATAAGTGCCAGAAACTTGAGGTGCATTTATAGCCACAGACTTAAAATCCTGCCAGGACACCTTGCCTCCTATCAGTCATCCTCCCCCAACAAGTCCCTCTGTTCCCCTGGCCTTCTCTAGTTTCCCCTCGGCACTTTGGAATTATGAACATTATTCTCTCCCTATTTGCTTCCTCCTGAGACTTGAAGGACTCTCAGTTCCAGGCCTCCTAATCTCTGGTCTTCTTTTGTATCTCATCCCGCCTCCAACTCTCCGCAAACCTTAGCCTCAGGCTTCGAGTCAAGGACACTTCCCACTCTCAGCCAGGCAAGGCTTGCCAAGGCTGAAGGGGCTATTTTTCTCTTTGTGACCTCTGAAGGCCCTCACAGAGCTCCTCCAATTTTGCCTTCCTCCACTGATGATTTCATCTCAATTTGTTGCCAGCCCTAAAGACACATTTCTCAACTTTGAGCCTTGGCAGCACTGTTAGCTAAACTCCGCAAGTCACATTTGAGTCTCGCTTGAGTTACTTTTCTTTTCCTCCAGATTACAGTAAGTTTTCAATTAGTTTCATCCTAACTTATTTCATACCTTTCTCAGCTATCTTTGATCACTTCTGTGTCAATATACACTATGGATTACTTATTTAAAGCCATTTAAGTCTAATCCTAAATTGAGGGCCCTACTGTTCAATAAATGATAAATGCAATAAGAATGCTTCCATTTTCCATTTGCTTCATTATAGGGTCATTTCTATGGTACACTGCATCAGGAAGTTTCTTTGGAGTCAATTATTTTGATCTATTCTTTCTGGAAATAAGAGCTAATATTCTTTAAGAGGAAGGATGGCCTGAGAGACTTTATGATAAAAGGTTGGCACTCCAAGCACAGACACATTCTAGTCCTAATTCTGTTGTTGACTCATGACAGGACCTCAAAAAAGCCATCTAGAAATACATTGCCTGTTAAGTGAGGATGAACTGCCTCTCAGGTTTCAGTTGAGGAATAAACTGCTAAATCACTTCCCTAACATATTGTGTTTTGTAGCTCATCCATTGTCAGGAACCTGAGCTAAAAAAGAGGGAAATGGCTCTCTGGATATCATCACACATCACTCATAGGTTGAGTCAATTGTTCTAGGCAACAGAACTCACGCATGGAACCTAGAAAAAGAATTTTAACTAAATCATAAACGAGTCAATTCTTTCAGGCAACAGAACTTACACATAGAAACTTTTAAAAGTTTTATCTAAAATGTGTTAGCTAAATTTCAGTTTAGCATAACTTATGATGTTACAAAATTGGGTTCATCTAGCCTGGAGCCCATACGGCCAAAAGAATTTAAGGATATTTCTCCTTGTACCACTGAGTGACACTGTAATTAATGAACAGATGATTTAATACCTATCTTGCGAATACACTGTAAGTGCCATCAAAGCAGAGTTGGTGTCCTGTTGTGTTCCACATATATCTGTTAAATGAATAAGTGAAAAAATGACTTTTTAATTAAACAGCCAAAATACGGTTTAAAAGTAAAACTGATTATCAGGATTTTGCTTTGTCAGGGATTCCAAAATACTCAGGAGTTGAACATTCAATTCTACTTGTCAAGTGTTGTCGGCACAGCTGACAACTACCATTTGGTGTGTGCAGGAAGGCACAGATTTTTTTAGAGGCAGTTGGTCTTATCTTTAGTGAGATGGGAGGTTTCTGGGTTTTTTGTTTTTTAATTTTTTTTGGTGTTTAAGTGTTCTAAGTGGAATTTACATAGCCTACAAATGTTGAACCTGAGGTATAAAAATATAAATAAAAGACTCTATTTACATAGGCTAATTAGATTGGAGGTCTGAATTGGGTTAGTTCACAGAATTGAATCATCAATAAAATATACCCATGCCCCTCAATCTGGCCTCTAATCAGTCTTGTAGGTGGAAGCATCTAATTTTTTCCAATGTGCACTTAAGTATACACAACAGCAATAGTCTCTGCCTACCTCCAGAGTTTTGTTGTATTGTGCCACTGGAACTACATAGGAATCCAACTGTAGCTACTGAGTTCCCTCTGGACATACCTGAGGCTCTGATGGAAGTGGATCATTACCCAAGGATCAGAGCTAGACTTGTTTCAGTCTCATTGCTGTAGTAGTTGCTGACTTGGCAGCTCAGGAATAACCTCTTCTGTGGTAATCTGTAATGGCAATCCCATATCAAAACAGAATCTTCACTTTGTTATATACTAATCTCCAAGACATTCTCTCACCTTCCTCAAATGCCTGTCAGGCAGGTGGCTCAGTTTTTCCCTCTGCCACCATCTTCCCTTTCATCTTCATAATAAGTTTTGATAACTCTTCCAAATCTGGCCTAAACCATCTAAATTGTAATCCCCAATTCAGAGATCAAAATTATTAAAAACTGCTTCAGATCCTGAACCTCAAACTCCAGTATGTGAAGTGTCATTCACATTGAGATACAAAGAATGAATAAAATCAGAGATCCCAAAGGAATAACAATTGAGGGAAAGGGATCTGCATCTCTAAAGAATCACCAGTGAATGAAAGAGAGCCCTGCTCTTTTAAGAAACTGAAAGACACTCAACATAGCAGGGTAAAGACAAGGGAGCAGAATCAAGCGTTTAAAGAGGAAGACAGTGCAGGGCATTGGGAGCCTTAGAAGTCACACTAAGGAGTTTGAACTTTATCTCAAAGCTATCGAAGGATTTCTCGCAGGACTGTAGCAAGATAAAATTTATAATTTTGGAAAGATCAATCTGGCTCACATATAGAGTAAGGATTTAAGGGAAATTAAGACATGTGGCCAAGACCTATAGGAGGATGTTGTAGAAATCTGGGAAAGACATGTTTGCCTGAACATGGGCAGTAGGAATGGGGAGAAATGGATGAATGGATGAATGAGGAAGGATTCCAGGTAGGAGAAATGGCAAGCTTTAGTAATAAATAGAATAAATAAAATCAAAGGGTAAGGGAGAGGGACTTGCTAAGACTGACCCTCAGGTATGTAGTTTAGGCAGTTGGATGGTGGAAGGTGGTTAATTTGACTTTAGAGAAGTTTGAAGTACCTGTCAGAAATTCACGTAGAAATACTAGTAAGACATTTAAACAGCTGTACCTGGCTATTAAAAATAGAAGGGTTTGCTATAGCTTGGAAATATGTCTGTACATAGATGGTATCTGAAACCAGGGGAGTGGATGAGGCTGCTAATTACAGATGGAGAGAGACAGAGGTAGAGGGAGAGAGAGAGAGAGAGAGGTAGAGAGGCATAGGGAAAGGAGGAGAGGGAGAGGGGGAGAGAAAGAGAGAGAAAGAGAGAGAGAATATTTGTCTTAGCCTTAGTTCTCCAGAAAGTAGAACTCAGGCAGAAGCTTCTGTGCTACTACGTTTTTAGCGTGTACAATCCAATGAAAGCATGAGCTGAAAAAGGGAAATGAGTCAAGGAAGAAAGAAAGACTAATAGGAGTTTGCTTTACCCAGCTGGCTATCGCTTAATATCAAATTGGACTATTTTTCAGGAGATTGGAGAGCAGCGCTGTGTGGGGGAGGAGTGAAAGAGAAGAAAAATACATCAACCTCAAATCATAGCTCCCACCTCCCACTGGTCAAAGGTTTGCCCCAGTGACTTTAACTTTCCACCTTTCTCACACTCCAATACATACATCTCCTCCACTTCTGGGTTGCTCCTTGCATAGGTGACCACCAGGATCTCTGTGGTATCTTATGAGTCACTGGCCATAAGGAAGCCCCAGATTGGGAGGCAAGGCACTGCAGGTCGCACCCATGTGAAGTCAGTAGTGTAGCAGCTGGCAAAGCCCACCCGGAGTTGGTCACTACAGAGTGGCAGGGCTGAGAAAATTGGGCAAGGACTTCAGAGACCAGTGAAGTCAAGAAGGCTTAAGCTGGTTTATAAAAAGTGTCTGTACACTCTAGGACAGAATGTAGCAAACACCATAACCAGGGGGATGGGCAGAGGAAATTAAGTGGTAAAGGATATTAAAAAGGCTGACAAACTGCTAGAAAGGTGGGGGTGGGGAGGGCTTGAAGGTGGGGAGTGGCAAGCAAATAGATAGGTATGCTACATTCTAGCAAAAGGAGTAATTCCACAAGTTTTTCCCCTTCTGCACTACTGCTGACGATGATCCCTCTTCTTTTTTTTTTTTTAATTTTATTTTACAAATTAAATCAGTTATACATATACATATGTTCCCATATCCCCTCCCTTTTGCGTCTCCCTCCCACCCTCCCTATCCCACCCCTCCAGGCGGTCACAAAGAACCGAGCTGATCTCCCTGTGCTATGCGGCTGCTTCCCACTAGCTATCTACCTTACGTTTGGTAGTGTATATATGTCCATGCCGCTCTTTCACTTTGTCACAGCTTACCCTTCCCCCTCCCCATATCCTCAAGTCCATGCTCTAGTAGGTCTGTGTCTTTATTCCTGTCTTACCCCTATGTTCTTGATGACATTTTTTTCTTAAATTCCATATATATGTGTCAGCATACAGTATTTGTCTTTCTCTTTCTGACTTACTTCACTCTGTATGACAGACTCTAGGTCCATCCACCTCATTACAAATAGCTCAATTTCATTTCTTTTTATGGCTGAGTAATATTCCATTGTATATATGTGCCACATCTTCTTTATCCATTCATCTGTTGATGGACACTTAGGTTGCTTCCATGTCCTGGCTATTGTAAATAGAGCTGCAATGAACATTTTGGTACATGACTCTTTTTGAATTATGGTTTTCTCAGGGTATATGCCCAGTAGTGGGATTGCTGGGTCATATGGTAGTTCTATTTGTAGTTTTTTAAGGAACCTCCATACTGTTCTCCATAGTGGCTGTACCAATTCGCATTCCCACCAGCAGTGCAAGAGTGTTCCCTTTTTTCCACACCCTCTCCAGCATTTATTGTTTCTAGATTTTTTGATGATGGCCATTCTGACTGGTGTGAGATGATATCTCATTGTAGTTTTGATTTGCATTTCTCTAATGAGTAAAGATGTTGAGCATCGTTTCATGTGTTTGTTGGCAGTCTGTATATCTTCTGTGGAGAAATGTCTATTTAGGTCTTCTGCCCATTTTTGGATTGGGTTGTTTGTTTTTTTGCTATTGAGCTGCATGAGCTGCTTATAAATTTTGGAGATTAATCCTTTGTCAGTTGCTTCATTTGCAAATATTTTCTCCCATTCTGAGGGTTGTCTTTTCGTCTTGTTTATGGTTTCCTTTGCTGTGCAAAAGCTTTGAAGTTTCATTAGGTCCCATGTGTTTATTTTTGTCTTTATTTCCATTTCTCTAGGAGGTGGGTCAAAAAGGATCTTGCTGTGATTTATGTCATAGAGTGTTCTGCCTATGTTTTCCTCTAGGAGTTTGATAGTGTCTGGCCTTACATTTAGGTCTTTAATCCATTTTGAGCTAATTTTTGTGTATGGTGTTAGGGAGTGATCTAATCTCATACTTTTACATGTCCCTGTCCAGTTTTCCCAGCACCACTTATTGAAGAGACTGTCCTTTCTCCACTGTACATTCCTGCCTCCTTTATCAAAGATAAGGTGACCATATGTCCGTGGGTTTATCTCTGGGCTTTCTATCCTGTTCCATTGATCTATCTTTCTGTTTTTGTGCCAGTAACATACTGTCTTGATTACTGTAGCTTTGTAGTATAGTCTGAAGTCAGGGAGCCTGATTCCTCCAGCTCCGTTTTTCGTTCTCAAGATTGCTTTGGCTGTTCGGGGTCTTTTGTGTTTCCATACAAATTGTGAAATTTTTTGTTCTAGTTCTGTGAAAAATGCCATTGGTAGTTTGATAGGTATTGCATTGAATCTGTAGATTGCTTTGGGTAGTAGAGTCATTTTCACAATGTTGATTCTTCCAATCCAAGAACATGGTACATCTCTCCATCTATTTGTATCATCTTTAATTTCTTTCATCAGTGTCTTATAATTTTCTGCATACAGGTCTTTTGTCTCCTTAGGTAGGTTTATTCCTAGATATTTTATTCTTTTTGTTGCAATGGTAAATGGGAGTGTTTCCTTGATTTCACTTTCAGATTTTTCATCATTAGTATATAGGAATGCCAGAGATTTCTGTGCATTAATTTTGTATCCTGCAACTTTACCAAATTCATTGATTAGCTCTAGTAGTTTTCTGGTAGCATCTTTAGGATTCTCTATGTATAGTATCATGTCATCTGCAAACAGTGACAGCTTTACGTCTTCTTTTCCCATTTGGATTCCTTTTCTTTCCTTTTCTTCTCTGATTGCTGTGGCTAAAACTTCCAAAACTAGGTTGAATAAGAGTGGTGAGAGTGGGCAACCTTGTCTTGTTCCTGATCTTAGTGGAAATGGTTTCAGTTTTTCACCATTGAGGACGATGCTGGCTGTGGGTTTGTCATATATGGCCTTTATTATGTTGAGGAAAGTTCCCTCTATGCCTACTTTCTGCAGGGTTTTTATCATAAATGGGTGTTGAATTTTGTCAAAAGCTTTCTCTGCATCTATTGAGATGATCATATGGTTTTTCTCCTTCAGTTTGTTAATATGGTGTATCACGTTGATTGATTTGCGTATATTGAAGAATCCTTGCATTCCTGGAATAAACCCCACTTGATCATGGTGTATGATCCTTTTAATGTGCTGTTGGATTCTGTTTGCTAGTATTTTGTTGAGGATTTTTGCATCTATGTTCATCAGTGATATTGGCCTGTAGTTTTCTTTCTTTGTGACATCCTTGTCTGGTTTTGGTATCAAGGTGATGGTGGCCTCGTAGAATGAGTTTGGGAGTGTTCCTCCCTCTGCTATATTTTGGAAGAGTTTGAGAAGGATAGGTGTTAGCTCTTCTCTAAATGCTTGATAGAATTCCCCTGTGAAGCCATCTGGTCCTGGGCTTTTGTTTGTTGGAAGATTTTTAATCACAGTCTCAATTTCAGTGCTTGTGATTGGTCTGTTCATATTTTCTATTTCTTCCTGATTCAGTCTTGGCAGGTTGTGCATTTCTAAGAATTTGTCCATTTCTTCCAGGTTGTCCATTTTATTGGCATAGAGTTGCTTATAGTAATCTCTCATGATCTTTTGTATTTCCGCAGTGTCAGTTGTTACTTCTCCTTTTTCATTTCTAATTCTATTGACTTGAGTCTTCTCCCTTTTTTTCTTGATGAGTCTGGCTAATGGTTTATCAATTTTGTTTATCTTCTCAAAGAACCAGCTTTTAGTTTGGTTGATCTTTGCTATCGTTTCCTTCATTTCTTTTTCATTTATTTCTGATCTGATTTTTATGATTTCTTTCCTTCTGCTAACTTTGGGATGTTTTTGTTCTTCTTTCTCTAATTGCTTTA